>NW_020450661.1:478646-491268 GCF_003343035.1 Apteryx rowi | reverse complement strand
AGCGGGCCGCCCCGCTTCCTCCTTCCCCCTCTGTCATGTGGAGACTTTTCAGCTGTTTCCTATGCAACAACAGCAACCTGCCCGCGGCCCCGCCCCCGCCCACTGCGCGTGCGCGCTCCCGCGCCGCGGGGTGCGGCRGGAACTGTAGTCTCACGCGCCGCCTCCCCCTCCTCGGCCGGCGGCGCGGGAAAACTACAACTCCCGAGATGCCCCGCGGCGGGGGGAGCCCGAGTGCCATTTTGCGGCGCTGAGGACGCGGGAGAGGGGGGCGGGGGCGGTTGTGGCTCTCCGCGCTGGCGGCGAGGCCGGCCCGCCCGCCCCTGCGCTCCCTTCCCCCGCCGCCAGGCGGGCGGCAGCGGCGCAGCGCCGCTTTTAAAAGGCCCTTGATCCCTCCCTACCTTCCTCCCGCCCGCCGCCGGGGCCGCGTGCAGCCGTTGAGATTTGAAATGCGCCCGTGCGGAGGAGCCCGCCGCCGCGCGGCCCGGCAGCGCCTCCCGCCCGGTGCCGGCGGGGCGCAGCGGCGGGCGCTGGGCGTGCGGGGAGCGCGGGCTCGGCCGCGGCGGCGGAGGGCGGTGTTTCCTCTGAGAGGCGAAGCTCGCTACTTCCACTGGCATGGCCAAGCGCGTAAACATGCTTCAGCCAAAAAAGGTTAAGACACCGGTGCTTCCTCTTTTCTACCATCCTTGCTCCTGCAGCGCCTTTGACTTCTTCATTATCTTCAGCAGTGTCTCCCCTGTCTTTTACTCTCTCCAGCTCTAGTGTTTCAGCCTAACTCGCATTTCCTAGGATGGTTTTCTTGCCTGGATTTTTTTTCTCTTCTGTCTGCCTGTCTGCACGCCTGTCCCTTCGTATCTCGTTGCCTCCTTTCTTTTCCACCCTTTTCTCATTAATGGTTGGAGAACAGATCCCGTTGCCCTGGACTGAACGGAGAATGCTTTCTGTCATTTGCAGTGTTGCCTTGCAAGTGGGAGCAATTTGAGAGCCCGGGTTCAGCCTGCTACTTTGAGTTGGCTGACTGAGAATAACCGACTGTAGTCCTTTACGTTAAAGCCGTTTTTAAAACGGCTGCAATTGGAGTCTAGCTTTGAATTAACTTCATAAAGATCTTGTAAAACAAAGACAACTTACAGTGCAAGCCTTCTATTTTATTATTTAAAAAGGCTTTTTGTTAATAAAGATGAAACAACAACAAACTGAGAACGCTTTTTTTTTTTTTTTTTTTTGCTAGCGATGATCTGGGACCTTGCTGTGTATAAGACCAGCTAACATAGATACTGTGAAAATACACGTTAAAAGCAAGTATTTTTAGTTTCAGGAATTTACAAAACTACATAAAAGATACATTATCATTAAACCAATTGCTAGTGCAGCTGTCTACAGCAGAGTGACAGAAGATGCAAACTTTTGATGCATTTTTCTTCGCATGCTTTCAAAGTATAGGCACTGAATATTGAGGTTTTGCTTTCCTTTCAAACTGCCACAAATATTCCCTTAAATCTAAGAAATGGTATCTGAACTGACTGTACTCAAAGCATAATGATTTAATCACTAAAATATTTGACCATATCAGTTACCATGCATTTTCAGCTTGCAAAACCAGAAGAAGAGTAATGGAGAGGTCAGTGAATGATTTGACAAGACACAGACCCTGTGTAAGCCCAAGTTCTAAGCGAGCCAGGGAACATGATTATAGCGCAGCTTCAGTTTGTGCTGCAGATGGCTTTTTAATCTGATTACATAACCTGGTATTATAGAGTATGGGTAGGTCCCACTTACACTTGGAACAGTGTAATTGAATGAATGATACAGTAACTAAAAAAACTGAGCATAGAGTCATAGACAATAGAAAAGGCATATTTCAAACATTTAAAGAGTTTAGAGTGGAAAAAAAATCCCACACCCTGCTTTGTTATCAGTTGAACAGAAGTCTAAATAAAGTATCTGGGCATAATCTGTATAATCTCAGACAACAGACTTCTAACTCACTTTTTAAGTTGCCTGGGATTTGACCATTTTAAAAGTTGCAAAAACAAAATGTTAAAATTAAAAGAATGCTAGCAGGGTTTACCTAAGAAAAGTATAGGAAGTACAGACTAGGAAAATTGGGGCAAGGGTGAGTTCCAGGAATTCTTCAGTGGAAATCTGTGTCATGAATAGCAATGGCTGGAATCTTACACTCTGTCTTTTGAGACCCATTTTCTTTAGATTGTTTTGACCTTACTGTGAGCACAAAATACACCAGTCTAGGTTAAGAGCAGTTGAGGTTTGGCATACTAGGTTTGGTTGGCGTGATTTCATAAGATGGAAAGATCAGTTGTGCATTTTAAATCTCTATTTCTGATCTTCTTTGTATAGTTTGTGAGCAGTTAAAGACTTTATTACATCAATCAGCCATGCTTGCCAATATGTTAAATTATAAACTGAATTTCAAAATGAGTAGTGTCATAGTTTCATGATCATGATAAGACAGTAGTAGGGCTGAGAAAGACGGTCCTTCTTCTGCCATAAGCTGCTCATTTTCACACCCGAGCCCTCCCCGCCCTTCCTTGTGCCTATAAAAGCATTTATATGGCTGCATAGCTAACTGGATTGGTTTAAAACTAGCCCAGCAGAAAGAAAATCAGTTAAGTTTAAGCCTGATCTGCTTTACTGCTCAGTTGCATGATGTCACAGCACAAAGGAAGGTCCAATAGAAGGACCAGACTGTGTAACTGGCACAGGAACAAGGAAGGACCATCTTCTTTGGTATCAATGCCAGCTTAAAATAATTCAGAAATCATGTAATTGTTAACCTTGTACAGTATGTGGGATCAACAAATGCAAAGAGCAGCAGATAAGATGGCTTATCAGGCAGGGTGAAAAATCTATCTACAGGATAGATTTTCAAAGTTGCATGATTAGGCCATTTGGAATAAAACAGCTGTCATAGATGGATTCTGCTAGATTGTATTTTGTGCAAAAGTAAGATTTTATAAAATTAAGCTATGGCAGTGTTTAACAGAAGTATTTAGATATAACTAAAAAAAACCATATACTGGGAGATTTTAAACAAATATCCCTATCAAAGTATGTTTTATTGGAACAATATACTTATTAGAGCAAAAATTTCAAGAACTAAGCTGATTGCAGGAAACGGCAGCTCCAAACTAGTAAATTTTTGTATGAGACTTCACTAGTATTTATGGGCCATATACACATGCAGAGTTGAAAACTAAGGAGGTAGTAATCTACATCATAGATGTCAAAAGTGTGGTATGGACAACTTAAGTGGCATGCAGAAGGAACAGGAGCTACCGCATCTTGAAAAGGGCATCCGTTTGAAGCAGCAGCTCACAGGCTCTGAGTGCAGCAGGACACAGTGGCCCTTGCTGGCACAGAGGAGAGCCAGGCACAGGTGGGAAAATGAACAGCTTATGCCTCTTTGAGATGCTGTATGTTCCCACTCCTGTTAGCTTTTGACTGATGTGCTTAACATGTAATTTGAAAACAAAAAATGATAAATCACACACATCACTTTAGATAAATTGCTAGCACACTATAAACATATTATGGGTATTTGTGGAAAGGAAATGTGTTTTGTAGCTATATATATATCTTAACATGATAAGGTTCAATTAGAGATGACTCTTMCCTTCCCTTTTAGGTACCATTCACTGGAAGTCTAGGTGCACCTTACTGAGCTTTTGTGCTGCACCTCAAATTATCCTGTTAGCAAATATTTAAAAAATAAAATTCTTAAAATGGTTTAAAAATTCTGCAAATTCTACCATATCCTGTGTTGGATGTATAAGATTCAAGTAATACAGTAAGAGAGAAAATCATTCCATTAACTAAAATGGTTAAATTGGTGCAAAACTGGTACTTCCTGGTCCTTCTGTATAATCCAGTTGAATCTGCTATTCCTTTTTAGTGTTCTACTCTGCAGTATGGAAATTAAGAGAGTATGAAAGAGTTTATATAACACATGCTTTTATTAAAAGATTTAAAACAGTAAACAGGGTTCAAAAATAATCATATTTTAAGAATAATCTAGGTGTTACAGGATTAAAACTGATAAACCCATGTACTGTAAAACCTTGAAAGATTTGTAATACATGCCCCTTCACTGTTTGTAGCAATTGAGTTCTGCAATAAGCCATTACATTAGTTACAACAGGCTTCAAGGATCTTCTATTAAAAGGCTTCATTTTTATGTGGAAAAAATACAGAAATGTTGGTACAAATATATTAGATGTTCTTTACTGAATGTACATGCCAGCAATTATTTGTTGGGGGACTTCAAGAATGAACTGTGACAAATATTTTTGCTTCATAAAGCAATAGTGAACACAGCTTAAAGGATGTTTTCAAATACAGCTGCACATAAGCAACCATTGCAGCCTACCTTGAGCTTTGTACTGAGGTCCATAGTAGATTTCAATAATCTTTCTCCTTGTAAGCTCCCATTCAGCCAAGCTGAAAGTACACATCCACTGTTTTTAACAGTGAAGGGTTTAGAGTCACTATTTCAATCTGGAATGCAGAGTGAAAAATTAACAGAACTCCCAGAGGTTTTGTTTTGTTTTGTAATGTGATATAAATTTAGCTATGAATACTGGACCAATACTTGTAGGATACTGCTTAAGAGTTATTTTTAATCCCTTGAAAAGAAATATAAACCTTGCTTACCAGTAACAGAAACTCTGTTGTAACTTTTCAGCAAAATTGACTGGTCTCAGATGCATCCTTAATACCAAAAAAACCTATGGTATACTGTTTCCTACAGTCTTACTTTCTGTGAAACACTGTTTATAGAAATTCAGATCTGACACTGTCTTTAATCACTTTTTTTCTTAGAATAATATGTTACACCATCTTTGCTATTTTATCATAAGGTCCCAGAAAGGAAAACAGGGAACTTCTGTAGCCCACAAGTCCTTTTCAGTATCCTCATCTTCACAGTATAGTTAACTAGGTGCAGACCTAGCATCCATAAGCCTGAGTTTGCTTGTTAAAGTTAACAGCAGCTACTAAGGGCCCCTTGGGAGCAGGTGAACACTTCGTCTACCTAAATCTAGGGTGTATAGTTTGCAAATTCTTCATAAGGTGATTATTTGTACTCTGTCAGCAAAAACTAGAGTCTGATGCTAATATAAATATTTTTATAAAAATAAAATAAGTAAAATTATGCAGGTTTGGAGCTGAAATGTTTTCCTGACTTGTTGCAGAGTTCACTCTGGGCAAAAAGATATAGGCTTAAACTTCAACATTATTTTCATAACCAGAAGGAAATAATATATTCTAAAAAGATTTTTTTTTTAATTTGTAATGCTCTACTGTATGAGTAACACCAGCAAAGACAACTGCAGTTCAAAAGTATCATTAAACTTGGCAATAACTGAGAAAGGTTTGTGGGAAAAGAATCTGATAAAATGTTTTAAAAAAAAAATTCACAGAAGTTGACCAATAGGCAGAATGTATTATGGCAACTGTAAATTCCACAGGGTACCATTTCTTCCTATATTTGTATAGTGCCTACCATTATCATTTGTTCAATATATAGCATTTGATCAAAAGTGTCAGTTCTTCAGTAGTTATTGCCAGATTGTGACTTTCTGCTTCATCTTTAATGCTCTTTAACATTAAGCAAGGAAGCTGAGGTTTTGAGTCTCAACTTTCATTTTTATAAGGCTCCAAGCCTTTATAGTTGCAAAGGTAAGTCAGAAACCAGGTCAAGGGCATATATTAAAACAAAGAAAGCAATGAAAAAGACACCCTTCCCTTTTATTYTAACATGATTTTTAAGCATGTATCACAGTTTTAGAAGCCTTTTTATTTGTTTGGTTGTTAATGTTTATCAACATTATTAATACCACAGGTAAGACCTGATGAAACCCATTCATTTAAGTTCTTCCAGTACCTGGACACAAAGTCAACACATTTAGTACTGCACTACTTGGAAGGAATACGGATGCTACCAACTAAATCTGCTTCTCTCTTTTGGCTGTGCAAGATAAAAGGGTATAGATTCCTCCTTCTTCCTCCTGCGGCTTGTGGCACACAGCTTTATCAACTTAGTAGATTCTTTTCTAAAAGATCTTAAAATTGTGATTACATAGGAAACAGCTTTTACTGACAGGTTTTGCTTTTAAATTTYTAGCCCTCACAACTGCAGAAGAAAATAGTCCTTCAAAATGGAAGGGGTATCTCAACATTTGTAAATCCTCCTCAGTTGACACGTTTCATTGTGGCAGCAATGAGCACCAGTGGCTAGCCTCACACAGGTGCTGAGACTGTTCAGGAGCTGGACTGTCATTACAGCCTCTTTGAATCCATTTCCTGGATGTGACACCTCCAGTGCTAGACACAGCCCAGACCCTTTTTTTTACTGTTTAGTAAGAAAAAAATTCCCCTGAAACTATGCTTTCCAGCTCCCAAGCATGTAACATTTGTACTAATAATTGCAACATTTTATTTACTGAGAGTAAGCCTTGTGTAAAGCACTGACATGCTTTAGGAAGTGGGAGGCGGGGGAGACAGGGCAGAAGCAAAGATGCACATTTTTTCCCATGTAAACCAATCTAGAAGTGTAAATTACAATGACCCACATTTTAAAACCCCTCTAAACTACCTTTAAAATTACCTACTGGACAAACAATGACAAATTACTCCTCTCTTCTCATACCTGTAAAAAGAGATTAACAATAAACCAAAGTGATAATGAGGTTCATTAAGATCTACAGATGAAGAGTGTTATATGAGTTCAGAGTTACTTTGAGTGTAAATGAGAAAATGAGGTCCAGGAACAGGAAAGTGGGGAGGAAGAAAAGAAAAGAAAAGAAAAGAAAAAAAAACACAATGCAAGTGGCAAAAAAGTTCTTGTCAGATTAAGGTAAAAAAAGTTTGGTTAAGTATAACAATTATTGTGACCAGGAACAGCTGGTGTTCCTAATATTATCTGCATTAGTACCAGGAGAGATTTGTTGTATTTATTTCCTATCACATGACCACTTCAGTTTCACTCTCTGCTCTGCAGCTGTCCCTAGTGCTGTCTAATGTAAGCTGTCTTTGTTTTAGATATTTGGTATACAGCACAAAGTCAAAACAAGTTACTGAACTTTCAGACCAAAACAGCCTAGTGTAACAAGGCTTCTGTTTGCCTAGGAGCTGCTTAACTGGTTATGCAGGCTTTGCAATAGCACACATAAAACCGTGATATGTTTAGACGGTAAATGTATGCCATCTTTATAAAATATGTATTATTTCCATGTTATAAGAGAACTGAAGAATGGGGAAAGTTATTATTATTTATAACATTGTTCTTTAAGATGCTGACAGAAGTAGGGGTTTTGAGAAATTTTGGGCAGCTCCACTGTTACATATGATTATATCAAAACACGAAGAAAGTAACTGCTTATAACTTGAACAATATAGTTAACTAAGTTTTGTTTTGTTTATAATTCAGCTAATCAATAGCTTAGGTAGCTCTGTTTTTTCTTTTAATCCTAAAGCTCCTATCATGTATTGAGTATAAAAGTTGCTGATATGAAATCATGTTATATATAGTTGTATAGTATGTATGTATAGTTATATGTGTAGACTTTGTAAGAAACATTAAAAAAGGAGTTTAAAGCAGTGACCTCTTTAAATGCTTTCTGTATCCTAGACCTTGATCTTTTTCTGTAACAAAAAATGTCAATAATCTAGAGCTAAGTTTGCTTTCTCTTTCAACCAAGCTATTGTTAGTGAAGTTAGGTGCATTAAAATCTAGAGCAGTTGTAATTCACCTCCATTATCAATCAGGTAAACACCAATTTCTCAGGTACATACCCTTTCAGTTGCAGACTGTAGTCAGTCAAAAACAATCACTTTTCAAAGCAGAATTTTACTGCTATTATTGCCACATCATGATGAATTCCATGCAGGCGTTCAGGTAAAGTAGAGTGTCTGGGGAGAGAGAGTCTTTTCATCCAACTGAATGAATTAAAACTAACACTGTCACCGTATAATATACTTACACTAGAATAAAAGTTTGATGTCAGAGTTAAGGTCATGCAACCATAGTTTGTAATTTCCTCAACTGCAGTGTATCGGTAGCAAATGTAGGGAATCCGTTGATTGAAATGTTAATTTAGGTTCAAATGAAAGGTCTTCCTTAATTTCTTCCCTTGGTATGCCCACTAAACTTCTATGTTTGCTATGTCTAAATACTATTAATAAATAATAGTATATAGAAGAAAAATGGAGAAATTGGCCATGGAAGTGAACAGATAAAGTATGATTTAGAAAGATTTTTTTTTAATCACTTAACCACAGTAGCCCACAACTAACTTTTTAAATTAGTTTCTCAGCTCTATAACCTGGTCTTGCCTCTTTTGCTCTTTCCTCTTCATTGTATCCAGTGTTTCTAGTCACTACATCGCTTATCTTTTTTCATTTACTGAAGATTAAGTGAAGTTAACAATAGTGCCCCAAATTTTAATTGTGTAGCAGATTAGAAACTCAAAAGGGCTTGAAACCAGGGAGCTATAAAACTTAACAGTCATTTTATGAGCTGAATTATTCAAGCAGAAGTAAGCTTAAAGTCCTAGAGTTTATGCTTCTTCCCCACAATTGTCATCCACATGTGGTTTATAAATTAACCACATGGACTGACCGAAGTCAATACTGTGTCGATCACTGTTTTTAGAAGAGTAACAGTTACTGAATCTCTTGAGACAGAATTTGTGGTTTTGTATGGAAAAGAACAGTATGGTATAATGAAAAAACAGTGACAGCTTATTGTGGAACAAGGCACATAGAGAAAAAAACCCTTTTCCATGTAGGAAGACGCTTACAGTTTTGGAACTGAGAAGTTTCTAAAATCAGCATTCTTGCATGGAACTTTCAGCATCAGCACTGCCATGGAAAGCTTCCAGTGTCATATTCAACCACGGAAAATTTTTAATACTGCCTTCCTTGTTGGAGGACAGACAGATGTTTGACACTACAACCGTTTGCTTTCTTATGCTGTCCTGTGTTGCATGACATGGTATGATATAACCATCTATTTATCTCTCTMTATATATATGATTGTACAAATCCTTCTTTTTCAGAGAAGAAAGTGTAGAAAAAGAATCCCTTTAAAAGAATGAAGGGCTGAATTTTCAATAACTTTCTTAAACCATTTGATTAAGCTATTTGAAAGGTAGGGTTCATTCTTTTCATAACAGTAATTACACTTTCCCACCCTACCTGCTTTTCCAGGAACATTGTATTTTTAGAGGAGATATGAAAAAAAGATGCACAGAGGAGCATGTTGTTATACCCTGTATTCTCCCTGTAGTTATACCCCATAACTCCCCAAAACTGATCCAAAGCAATTCTTTCCATGAACTTTCTACATTAGCTTTAAAAGCACGAGTAAAAATACATATTAATAACAAACTTGTATAAGGTCTTTTTTTTTAAGAAGCGACAGAGAATACCTGACTCAGAAGGTTAAAGGCATCAGCATGGACAGAGCAAAGATCTTCTCTGCTTTCATTAAAAATCTTTTTTGGTGCCTGTAACCATCCTGATTACTTTTCACTGACATGAACTCCCAGAGGTCATAACTTGCTATTTTAGAAGGAATAACACTGAGAGAACTGTATTTCCTGAAAACTGGTATATCACTGAAGTATCATTGTACTTTCAACTGCATCAGTGAGGATTCCAGAGCAAACCTGATTTGGATCAAGTTAACCTACATTTATACAGTTGTAAACAATGCAGAAGGTAATGGCATGAATTTGTTCTAGTTTGAATAGTGTGATATGCAGAGTTCTGGATAAGTTTGGTAGTCAAAGATGTTACACCAGACATACTAATGGCTGTATTATAAAGTCATTCAGTAGACTACTAGCATTCTAAGATTCTGTGATCTCTTACAAACCTACTTTATTAGCTAGAAAATACTGTGCGGAAACAGTCATATACAAGCGCTTTACCACAAAGAAAGGGAATGAGTAACCCATCTGGCAGCTCAATTCACCGAACAAAGTAAGAGTGCTTTCCAAGTAATAAATAAAGAACATTTTCAAAATGAATCGAAAGCGCTGTCCACAAGTGGCTAGGCCTCCACAGAATTCACTACTATGAATTTAGAACATTGATTTTTTACCGAGAGGTACTGGAAGAGTTTACAGTAGTAAAAAAGGCAATACTAGACAGAACACAGAATATCCCCAGTGTAAACGTTTATTTTGAAAGATAAGTGTGGGCTTTGTTTGTAGGTTAAACACTATCAAAAGGAACAGCCACAGAAGTTGGGCGATACAAGAATTCTGATAACTAGATTCTGGTAGGCTTTCTGTCTCATCTGCAGAGGAAATGCATACAACGCTGTCAATTTAGCTTCCAGTTACGTACTCTTTGAAGAAGAATGAGTAACTTTTTTCAGTTTATATTATGTCTTTTAGTGCTGCAGTTTAAGCAAATACATAAAGCTTAATATGAAAGAGGGATGAAGGAGGCATTTATTACCATATTAGTGAACTGTTTTGTGTGAACAAGTCTTTGTCATACGGAAAAAATGAACTTGAAGGCCTGGGCCTGCTAAACGCTCCCTGTTCAATGCTTCGTACTCTGAACAGGTCTGGAATGGGAAAAACGTCAGAGATCAAGACTGAGGTATATTGACCAATCTCGTACCTGTGACCAGTCAGTACTCTCAGATAGTTTTGGCCTTATTGCTGCTGGCTCTTAAAAGCTATTATTTTTTGCTGTTGAGATAAGTTAATGTGATTAAAATTGTACTGAAGACATGGTATCTTCAGTAAGCAAGGTTATAATCTGTTTTTCGCCAGTGTGATTAGACTTGAAAAAGTCAGTTAATAGTGTTAAAAACTACTTAGATTAGTAGTAATATTTATCTAAACTGATAATGTTAACTGGAGAATTTGATGAAAATAGAAGAAAACCAACATCAACGAAACCCATCTTGTGTACACTAGGATGAAGCGACAACGAAATAGCCTAAGTCGCCACATGGAAACACTTTTGTGACGCATACTATTAAAAAACCCCAAGCCTCGCTATCCACCTGAGGAAGTTTAAGTCCCGCCTTCGCAAAGAAAGTAATGCGGCGGCTCAGAAAGCCCTAAACACCCCAGGTGAACTTTCCCGGGCCCTTTCGGTTTAACTCGGAAGAGCCCGGGCGTCGGGGGCGGGGGCCGTTGCGGCGCGAGCGCGGCGGGTCACGCCGGGGGCAGGGCCGTTAGGGCACGGCCCGCCGCGGCGCCCGCGCTGCCTGTCCTGGCGGGGCGGCGGGGAGGGCGGGCTAGCCGGCGCGGCTCGGGGGAAGCAGGCAGGGAAACGAAAGTTCAACGCCGGTTCGAGTGTTGGCCGCTGGTTATCGTTAAGCGGGTCGGCGGAACATAAACACGCCAGTTCCCACACGCACCCGGGGAGAGCGAGCGGCTGCCCCCGACAGGCTTTTTAAGGCGCTGTTTACAGCGGCCTGGCCGCGGGCGGGCATGCCTGCTGCGCGCATTTCAGTGAGGCAGCCAAGTTGTTGGGAGTCTTCCCCGAGTCAGATCGCCTAGGCTTGAGGTCCCGGCTCACCCGCTGAGCGTGGGCTTTCGCCTCCCCGATCCAGCGCTGCCGAGCGACTGTCCCAGATTCCCCTCCCCCCCAAGAGGGAGGAACGAGCACGTTCACCGAAACCACCTGTCCCTAATTCCCCCGTGTGAAACTCTAGGAGCGGCGCGGGAAGAGGGGCAGCCCAAGCAGCAGCAGCCCCTGGTGACAGGACCCTTTCAGGCCACGCTGCTCGGCGAAAGACAAAGACAGCGAGGGGAACACCAAGGGGGTGGGCAGACGAGGGGCGCTCCCCGGGGGTCGCGCACCCCGCCTACAACTCCCGGCATGCCGGGCAGCGCGGCGCGACTCTCGCAGCCGGGCCGGCTGGCCGCCGTCCCGCTTCCAGCCGGGCGAGGGCCGCAGGGGCCCCAAGGGCGCGGGGGGGGGGGGTTGCAGCCAGAGGTTTCTCCCAGCCCGAGAAGCTAAGAAACCATGAATTCCCGAGAACCCCTCCCGCCTACTAAAGATGCTCAGCTCCGGACCCCTACCCACCCATCCCCTTCCGAGTCTCCTCTTGTTTTGCGCACTTCACTGCCCTCCCACTCCCTTTGTATTTTTAAACCACGCTACTGCATCCCGCTCTGCCCAATGAAAACGCTCACAGTCCTCGGCAGCCAATGGCGGGCGTCCCCGCGGTTTTTTAAACCGTCGCTCTCCTCCAATTGCTGCCGGCGCTTTTAGTTCCACCCCCTCCACTATCCTCACCCCAACCGGTTTCAACGAGTATGAGAGCCAACGACCCCCTCACGCTCGACCTAACTAAAGAGCTGGTCCGGCGCTGACGTCAGAGGGGGAGCGAGCGAATCCACGGCGGCCCCGGCCCGGGGGGGCGCGGCCGAAGGCAGTTTGAACCGGCGCGGCAGCCAATCCCCTGTGGTGGGGGGCGGGCTCGAAGGCACCGCGGGTCAAGTTGCTGTGGCGGGTAGGGCTGTGGAAAACAAGAGGCTGTAAGTGCGCCGGAGAGAAACCATTTAGCGGGAGCAGCGCAGGGAGAAGAGCCCGACCCGGACCGCCGCTGCCGCTTCCCACCGAGCCAGGC
>NW_020450661.1:391499-478262 GCF_003343035.1 Apteryx rowi | reverse complement strand
CCGCCCCCGCAGGGACCCGCCGCCGACCGCGCCATGGGCAAGGGCGACCCCAACAAGCCGCGGGGCAAGATGTCCTCGTACGCCTACTTCGTGCAGACGTGCCGCGAGGAGCACAAGAAGAAGCACCCGGACTCGTCCGTCAACTTCGCCGAGTTCTCGCGGAAGTGCTCGGAGCGGTGGAAGGTGAGCGGGGCCCAGCCCGGCCGGCCACCTGCCGCCGCGGAGCCCGCCGGGCCGCGGCCGGGCAGGGCCCAGCTCCAGCTCCCGCCCCCGCTGCGGGCTGCTGGGAAAAGAGCCTCGGTAGCAGCTGCTGCCGCTTAGACGTTAATGGGTCACCAGGCGCTTTATCTGATCCAGACCACCCCCCCCTTTCCCCTCCATGTGCCTGCAGACAATGTCAAGCAAGGAAAAAGGAAAGTTTGAAGAAATGGCCAAAGGAGACAAAGCTCGTTATGACAGAGAAATGAAAAACTATGTTCCTCCCAAAGGCGAGAAGAAGGGAAAGAAAAAGGACCCTAATGCTCCTAAAAGACCACCGTGAGTGTTTTTATTACCAAAAAAAGTATTTATTCTAATAGCCTGACACTTGCTTACTTAAACCCTTATTCTCATTTTAGATCTGCATTCTTCCTTTTCTGTTCTGAACACCGCCCGAAGATCAAAAGTGATCATCCTGGCTTGTCTATTGGAGATACAGCAAAGAAACTAGGTGAAATGTGGTCTGAACAGTCGGCCAAAGATAAACAGCCATATGAACAGAAGGCTGCAAAACTAAAGGAGAAATATGAAAAGGTACAGTGAAAATAATAAAATACTGGTTAAACTTATAGGGCTTACTGTAAATGTGTCAATTTGGTTTTGCATCTAAGCTGTATATAGTTCATAACTCTAAATAGACTTTATGTCAGATGTTAGAGCTCATGAAAAGGTGTGGCACAAATGGTATTTGGAACCCTTACCTGGATGTAATTTTTACACACCTAGAGACTTCACCAGGGAGACTTTACTTCCAGAAAACAGGTTACCTACTTGGGAAAATATACAGCCATACTCCAAAGTATTGTGGTCACAAATTCCTTAAACTGTCTAGGTCTTCTACCGGCAAAAGATGTAAGCCCCTCTTATATCTTTCCCCCCTTCACATACAATATACATAAAAGTATTAATTACTGGAACTGTACAAACTTATCTTCAGAGTTACATTACCAGCACCTAAATAGCATTTCTCTTGCAGGATATTGCAGCATATCGTGCTAAGAGCAAGAGTGACGCAGGAAAAAAGGGCCCAGGTAGGCCTGCAGGATCCAAGAAGAAAGCAGAACCAGAAGAGGAGGAGGAAGAGGAAGATGATGATGAAGAGGAGGAGGAAGATGAGGATGAGGAATAAATGAATGTCCTGCTGTAAAGATATATGCTCAAAATCCAATATTTTGCTAAGAATGTGAACTCAAGTGCAGCTCATTGTTAGCTTCAGTATAAAAATCTGTACAGAATTGTGTATAGGTAATGTGGTTCTTTGTAGGGAGACCTATATTTTTTAATGTAAGTAGTAGCCGAGGGCTGCTGCGGTTCTGTGTTAAAACAAAGAAGTTGTGGAATGTTTCTGCATATTTAATGGTTTTGTTGAAATTCAGTGACTGATAGCCAGGTGTTTCTTTTTAGCAAAATAAAACAAAGGAGGTAGCTTAATAGCTGATCTTATATTTTGTAGTATATTTGCATTGTATTACTTTTTTTTAACAATTTTGTAATAAAATGATGTACATGATTYTTGGTGTATTCTTAATGTTTCTAAGGGGCTGTGTACTCTTAGAAGTCTGAACCTGTACAGTTCCTATCCTGGACAGGTATTTGGTGCCCTGAACAGGGCTATTGCTTTTATGACAAAATTGGTAAATCTCAGTCTTAAATCCTGGAATGGATACATGGCCAGGATTTGAGCTCTGTTACTTCCCCCCCTGCTCTGTTACCATGGTTCTTTTCCCCCATAATTATGTTTAGTTGCAATTGATGTTTTTCTTACACTAGCATTTGCTTACATCATCTTCTGAGTGAAGTATGTTGTTGATACTTATTTCTAGATGGTAATACTTATTTCTAAACTGCTTTAATAGTTTTGAAAGAAAACAAAGGTTTCAACGTTCTGTCTTGAATCTTAATGTATTAGTTGACAATGGATAAATCTTAGGAACTTTTCCAGAGCTCAGGTTCACTGGCCTTGTTGTTGTCCATATCAGGATAGGAAAGTTGGCAATAAGACAGGGTTAGAAGCATGTCTTTCCAKATGTTCCCTACTCTCCTTCTTTCTCCCCTGGCCCCCTGTGTTAGTGATTTCTTTTAAAACACAGCTTAAGAACAGCATGAAAACTGTTGGAATGTTATCTCCTTACATACCAACAGTTAAGATTCCTGCAAAAAACAGATGAGGTATTTTTAAAGAACATGTGCTGCTGATACATTACTGTCAGTGCAGAATATCACCAGTCACAGTTAATATCTTGGTCTTTAGAAGCTTTTTGGTTTTGTTCAACATTAGTATGCATATTTAGAAGTATAAATCTAGATACAGTATTGGCAAGTGGGAAATTGGAGCTCCTACAGCTTAAGTAATAGCTTCAGTTTAATTTGGAATTGAGGTGAATGCTCGGTAACAGATTTTACTAGCCCTTGAAAACCCAATGCTGAAAAACATTTAATGCTCAGAGATTAAGTACTATAAATGTCAGTGTTCCAACTTAAAAAATTCTGTATTGTCTGTTAAGTTGTTAAAAAAGTTTGAGTGCAGTCACTATACATGTCTAACATAAAAAATGATTTCAGCACTATAAGCGTAATGTTAGTAGAGGTAACTGCAGGCTAGAGAGAATAATGTAATACTTCCTGAAAGAAATGAGTCTTGACTAAAGCATTTTGTGTTTTCCCAAAAGCATGACAGTAACATAACTGTTAAGACAATTCAAATTTTTTTCTACTGAGCAGGATACCAGTTCTTCTAGCCATAAAATTAATCTTTGAAGGCCTTAGAAAGCACAGAGTTGTTTTTCTCTTTTTCCCTGTGTCCCCCCCACCCCCAATGAGATACTTAAAACAGTATCAGAAAGATTGGGATTTACTGCTGTTACACATGTTGGACCTACCAGAGATGCTCAGTGTATGTAGGATAAACATTTCCATTTGCACAGGCTCAGATTTGGGGAAGCTTCAGGCATGAAGTGGAAGCGAGAGGCAGTTCTGTGTGCTGGATATCCAGTGCTTGAGAACATTTCTCTGGTAGAGACTTTACAGTCCTAGAGAACACTTTATCCTTAGCTCAAAAATTCTTCTGGGTAGAGACAATTACTTTTCATAATATGGAACTGAGATTATGTTGGTCTCACATTTTCAACACCATAGTCTGTTGTCCAGATTTTCCTGTAGAAACTTACCCCACCGTCACTTCCCCTGACTTCTCAGGCTCTTTCCCTGAATAGCGATGCTTTAAGAAGTATTTCTGATTTCATTTAAATAAATAATCTTTTGCAGTGAGCAGTAGCATCAGAGTAAATTGACTAGTTTGATTATCTGAAATGCTTTTATCCTTCTCTAGTGCTTTGTAACAAAATACAATCCTTCAGGTGTCCTAAAAAGCTCCATAAATTACAAGATTATTTTAAATATTGTGCCAGAATAAGAGCATACCTTGAGGTAATTCAGAATAAATCAAGGAGTTCCTCTAATGTTTTCCTCAGCAAGATAAAATGACTTCTGGGTCCAATTTCATTTAGCATTAATTGGCTAATTTAGCTACAACACAACTTCTGCATAAACCAGAGCAGAACTGCTTAATATTGCCACTCTGTTGTCCCCGTCCTAAAGATACTCTATGAAAAGCCACCTGTGGTTTGCTCTTGTTTATGATCTCATTTATAAATATTATTTCCTGACTGCTGCAGACCTTCATTGCAAAAATAATAGCCTATTGTACTGCTCTACTTGCCTGACCCACATCATTACACAGATCATTTTGCGTGCATCAGCACACAGTATGAACATGAGCTGCAGCAATCCACAGCAAACCTCTGCATYGAGTTGATCTAACAACTGAGAATGATGTAGTGACTAAAGATAATTAGTGATTTTTTTAAATAGTAATTTGCCCTCTCAGTAAGAATACTGAATACAGATTAAAGACAAACAGAAATGAGTAAAAGTGGAAATTACTGCTTTCAAATTAAGTTTTAAAAAGTGTGGTATGCTCAGGTCAGGAGGCTCAGATAATGTCCATCTGTGAATACTGAAAGAACCAGCACTGGAAAGCACTAGTAAAAGTGATCAAAGTATAAAAGGAATGTGCAGAAAAGATAAGGCCGTAGCAGAAAAGCTGTTAGCTTTTCACATCCGTGTTCAACATGGAGGATCTTAGGAAACTGCAGTCACTAGAAGCTTTTTTCTGGAGATGAATTGGGACATTGGTCTCAAATGAAAACTAAAAGAGGCACCAAAAACAGTTGCAGGCATCAGGGAGTCCGCTCACAAACACTGCACTGGAGGTTCAGCGTAAACGCGTGCCACCCAGTACGGTAGACTAAGACCACCAAAATTAGGCTGATATGCATAAAAAGCAGGTATCAGAGAGTATCAAATGTAGGAAAGTATTCCTTAAACCACTGGAGTTATTTCTAAGATATAGTAAAACAACACTGTAACAGGCTAGATGCAGAAAATGGGTGGCAGGGAAAAACAGGATCAGAGCAACTTGTGAGAACAGATTAATAACTGATTTCAAACACATCAGGACCAGGAAGCCTGCCAAACAGTCCCTTGGGACAATATATGATCAACATATAAAACAATGCTCAGAGAAGATACTAGGGGAAATAAAAGGTGTGTGTGTGKGGGGGGGGCTTTTAAAACTCTTRAGGAGCTTCAGGAAGTTTTGACAACTTTTTAAGGGCCGGGGGAGGGAATGAATGGTGGAGCATCTGTCTCAAATCCAAGTATAAAAGGTTTTGAAACACACTGACAGGACAGATGGTATTCATCCCGGAGTTCTAAAGAAACTCAAGGATGAAATGGCTGAACTATTAACTGTAGTTTATAATTTTTCACTTAAAACTGTCCTAGTACTAGAGGAACGAAAGGTGGTAAATAGGACATCAGCTTTTAGAAAGCATTCCTTGGAGATACAGGGAACTTCATACCAGCAAAGTCCATATAGCAAGCTGGTAGAAACCATAGTACAGATGAGACTTTCCGGACAAATGGCTAAATTGGTCTTTCTGTTTCCTTAGAGGCAGTTCTGTTCCACAGACCTGTAGGAATTCATCAAAAAAAAAAAATCAGTGAACATGAAGCTATGGGAGATCAGGTTGATGTGGTCTATTTGAATTTCTGAAATGCTCTTTGTAAAAGAAACAGAACTGTCATGGAATATGAGGGAAGGCCTTATATAAGTAGCTGGTTAAAAATAAAGGAATAAAATAAGAATTAGTCATCAGTTTTATCAGTGGAGGAAAACCACCTACTTAAAAAAACATAGGATTTGGGGGGTTTAGGGCTAGTGAGACTATTGAATATATTCATAAGTGATCCAGAAGAAAGTGGTGAACAGTGCTGCAATGAAGATGAAGGCTAACAGCAAACTGCAAAGCCAGCTTACAGCCTGAAGCAACTGGATAATAAAAATAGCAGATGAAATTTGGTGTTAATTCAAAGCAACACATGTGAAAGGGAAAAAACAGTCCTAACATTTCTCATCAGTGAGGAGGATGGACAATAAACTACTTAATATTAGTCTGGAGAAGATGCTGGATTTATAATAGATATTTCTGTGAAGATGTAATAGATGTTCATTAGATAGAAAAGCAAATAGAACATAAGGCATGTTCCAGGTATAGAATTGAGAACAAAAGCAAAATATATGACTTTATTACCTTCTTCCTAAAGGTATGTAAAAGGTTTACTTTTTCTTAGATCAACTTGCTGAAAAAAATCTATTTACAAAGTTGATCTTATTTTTCCCAAGAGAAGTCTAAGGTCTGGAGAACAGTAAATATACCTCTTCCTTTTTTGTGTGTTTTCAAAAGGAAAACCTTGATCTGAACAGCTACAGACCTATGAACTGAACCCAGTATACACAGGCTTTGAAACTCAAATAACAAAAAAGAAATTACAAATGCATCTAAATAGAACGTCATAAAAAATGGAATGGGAATTTTACCTTGTAWTGATTACCTAAAGATCTGTTCAACTGTTTGATAACTGTATCGCAAGCATTTTGTATCTAATATCGCTATATAAACCTGCTCTCACTCATTCAGTGATGGAGTGTCTGCTGTGATAGTGTCTGTCACTGATTCAGCTTCACTTGCCTTAGCATCCTTACCCTACATTTACTCTTCTGTTCATTTCTCATTCTGGCTTGTATTTCCTTCCACATCTTGAAATAAGTAAATGTTTTGCCTGCAGTCCCTGCATTTCTGGAATTGTTGGGGCTTTAGTATGAGCTGCATCATAGCCCAGTCTGCTTTTTCATGATTCCTCTTGAATCTGGAGTGAAGGATCCCGTAACGGAGCCCAGATGTAGAACTCATCTCTGTGTTCTCCAGTGCACGCAGCCCTAGAAGGCTCATAACCTTGCTAATCRTGGGATGTGCAGGAGATTCAAACCTCCCCCTGCAAAAAATTGATTTATTTGCCTACACAAATTTATTTTCATATAAGCAATCAAGGAATTGTCACATGCCAGCACCAATTAGTGCACAGACCTATATATTGCTCCAACTACAAGATAATATCCCAACATAACCAACCCTAGGCCTCAGTGTTGGAGAGAGTCTTGATGTTGTTCCAGGAATGAATACAAAGTCAGCCATCAGAAAAAATCTTTTAGCCAGCAAATCTGATGCCTTATCTAAATGTTGTACGGCTATTCTCAGTATTTCCTTGCTCAAATATCTATTGGTAAAGTTTGTGCCCATAATGTCTGTCCTTCAGTAGAGCTGAAGGGATGGCATTTGTGTGGACAAGCTTAAAGGGCAGAGTCAAATGACTTCTCACAGAAAAGGACCTGAAAGGTCCTTCTGAAAATATGTTGTGATGACAGTGCTGCCATCTTGAAACTAGCTCCTGTCCAGTATCTGGACCTGACACTAACCTAGCACTAACTGCACCTTTGGGAGTTARGGTCTTTAACAAGCCTTCGGTGGATCTCCTAGATCTCACTGCTCTGTCTCACCAGAGGAACAAACTGCAGAGCCAGTGTGCCTCTTCAGGAACCTTGAAACTTTTTGCATAACTGGATGTTATGGATGACCAAAGTCTGCCTAGATTCAGAAAGTAGTTAGACGAATTCTGCACTATTAAATAGAAAATACCATCTCTAGCTAAGAAAGTGCTTGAATTGTAAATTGCCAAAAGCAGGAATAGTGCTAGAGAAGTAGTATTACATCCTTGCCCTGTCCTTCTACTCTGTCCTGCGCTCCTTGACCATATTGATCCTATTGACCGCTGAGGGAGACAGGATAGTATGCTAGCTAGACCTTTGGTCTGATCTTTATATACTTTTTAAGTTCTTATCTTAAGCTTGGTATCCAAAGTAAGAATATTCTTCAGCTTTGTCCAGTAGAGACCAAGGGTCCCAATACTTCAGGAGGGCGGGCATTATCTCTCATAAGCATCACATGGAAGATAATGGGATAATTACGGTAGTAACAGGCAAAAAAAGCACAAGAGTTTGTTCCCATCTCMAGTGAGGAATGGCTCCACTCAATAGTATCTTACCCCAAAATCTTTATTATCAGTAGCAGCCAGACCACATTCTGCAACTGGGTTACAGAACTGTTTTCCTGAACAACATCCCATACTATCTTACCTTTTTTTCCCCAGATCACAGGGGACACAGCTTCTCTCTCTGTTGTCTGGTCAATTCTCTGCCTCCAGAGGTTCCTCTCCATCTTTAGGACACGTAGGACTTCAGGGCATTTCTCAGTCAATTAAAAGAGCAATATGAGTAGAAGCACTTCCACAGTTTTGTGTGTTTTTTGCCCTGGTCATTTCTTCCCAAATCTCTCTTCTTATGAACCCACCAGAATCTTTCCAGAAGGCCTCCACCTCCATTCAGTTCTACTTTCACTCATTGTTTCTGCTGCCTCAGAAATGAAAATACGAAAATTGTAATTGTAGCTCTCCATAGGATGAGCCTGATTGTCTTAAAGACCCTGGCAATAGGGTATAATGACCCTGCAGACTTAGGCTAGCAACCTACGAGGCATTCACTGCCAGGTACACCTCCAAGTACCACAGAATGATGTGGCTCTTCCCCAGTGGGCTCTAGGGATGAGATTGCCAGTTTTTTGGAAGCAGAGCTTGCAGAGGGCACATTTCTCCCAAAAGCCCTTGAAAATGCAGATACTAGTCTTCACAGCTCTGACCACAGCTTTTATCCTGATGTGCTATTGCTATATCTCTGTCACAGGCCTAACCCAGAATACGCAGCTACACACAGAAGATCCAGAGGACTTTATATTCAAAGACCCATCACTGTTTAATGTTAGGAGTTGCTCAAAGATACCAGCCTATGACTGTATTCTCTTGGGGAAACCTCTCCAAAGATTTCAAGAGAGAAGGCTGTATCTAGACTCCTATTTCCATTCCAGAGCCTTCAAGTGATAGAGAAGGCCTACTCCAAACAGGACTTTTTAATTTTCATCTAAAGACTGTATTTTAACAACTGCCTGGGCATGCTGCCTCCTTGATTAACACACACTGTTCCCAGTAGCCTTTTCAAGAAATGTGAAATATCATCTCTCCTTTGATTTCTCCCTTCCCCATCCAGGACCTCTCAGATTCTCAGCTGGAGGTCTACTGTTGCCATCGCACACATCTTAGGCATTAGAGTTTGGGGCTATTTAATATAGGTTAGTGCTATGCTGCCTCTCCCACCTTCCTGCTCCTTTCAGCCTCTTTCTCGTGACACCACATTTCTTTTGCACAAGTAACAGTGCTAATTCCACACCAAATCATTTCACTTGGGAGCCCACCTGAGGAAGCTCTGCTTTCAGACTCCATGATTGCATTCATGAGGCCTGCGGGACCTACCTAGCCTTAACCCTGCCTTACCTGCGCTCCAGTTCAGAAGCTACATGGTTCTTGTCACTAAAGAAATCACATTTCTCTTCAGTGAAGTACCTTCTTGATAAGAAACAGAAGGGCTCTAACAAGCACACATACCTTTTCATCTTGGGAGTTTGAATAGCTCTAAATCCCTCTTGCAGGCTTTGATCCTTGTCGTCTTAGTGTACCTGTTAACTGAAGGAATTTGCATTTTTCATCAGTCAGTTAAGATGCATCAGACCATGAGCTATGTCACTGCCTTGCCAAAGGCTGTCTCTATCCACACTATTCTTCAGAAGGGCCACAGAACAGTGTGACATTGTGAAAAAGCTGAAGGCTGTGCAAACAGCTTTAAAAAACAAAAAAACAGGACCCATGTTCCACTGCAATTGGGAATACCTAATTAGTTTCTTGTCATGAAGACATGGACTACGTTTTGAAGATTAAAAACCAGAAGGTTACTAACCATTAACTGGGTTAATGAGATGTGTAATCCACACAAACAGCTCTTCCCGCTCTGCTGTGCTCCATACCTCGGTTAACAAGCCCACGGCCACGGGAACCAAGCGCAAGGCAGCACACTCTGGCGCACACAGCTGCAGGAGCCGCACGTGGGGGCACTCGAACCAGAGGCTTCCCCCAGGGAACGTGGGGACAAAGTGGCTCCAGGCTCTAGGGCTCACTTACAGCCTATGCACTTTTTTTAACCTAAGCAAGGCAAACTCAGCTAAAGTTCTCGATAGCTTATCTATCTAGACTTTACAGAGTCATCCATACAAAGCCAAGCTACAGAACTTACCATTCCCAGACTATAGGACTTCAGAGGAGACCTGTAAGGTAAGTAAAGTCAACAGCCAAGAGACTGAAAACTGGCAACCAGTTCTGGCTTTCCCAGACAGTAAATATTAGCCTGGAAGATAACCACTGACACTGCTCAGGGATTACTCTCATAAATGTAGCATTAGCAACTTTTCAGAACAGAAAACTTTTCAGAGCAAGAAGTAATATTCCCTATTTTTTCAGAGCAAGGAAAACTGTCAGAAACAGAAATACTGCTAATTTGTTTTCCCTAATATGTTTCTCTTCACCTATTACAATCAGCAGATCCAAGTTCAATGCTTTTACAAAAAACAGTTTGTGTTTAATGGTGTAAATAACTTCTCTGCATGTTCAGAAGTTCTCCTTCTTATTATGCCTCTGTGGGTCTTGCACAATTCACCCTTCTTTAACCTAAAGGGAGAACTGTGCTTCATATATTGCAAAACCTAATAGAGAACATCCTCCATGTTTTTATAGGTTTGTTTTTTTTTGTAAAAAGTTTCTCTTGTAGATCAGAGATGGGTACAAAATTCTTACATCCCTGCCATGGTGTAACATAGGTATTAGGCCTCTTAGTCTAGTTTCAAGAGCAGTAAGTTGATCCCGATTTTTGACTTTCGGGACTGCTATTTGGAGGAAGATGATATGTAAGCAGCAAAGAGTAGTAAAGGACTTTGACTGACAGAAGGGCAAGAGAAGGAATTGATTACAGGATGCCACCAATGTTTACAGGGGTTTTGGTACCATCGGAAGTGTGCTGTTTGCACTCCTGGTGCCAGGAGCTTGGCTAATGAAGAAACCTGTCTTCAGACATGTTGGCATAGAGACCTCCTCCTCCCTCCTTCCTACCATAYGCTGTTTCAGTGCATAAAAGGGTATTCCTTACATGAACTGGCTGGCACTATAATCCCACTGATTTGCCAAAGGAGCCTTTTGAAATCCAAACACACAAAAGTACATTGAGAGACATGGCTGGAAAACAAGAATTTCATTCCTAAAATATTAAGTGTTATAAGTTTCAGCATTTAGCTTTGCTCCTAGGTCAGAACTTGTGTCTTCTGTAGCTCAGTTGAATTGCATAATCTTTTGATAAGAAACCTTCCCAGGCAAAAAATGTTTGGGGAAACATGTATTTGTTTATGCAGACATACTGACTAAGGTAAACTATAAGTCAAAACACTACCAACTGTTCTTCGGTTCTGCTTTAGAAATTATTGTCAGGTTCATTTCCTGTGAGCGCACTAAATTTTATCCAATTAGCTCAGGGCAGGTAATACAGAATCCAAATCCAAATGTGTCCACATGGACACAYTTCTCAGTGGAAATTCTGTTTTTGGTATCACTGAAAAAACCCTCAGCCCCAACAGGTGTGATAAAAGGTGCCTAAATAAAAAGTAACAAAATATTTTAATGTTTGTAAGTATGTAACATTGAAGTYGTCTAAATTTAGAGATAAGGGGTTCCTATAAAGATCCATGTTTATTCTGTAAAAGTATAGTAAACCCAAAAATTCAAATATTTTATTTACTTCACCTAAAAAACAAGCAACCCATAAGTAAGATATACACAGGCTTCTCAGATTTATCCCTAATAAAATTTTTTTTTAAAGATTTATACAATTTCTACAGAAACATACAGTGTATCAAAATCTGCATAAATCAAATTTATAAAATATGTAGAAATGCATAGTGATATTATCATCAACTTACAAAGCAAGAATATGGGAATTATTTTTTCCAAGCAGGCTATAGTAGGAAAAAGTCATTAGAGCAACAGCTTCTTACGATCTCATGTTTTGTAAGGTTTTCAGTCCCACATACAGATTCATATTCACATACAGCATCAGCTTTTAATGAATTGCACAAAATACCCATTTAAAATGCACACCCGCACAATTTATGTGCCACCTTTCTCTTATGCATAGTAATATGATTAAATTAATCTACCCAACACACAAAAACAGAGTCAGTTTTCATACACACAAGGAACAAGTACCGACACACACCCTTATTTTCCTTTTTCCAGTTTCTCCCTCCTTTATTTTCTATTTTCCATACCTCTTAAAGGATAGATGAGAAGTTTAAAGAAACTAGGAAAGATCCCAAATCAATATATCAGTGCAGACAGCCCTATAAGGATCAAACTCTGTCACCAGATATGATACATAACCCTTGTTAAAGTCAACAGAAGCTGCATGCAATGCTATTCTAGATTTCAGGGGAATATTCAGTCATATTTTAGTGTGACATGTTATAGACATAACTCTTATTAAATCAGTACACTCTGATGTCATCAGTATTTAACAGTCACAAAATCTTGAATAAGGAAGGGAGGATAAGTCATTTCTCCTCCACGTCTGTTCATTTAGAGTAAATATTTATACCCTTACAGGAGTTCCCACTACAAACTCCCATTCAAAACATTTTTAGCAATTGCTTCTTCACATTCTGTTTTGTACACTATAGCACCAAGCGGTTGTATTTTGTGTTCATAATCCTTCAGAAAAAGTTTTCAGTGAAAAAAAGAAAAATTAATATGAACAGATGTGGTTTCAGGATTCCCTCTTATCAAGTCTAAATCTGGAATCCAAACTAGTTTACAGATGACCTTTTTAAGAAGTATGCACATGTGTTAATGAGCTATGGGTTTGTTTGCTTTTTTTCCAATTAAAAGTTTCAGCTCACCTCTAAGTGAATTCCATTTAAAATAACTCTACAAATGAAGAATTGGATTATTTCTAAGTTTTATATAATTGTGCAGCTTTTTTTTTTAAATATGTAAGGCATGATATAAACAAGTAAGTTAATGCTTATAAATTTTTAACTGGAATTGAGAGAGTGCTTGCTTTCATCAGAATGTACCACATAGTGCTACACTTTACACTAAGCTCTTCCTTGCACTATATAAAAAGCATTTAGTTGCTTCAGCATTGTCAAATATACCAAATGCAAGGAACAGATCCTGGGGCAACATCCCCAATTTTGGATTCTAATGAAGTTGGAGCATCTGCAGCCAAGGGGCACATGAGATTTTCTGGGAGATCTCAGAGCACTTTTTTCTGTCGTCTGTGCTTTGACTCACCAATAAGCAGTAAGTACAGTAGCCAGACTGGCAACAGAAATTTCTCTTAGGTAACACAGTATTTACACAGGGTTGTACAGTTGATCCCTACCATGGTCACAGCTCAAAAAAAAATCTACTGTATAATTTCCAACAAATGCTGTTCTTGTAAAATAGAGAAATGAAAGAGGCACTAAATATGTTGAAATTCACCTTCTGAAAAAGCAGCATGACTGTGAGAGAAGGCCACCCTGGCTAATGACCTGTGGCAGTGCTTAGTAAGATGTAAAATTAAATAAAAATATACAACAGGTTGATAATCACCAAGTTCTATGAAAGTCTGGTTACTCCAACCTTTTCAAGTGTGTGTAAAAAAACTGCCTTCAGACCCCTGAGTGTATCCCAAAGAAGACGACAATGCTTTTAACTATGTTCCTATGAAACATAGCTAACAGCACATTAATTTACCAACATCTTAAAACAAAAAGATGTAAACATCTACAGAGTTTAAGGTAAAGCAGTTTTGTAAACATTAACTGCAGATGATAATGTTATTGTAATAATCACAGTTCATCTATGTCCTTCATCCAAGTCAGGAGGCTCACAGCTTTACAGAGTTAATAGTTGCAGCAGTTTTCAGGCTATTTTCAGTTCTGCACAAATTAATGTGTCAGTAGGTAGGTTTTTGTTTGTCTACACACTGAGAATGTTGTTCATTTCCCATTTTTGCGTTGCTTTACTGGAGTCACACTCTGAAATAAAGACTTGATGTAGGACCTCTGAACGATCCAAGCACTTCCCTGATGGAATATGAGTAAATCTGTGCAGATTCTGGAAAACAAAACCACCAGGAACATACATACCTACATACATACATACATATATATATATACATATATATATATTCTTCACAACTTTAGTATAGCTATTTACTGTTACAGAAACAAGTTTCAGGGTCCCTGTGGAAAGATCAGTTCTATACTCATTATATTACTTGTTAAACCTAGATTTTCATATCCTTCATATTATGAAATGTTTGATGCATTTATTCACTTGAAATATCTCACATTTCTCTGTGGAAACACACTGCTAAAAAAATAAGCAAAACAGTCTAAAATGCCTCCAGCATTTTTATCCTGTAACAAAAAAGAAGAGTAAGTCTTGAGGACAACTCTATGAGAAGTGTCTTTATTGGGAAGATCTTCCTTTGGTTAGCTCTCATGTAAAGTAACCGTAACAACATTAACTACATTGGGAAAAAGCAGTAATTTTGCTTTGTTTCACTGGTAACAGGAAGGAGGAAAAAAAAAAAGGAAAAAGAAAAAGGGATGGGAG
The DNA here is from genome assembly GCF_003343035.1 of Apteryx rowi. Classification (NCBI taxonomy): domain Eukaryota; kingdom Metazoa; phylum Chordata; class Aves; order Apterygiformes; family Apterygidae; genus Apteryx; species Apteryx rowi. Next base: position 463,955 of record NW_020450661.1, on the reverse strand, counting down.
AGCAAGTCTGTCCTGCAGAACAACAGCAGACAGCCCAAGAGCTTGCAGACCTATTGCATCTAACACATTCAGACTGGGACTCGCAGGTTTGGCTCCTGCCACACACACCCCTTGCTGCAGCACCTGCATCTCCCGTGTTTGCCGAGCAGCCTGTGACTTCTCCTCTGTGGGGCCTCCCCATCACCCCACATGCACGCGCACCACACCCCCATCACGCGGCCCAGCACATTTTGGAGCGCTAAACAGACGTCTGGCCAAAGGCAATAACCTGGCAAGAGCCGGCCAGGCTCTGGCTGTTTGGGTGCTGTCACCGAAGCCCCACTACTACACACCATGCAGCAGGAGCACAGAGGTTATGCTCAAGCTGGCACACCAGTGCTTATTCCATAAACAACCAACCAACCCGATAAAAATCTCCTGGCAGCTTTCATTTACACTAGGCCACAACATTTTTCAGCAGTTCATAAGCATTTCATTCCTTACACCCTTTCATTAGAAGAAACGGTCGTACCCTCTGCACTGCACTACAGGGAGTGCCAAACTTCTATTTGCTTGGTTACAACATACCCTTGGTGGTCCTTTTGCTCTCCAGCATGCACCCCCCCCCCTTTTTTTCTTTTTGGAAACCAATCACTGTTTTGTTCTGCAGCCTAGGCTGTGTCTATTGGGTTTCCATATAACTTGTAGCAATAAGCAAACAATTACACAACTTGGTACCACTGTGGAGGAAATGGATCTTCTTGCATAAAAGAAATGCTCGGAGAAGAGCCAAGCAATGTGCTGCGACAAACTAGAAAGGCTGGAGAAATAACAAGTGCTGTAGGTTATTCTGATATTAAAGCAAGAGTCAGCAGACACTGAAACACTGCTTATTGATTTTTAAATTTTGCATTTAAAGATTTTTGTCTGTCCGAGCAGCACAAAAAAGCTGAGTGGAAACAACATTCTGCTGCTCAAGGTTTCACAGCTCCACGCAAGTATCACAGAAGGTGGGGTGCTTAAAGGATAACAGATGGATTTCCCTGCACTCAGCAATGCCTGCATCCTTCAGAGAAACAGTCCAGGTAACCAGCTAATGAACTAATAAAAATCCAGTATCCTAGACAGACTGAAGAAAAAATCCCCAACAGAGAGAAGATTTTCTTAGATATAAGACCAAGTTATATGTGGATGTATCCAAGGATAACAGCACCCTTAGACTACCCTATTTTTTAGAGAGAATCAAAAATAGAGACATTAAGTCTGGTACTTACTAAATAGGCTGTAACAGCCTTACACGTATATCAGCCAACATTCCAAGTCCTTATTAAAAATTCATAGATTTTGCAATAGCATTATAATGGCTCCACACCCATAATTCACAACAGAGCATGTTTGCATAGAGAATGGTTAATGAACAGGAAAAAGAAATACTGAAGAAGGCAAAGACAACACAAAAAGGCAAATGACGAGTAAAGCCATGTTTTGCTATTCCTATGTACAGCTTAAAACATCTTCTGTCTTTTAAAGAGAGTAGCACTTCAATTTAGATATCCCAAAATTAGATACAGTATTGTTCCTAGCTGCTAAAAGCACGTCAGCTTTTAAGTTATCTTCTCGCAGCACCCATTTTACAGAGAACTTTCTTGATAGCAAGTGTACCAGCAGAGAGGTTGATGGCACAAAAAGCTTTTACAAACTCTGTTGCTGGTAGTGGACAACCTCTTTGCTTCCTCTGAGACAGGTGCTAACTCCTAACATACCTGTGGCTGCACATGCAGCCTCACAAGATTTTCTTTAAAGATTTTTCCTACAGAATACAGGAAGCACCAACAAAAGCATCTTTCCCTAGGGGAAGTTTTTCCAGTAAGCAGGGATTTCTGAGAATGTCTCATTAACAATTTACTTAGTTCAGTTAACCTTGTCATAGATGTCTATTTTCAGATGCATGTGGAATAATAATACTAAAAAGAAGGTGCAACAAAACAGGATGCAAATAAAATTTGTTTCCAAATGTATCTGTTACATACCTTGAAGTATTGCCAATCCTTGTATTCATTCAGATTACAGTGTGTAATCATAATTTTGGATCCATCAGGTCCTTTAGTTAAGCACTGATCATACTGCATGAGTTGATTAGCTTCATTGATTCGGAAAAGCTAACAGAAAAAAGATGACACCTTTGTAATAGTTGACTTCATAACGTAACTAAAATTTTAGAAACACTGAAAACACCAAAGAAATTGCATCATTCAAAATATCCTCTGGTGTTATTATATCTAGCTTTAAGGAGGACTCCTTATTTTAGATAACATAAAGCATTCTATTCTTATTATCTGACACTCAATTTTATGGATGACTTTCTGTTTGGATTTAGAAGGCTAAGAAACTTACCAAGTGAGACAAAAATGATAAAAATAGAGGGATCCCTATTTGGGAGACTTCTAGAAGTGTTTGATTAAAAGTCTTGGTATGGTTTGACAGCTAAATAACCCACTGCCTTTCTAAAGGTCTGGTAGCAAGTCTTTTGCCCTGGCCAGTATTTTCATCTGAAGACAGTAAAAGTTTGATATTTTATACATGGGGAAAATCAAACTAATACACACAAACAGATCTTAGCTACTTCTCATGAAATAATTGTCACAGGACTTTTTGAGGTAACATATACAGAAAGGGTATTTTAGTGGATGTTTGCTTAAAATCAAAGATGCATTTCCAGAGGCTATCCAATTAAGAATTAACTGAAGAGGATTTTTTTACAGCCTCACTCCATATGTGGTTTCAGGACTGTCATGGCGAGACTTGCCTGCATGAGGACAATTTCATTATTAAGCTGTTTTTATTTTGGTTTAAGTCTACATCAGTGTAAGTAAGGACTTTAAATGCTGAAAAGTTATCCAACTCAAAAAGGAGATGTAAATACAGAATAGCCTTTAGTAGTCTTAGTAGTGTGGAGAGGTTTGYGAAGATTTAGGTGAAACAGGATAGTACATAGTAGATTGCAACCATCTATTAGTAATTAAGTTTTGCCAATTAATTTGTAAATGAAGCAAAGACAAATTTGTATTCCATTTCTTATCTCCTGTGGTGGAAGATGAGTTACTCTACAACAGTATTTTATATTTTCATTGCAGCAAAACAATTTTGGTAAATAACTGAGCCAGAGTAAGGGGGGTACTTCCTGAAGGATTAATTATTAAGTGAGGATAAATGATGAATCATCAGTGATGCTAAGAGCTGCGGTTGTACTAAAGCAGTGATATGGTTGCTTTAAAACACGGTTCTTGCTTCCTCACGCACCTACCTCTCTGCAAAAAAAAGATTGGGAATTTATTTCTTCAATTTTGTGCAGTTTGTGTTTGAAAAGATGTTTTCAGACCCCTATATTTTAGGAATGTCAGTATGCTTAAGGAAAATCCCTAACTCCCATTTTTGCAGTTGGCACATAAGTTATTTTATGTACAACTTTAACAGAGAAATGGCTTTGTTACCTTCCACTGCAAGCAATTCTCTTTCAAATTTTCCTCAAAGCTGCTTACCTGATTTCCTCCCATTCTGTGACATGGCCCAAGTTCAACAAAGCCACCATTGGTGTGCCCCATGCTATCGATACAGTAGGAAGTTTCAAAGCCTCTAATCTGGAAAAAAAGGTTTTCACTTTAAGTTGGTCTCTAGGAAAAATAAGTGCAAAGAAATTCAGAAATTTCCACTTATCATTCAAACCAGAAACATTTATCTGCCACACGGATATCTAGACAAGACTGCATATGAAATTTAAATAAAGATGTTCACTTTTCTGAGAGAGCGTGCTACCCATACTAATTTGAGGGCTCTTATGAGTTAATGAGCACACTGATAACGCTATAGAGTTGCAAAGATCAGTTCCAAATTAATGACACTGAAGAGTAGCACTTTCAACTATTTTAATTTATTCAGTCTCCTGTTGAAGTGTGTTCAGCCTCTCATACCTTCATAAATGAGGCAAAGTAGGAGCTCTGTTAGGTTGTTCTCACCTTGTGGAAGGTGTGAGGAGATAAACCTGACATAGAACTAGACCTAAAAGTCTATATAATATACAATATGGAAACTTCAACCTTATGTCACTCACAACCCACTTCCCCTGACAGAGAGAAAATTTAATCATCAATATGAAGAAGTTACAAACAGCAGTTACTGATGAAACTGCAAAAAGTCACAACCCACTGACCAGTTGTTCAGAAATACATTCTGAAACAGCAATTCTGCTGCAAAAAAAAAAGAAAAAAAAGATGAAGGGCAGGCACAAGCTAAGGATAAAGAATAAAAATCCTGCCAGAAAGAACGCCTTAACTGCTGATTATCCCATCTTCCCTTCATAATGATCAACAAAAAGACTTTATGACGCACATAACATTCTAAACCTATTTTCCTTGCAGGAACCTCTTTCTTATTCATGACTGTAGAAGTGTAGAAGGAAGTCTAGAAGACCAAGCTTAGATTAGAGACCTGGCTTTCAAACAGAGGGCTAGGGAAGATGAACTGCAYGCTTTCATTCCTGGCAGTTCAGAAATGCAAATAGTGCAGTGTTACCAATATGTGCAAAAAAATAATAATTCTCAGAGTACAATAACTGACAGCCCATGAGCAGCTGAAGAAAACTTTAGAGAAGTCTCTGAACTCCACTCTTTCCTGTTGCTCCACCAGAGCCCCCAGAGATGTTCACTGTTCTCAGGAATAACTTCCCATAACGTGTCTACTATTATTTTCTTCTCTTCAGAAACTATCAGCTTAATGAAGAGAAATATATAACACACCTTTCTAACCCCTTATGTGGATTTAACAGCAGGTCTAAGGCTGATGTACTAACCTAATGCTTTATGCTAGTTTTTAGATAAAAAATAAAGTGGCATTGTTCATCTTGTCCCTCAGATACAAGACCTATTTGTATCCCCTTCCATCATGCATATACTCTATATCACTAATTCCTCAGAGAAGTTAAAAAAGGCACTCATAGTTATAGGAATATGTATAGATCTGTCTTTTCTAGTGCTCCTTCGAAGATACAAAAATTCCATCTGTGTCTGATGATCTTTTCTCTAAGTCCCCAAAGAAAAAGATTATCACCTATTAATCTTTGCGAGTATTCCTACGCACACAGGATTCTCACTTTTCAAAACAAACAAAAACACAAAAAAACCTAAAACAATTTCAAAAAAAAGAGACACCACTGAAGACAGGTACACAGATAAAAATTCTTTAAGGAAATGTGGAACTAATTTAAAACACACACACACACACACACTCACACTCACTCTCACTCTTAAAATACAATTTTTTGTTCTGTCTGAATACTGGTTACAGCTCTACAGCTCTCTGCCTGGTATCATTTACATTCATATAGCAGTAGTCAAAGAGCCTGTTTTCAGATCCCAATCAAGGAACAATTGCTTCCTTTTGAATTCCCAACTTTAAAACCAACACCCTTAAAATAAATATAGGTTATATGCTTTACATACCTCTCCCCATTCCACATTTTTAGGTGGTAAGGGATAATGTGATGTTATGTCATATGCTATTTCTTCCATGAACCACTTAAAACTTTTGCAGTTGTGATCTTCACGGAATTTTTTCAGCTCAGATATATCTCCATAGGGAAGGGCTTTTGTCTCTGGCCGACTGGCATAAAAATAATCTTTATATTCATCCCACCACACTTCTACAACTCTGACGTAGTTCTGTGAAGAACAACATTGTTGCTACCTCAAAGCGCACACAACAGGTCAAATATAACAGCATGTTAATTCTACAAATATAAGGATTTTTCTTCTAAAAATGCTAGCGTGAAATTGTTTTATACCACTAATAATTTGTCATCTTTGGCAGATTATACAAGACAGAAATGCTATTCTCAGATGAGAGTCTAGAGGTGAAGCCAGCAAAATAAATTGACTTAATGAGCGTATTAAGTATTTTTATAAGTTTAGAGAATCTTTGGGAAAGAAAAAAAAGAYTCTTCAGTTACAGGCACAGTCACTGGCTACATAGCAGAAGTACAATTTAGAGTTTGTTTTCATCTTCTATATTACTAACACAGTTAATGACACGCATTAGTCCACAAAGGGTGAAAAATTTAAGTCTTAAACCGGTCAGCTAATGACACATCAAGGAGATTTTATCTCCTTATATATATATTAAGTAAAGTAGTTTATTGCTGCTTGAAGGAAGGAAAAAATGGATTGCTCGTCTGGTGAAAAAGCCTCTCCATCACATCTTTCTACTCAGATTCTTTGATGGCCTTCATCTCTACATTACCTGTACACATGCCAGATGCACACCTCATTTTGTACAGTTCTTTCAGCATTGATGACACAGTGCTAAAACAAAGCCTTAACAGATCTGACTAATGGCACAAATTATGTGATTTACTTTAATCCACTTCCACAAAAATTGAACAAAGCTGTAAGAAAAGCACATCTACAATGTGAATAGGAGTGACACTGAACAGGGCGAAAGCTGTTCCTGGGTACTGCCTTGTGCAGAGAAGCTCCTTAATATTTAGGAATACTCGGCAGGGTTTGTTCTATGCAACAAGGAGATGACCAGACTCGTGTAAGGTGTTTGGATATGCAGCAAATATCTTCGATCAGATTTTTTCAGATTAGTGAAATGGTTTTACAATTTCAGACAAGACAAATGGCTGTTGCTTGCCAGCACCAAAAATTGAAGCTAACACTTACTTATATTGCCTCCCATTGCTCTTTTCTCTGTCTCTATTCCCAGCTATGCATATCTTTCCCTACCTTGCACTGGTCCTAGTGCTCGTTTGCTCAAAATGTAAATCAATTCACCTCACAAATATATTACAAATGTTTTGTGCTTTTTTTTTTTTTTTTGAGGGGGGTGGTGCCAGGTTAGTTTTCTGCCACTGTAGTGAGCTTGGCTGGGGCCGTACTCTGTAACCATACCAGTAGTCATCATCACAGGTAACTTTTAGAAAGACAGCTCTGGGCCTGGAATTCATAAAGAACTGGGTCTGTAGAAATGGGATTTACAACTGCCAAAACACTGCACTAGAGGAAGCATAAACTAGACAATAGACAATCCCAACAGGAAGGGTGTCCCCTGGCTACGGGTAGAAACCTTACGAGAATGGAGTTCACAACCTGCAATTGGTTTTCTTGATTCAATTTCTCTCTTCAGATATGGACAGCCAGCTCACTCGAGGTGATGATGTCTACTTTTAGTATCATAGCTTGAGCAATATTTCTCAACTTGCAAGGTGCCTGAGGAGTTACAAACCTTTACAACAATGTGCAGAGTACCCTATTTTCCAAAGTGCCCTTCACTGCTGCTTAATTAACTGAAACAAATGCAGCTATAAAGGTCTGAGAGACACTAGATTGCAGCATTCACTCACTCAGGGAGATCTTGGGATCATGTCCTGCTTAGTCAAAGGCGGATTTCAAACCCATGATCATCATCTCCCAGGAGTGTGTTGTAGTTAGGCACTTCCAATGGGCACAGTGCAGCAGAGACTTGTGGGATGAGAGAATAAGTAAGAGGAAATATGATTTGTTTCTCAAAGGTGGGGAGGGGTGGAGAAGGAAGAAAGTTTCCGGGAGTCTCTGCTCTTAATATTGCTGCGATTGGCACCAAGATATCCCTGCCATGTGGATAACCATCTTAGCTTTATACACTAATTAGCCTTAGATGAAATGTTTGTTAAAATGCTGCTGACAATTTAATCAGTTAAATTTAAATTTGTTGTCTAAAAATCAAAACACCTTCAAGGCTGCAGCAAAACAGTACCTTTAATGTAGGAGAGGAGCCAACGTACACAGGGGGTGGATTTCCTTGCCAGCCTTGGAGACGATAGATGTGTCCAACACGAGAACAAGGAACAAACAACAGTTTCCCGCCACACTGCCAGATCTACAAGTTTAAACAACGATACAGATATTAATATACATGCACAGGAGTTTAAGGACAAATACATAATAAGTTATGAAAGTGGTGTGAACTACTTTTCTTATTACACTGTGTGATACACTGAAGTATTTTTACTTTAGACATAAACTTGAACATAATTTGGGCCTGAAACGAAAGGCTGTATTCAGCACATCTTCAACTATACCATGAGCTTACTTAACTAAAGTACTACTTTTAAAAAAGTTTGCAGTCTCCTTCCATTGCCATTTTAAAATGACAGTAACAAATGAGTGCACAAAATCTGGAATTGGGTAGTTTGGTAACTACAAGATTAATAATATTTTGATTTAATTAAAGCAATTCATATACCATCACAAAGATGGGTTTTAGTTAGATGCCTACCACACAGTAAGCTTTTCCTAACAAAGACTAGTAGGGGACAATGGTATCTTTGATAACTCAGTGCTCCACCTACGTACAAATATATTAATGATATTAGTTAAAGGAGAAGTCTATGAAAAATAGTTTCAAACACTATTTTGGGTCAGAGAATCAAAAGCTGCCACAAATACTTTGGCTACCTTAACTGAGGATTTATTTGCTTCCTGAAGAGATCAGGTTAATAACATGAAATCAATTTACTCATCAGTATTATCTGCAAAATTGAAAACAAAAACAGGTAAAGAATACATTGCCATTCTGAAATGCCTTCTCTCCACACATCTTTGGATAACCCATCTACGCATGGGGAAAAGGTATCTTAAATAATCTGTAATTTAGTTGTTCATCGTTTTGATGAGTTTAAAATGCAGCATCAAATCTAAATCCAAGATAGCTTTGGGGATGTTCCAAATTAGACTGAATTCCAGATTAGAAGTATATGATTTATCATTATTAGGAAAGATGGCCAGAATATTTTACTTCCTTCATTTCATGTTTTTTATTATCATATTAATTTTCTTACACAGTTTCATCAAAATAAACTGCCAAGAAATTCTAATATACAAAGCCATTATATTTGCTATCCAGGAGACAGCATGCAACACTGATAGAAGTGTTATTTAGTTCTTTTGAAGACTGATTTTGATCTATGTTAAACCAATCTGGAGCATCTACACAATCAGCAATGAATACCTACTTGAGTTACGAACTACTCTATGCAACTTCAGTCATGATTTAAATTGAAGCAAGATGGAGAATTAGAAGGATAAGGACCCTGTATATACAACATCCTCAATAACTGCCTTCTATGCATGAATTTACAAGCTGAGGAAGTGCACTCAGATCTTTCCTCAAAATCATTAACAGCAAGGTTGGCTGGGGAGCTCTGAATGCACTTTCAATAAAATTCAGCTGTGATTTCATAGATCACTGCGGAGGATATTAGATCAGAAATGCAGTCTCCAATTTTGTTGGTTGATTGGGACAGATTCCTGCTGTCTGCCACTTGTGTCCTTATGAATACTAAAGTTGCAAGAGGCTAATGCTTACTATCTTGTATTTCCTGCTAACTGAAGACCATGTATATGTCTAGGACTGATAATAAAATCTTCTGCAGTGATTATGTACCATGCAGTTACAGTGTTTCAATTATGAAGATCTTTCTTTTTGTAAAGAAATTCTCAGAATTTGGAAAAGTCTATGAGATCATTTTTCACCCCTAAAACGCCAGGGAGGAAGGAAATAGATACTTCATCGCATCTCTATATACTTCACATGTATCTATGCATTAACTGCACGCTTGTTTTTCTCTATAATCACTTTCATTAGAAACAACATTCTCCTATAAACACTATAAGAGAACTCAAGATTTTTTTTTTTAGTAAATAAAATAGATTTTTCTCTCAAATTTTCCAGTACAGTTTCAGATCAGATATTCAGGTGCAAGCATAACCCCAAACCATTAAAAATCTAGGTTACTCAGCTCCCACAACCCTAGGCTAGCTCTCTGAACATTTCTGGCCCAAAGCCCACAAGGAAACACTGAGAAAATACACGTCTGTCACACTCCACACAACAAAACCTATATTGGGCTTCAGGAGGCAAAGGTAGTGCAAATCAGAGATAAGTTCATCCGGATGCCAAAGAGAAATATTTACAGAAGACGATCTACTAAACTCAATTAGCTTTTAATTTTTGATGTTACCTTGTAAGAAATTTCAAAATTTTCACCACCCCAAATCTGAAGACCTGGATCATAGAGACCCAGTTCGAAGAAGAAATCACGTTCAATGGCAAACAAGCCACCAGCCATTGCAGGGGACCTGAAGGAAGAACACAATGTAATACTTCTTGCCAAGAGGATATGACAACACTCAGAAAAAGCATTAAGGGAGCAGCTCACCATTAACATATTATAAAGATTAGATTAACGGCAATACATTAAAAAAATCATAAAGCTTTGTCATAAGCTTCCAGTGATTTTCTGAAATGATATTTGTATGATTTTAGGTGAAGTCACATATCTTATATTTATTTTAAATTATACAAAATTTTGGTCTGAATTACCCATTCAGCCAGTCAGCCACCCAACCTGCATCTACAGCTATACTTCTATTAAAAAAATGGTAAGAATCGGTGTGGCAAGACATTTGTCRCTTGACATGCTTTCAAGTTGCTGAGGTAAGAGATGAGACTGCAGAGCAGAATGAAGTTTGTGTTCTGAACGGCTGCCACATTGAAACTCACTGCCTATTACGCCAGTAACAGAGTGTTTCCAGCTAAAGAATATCCTTCTATCTTCCCCCTCTGGCTCTTTTTCTACCACTGTCATATTACACCCTTTTTATTATCCTCAGTGAAATTTTTAAGAGGGCCTGGATTGAGTTGCGCACAGCATAAATTTAGTTCAGTTTTTAAAAAATGGCTCTGTGACACCCTCCTACATATGCCAAGGTTCAATTAATAAGTTTTAATGTGTCAAAAAAAGTTGCAGTTTGGATTACAGCATTTTTTTCCAGAATGGTTCTGACCAGAATTCTTGGCTAGTTTGCTTACCCTGAAATAGAAAGTAGAATATGTTAAGCCATTTTCAGTGCACATACCAAGCATTTTCCACCCGAGGATCAGTAAGTATATAAAACCCCCTAATGGATAAAACCTGGAGTCCCCACTGAGTACTCAATTTTAAAAAGTTTGTAAGGAAAAAGTGAATTCTTTCTGGCCCTTTAGATGATCTGCAGCACTGAAAGGAAGAGGATCCAAGTGTCCAGATCACTTTGGTGAGCTAAGTAAAACACAGGTGAAACATTAGCTCTTGACCAGATTTTTGAAAAACAGGTTGCTTTTAACACTACTTTTTTTTTTTTTTTTTTGGAGTCCATTAAGACTTTTAACTTAGTTGTGCTCCTTTTAGTAGTAAGGATTATGTATTTTCCTTCTGCACATAAATATATTGAGAATTGTTTAAAATAAAAAGTCACCCACAGGCTGAGTCCCTATGGAGTCAGCATGGCTGGGGTAGAAGAAGAATAACAAAAGTAATAAAGCTGATGGATCTACCTGATCAGATGCTAAGAGCGTTTTCTAAATGCCCTTTTCCACTTGTCTGCTTACTGTATTTTCTTCTGACATTGCCGTTGCATCTCAGGGATTCAAAGATTAGGAAGGCAGTGAACGCAGCAGGGCACAGTACTGCCCTGTGGTTTTTCTGCATTTTTGCTTACCCTGATCACCATAAAGGCTTGGCAAGTGCATAGGCCTCAAATGCTGAAGTTTCAGTCTTGGCCTCCAATATGCTGCCAAGCATGCTAAAGAACACAGTAAAAATCCACATAAGCTCAATAGTTTATTTTACAAGATAGGAAGAGGTAAGCTTTATTTTTTGGAAGAAGAATTCAGCCCTGAGGCAATTCTCATGTTACGAAAAGTTTGCTTCTGTGCTTTAAGCTGTGGAGTTTTCACTTTTGTTTTTAAACTAGGCAATTCTGGCTACAATTTTAGCAAAACCTTTAATAGGTCTTACTTGCCTTGGTATTGCTGCAACAAAATGCATATGGCCTGCACATAACAGATGTAAGAAACGTCTTTTTTTAAGACAAAGCATTTTAACTATCAAAGTATTATTAAACATAAGGTCATCTTTTAAACCATTCTGAGAACATGCGTTCTGTGTTTCTGGGAACAGTTTAAAGGATTTTAAGACCTGTTTGGATGGTAAACACAGAATGCAACAGCAATGTTTAAAACAGTTTATCCCCCTCTGAGCGAGTATTAAAGTTCCAATGTGGACAGCCTTGTCAGAAAATGGTATTATTTATATTGTATACAAAATGGAATAGATCAAAGCTTCATAACTTCCTTGCATGTGTTGCCATTTTAGCAAAGAACAATCATGGGTGAGGACAGAGAAYTACCATCATAAGTTCTTACAATGCTTAAATCATATATACAAGCAATAGAAGACACCAGATTCTGAAGATGTAAAGATTGATTTCAAATGTAGTAACATGATTAGTTAAGTGTGATGGGGAAAGTAATAAAAAACAGAGCAGAACCACAACCTCCCAGTCTTGAAAAGCAATCCAGAAACCCTAGTTTCTAAGCAAAATTTCAAATATGTATGTGTTGGAAAAGAAAACATACCTCTCCTACAAAGCAAAAGAAAAAGGCTGGACTTATATGAAAATCATTAGAGTTCTCCCACAAAATAACTTTTTTTAAAGTTACATACATTAAACAAAAACCTCCAAACATATCTAGAACTTACAAATGATCTACCCGATATTCTTAAATAGCATGCTTCTTTGTCAGATGTGAAGCAAGCGGGAGAACTAAGACAAAAGGAATTTTTTTGGATGCACATGCATAATCCATGAGCATTGATGCATGCATCAAGCCATTACAGCAGCCTAAAGATTTTATGCATTACCAGCTAGTATGAATCCTCACAGCATGCTCATTATTTCAAATCAAATGGTTAACTAAGCACTTTTGTTTCCAATACTATTTTTTTAAAAATACTGTATATTTTTAAGGATATGAATATAGTTTTCCCTGGAAAAAAGTTATACAATATTTTACATTGCCAAATAAAAACCCATTATTCCAATGTACACCTTATTAACCACACAAGAGCAGGAATGGAGAGGCAGGAGAAGAAAGATAGTGAAGCTTTTTTGAGCAAATAATCAGCTGTAGCGAAATGGCTGATTAAAAAAGCAGCTGGTGTGGTTAGGAATATGAAGATTTTCAAGCTAAAAGTACATGCGGGTTTTAGTGGATCAATATCTACTTAAGGAAAAAGAAACGTGTAAGTAATTTAGCGATTACCGATACGGTTCAGTTTTTGTCTCTCTGWTTTCCTTCTCTCGCTTGGTCAAAGGAACCCTCTTCCATAGCATACTCCAGTCCCATGCTCCTCTAGCAAACCCATCTTCRTCACCACCCCCTTGCGGTATAATCTTAAAAGTGTTGCCATCTATGACATCTATAAGCGGCACAGTGCATGTGGTTCTGCAGGGTTGTGGACGGTGACAGGGAAGATGCAGTTATGCGCGAGGACCCGCGTGGTACATTTACACCAACCGTAGTTCATGGGGAAAAGAGCAGGGAGGGAAAAACGAAAGGGTGTAAATAGTTATTCATTACAATTCACAGTATGTAAACAGCACTCTTTACCGATAAGGCTCAGTTTTATGTTTTCTTTTGGACTTTTCCTTGTGGCTTAATGGAATTCGTTTCCATAGCAAACTCCAGTCCCAGGCCCCTCTGGCAAAACCATCTTCATCCCCACCTTGCTGGGGCTCAATGGAATAATCATTCCCATCTATGTAATCTATTAGAGGTACAGTACATGTAGTTCTGAAACATTTATAGGAGGGAAAGAAAGAGCAAAATACAATTTAAGAAGAGTCATCTGTTTAATCTAAAACTTACACCATTCATCCTTCTTATAGAGCAATTTATATGAAAAGTCATTTGTAAATAAATTATTGTTTAAAAACAAAATCTCACTAGAAAAAAATAGAAAGGCCTTTCTATATGTTGTTTTAAGAGGTTCAAAGAGTTTAAGACACACTAAAAACAGAAAGGTTAGGTCTGAAATGCTAATACATCAGTACATTTATACTTTTATGCATACTCTTGACATCGGTCTTCTAATAAAGCATTGCTAGAGGCAACAGAGGAGCCTTTAGAGGCTAGGGTTCTCACAGTATTATTACTTCCCATAATTTCTATTTATATTAGATCTTAGCTGTCAATAAGTAGGATAAAGTCTTAGCTTTTACTGTTGTAAATATGGATTTTCACTATTCTAGCCTATTCAACTGCCTTGCAAATCCAATCTCTCAGGAAAAAAAATGTTACTGGTGCTCTCTTAGCAGCAGTCTCCAACAGAATTTTTCTTTTCTGATTTGCCATATGCTCATTATTGTGATCTCTCCTATACAATATTCAATGAAGAAAAGACATCATCCTGTTATTCTCCCAAATTTTTCAAAATAAGTTTCCCGGTAAAACTGACCTAACTGAAATCTTATTTTTTTGTCTTAGGGCACTTCCCTCTTTTTAAGACAAGTGTTATATGAGGTAGAATATAACAAGTGGGGGAAAAGAAATGATAACACCGTGCTCTTTCTTTGGCAGAAAAATCTGCACGTTGCACCCAGTGGAAGGGAGTTTGGAACAAGCTGGCCAGAAAGCTGCCCTCAAAGCTGCCCTCCAGGCACTGCGCTCCTCAGCAGCAAAACCTCACGCAAGTCTGCCTTGGCGGGGAGCCTTCAAGGGGGAGTCTAAAGTTGCCTTTTTCCTCTCCTTCTTCCTCATGTAAAAGGGTAAGAAACTCAACAGAAGCACACAGAACATTTCTACCTTCCATCTAGCATCCTGGCCCCAAAACTGTCTTGAAGCTAAGTTACAGCYTTAAAAAAAAAAAAAAAAACCCTCTTCAAGAAAGTTCTGGTAGTGTGACAGCCTAATAAATAGTTTTTTAGGATTAAATAGTTATTTTATAGGATTAAAGAGTCTAAACAAATACACGGTTTCCTAAACACACATACCCCAGACTGCGCAAACTGAGAGCACAGAAGCGCAGAGCAACAACAGCATCTGGACAGCTAGAAGAAACGAAGGCCCCAGGGATCTGTCTTCCTTATCACCTCACTTGGATCCCATGCCCACAGCACAGGCAGCTCCACCACTTGACTCCTAACAAACACCAGGGCTTGCAGAAGCCCAGACAGGCTCAACCCCAGGCCCGGCTTCCTTATAGGCAATACTCCAGAGCACTTCAGATGAAACTAATAAGACCATATTGTAAGACCAAAGGTTAAAGTTATAAAACTCTTGATCATAGAAGTTTTAAATCCCCATTAAATCTAAACCTTTCTCTCTTATTGCTACTTCTCCTCTACCAAAAATCATGTTGTTGTTCAGTAGTAAAAAAAAAAAAAAAAGGAAAGAAAAAAGAAAAAAAGGTTTAATCAGGCTCCTTATTCACCTGGAGTGGAACATTTCTATTACAGTCCCTCAGGTCATTGCAAAAAGACAAGATTCTTCTCATATTTAAACCTATGCTAAGCAAAATATTCAGTACACCCATTAAAATATACTAGCTGGAGATTTATTTGCCCAGCTATTTTGCTTTTTGCTTACATAGCTTTTATTCTGGGAGATAATAAAATCATCGTAAAACAAATAGCATATCAATTATAGTTCAAAAAGTGAAGGTTGTTACTGTGATTTTTTCCTTCCTCAGAGGCCAAGCACTGGAAAAACAGGGGAACATTACCTGTCCTTAGATATAGGAGCTACAAGTGGTGCATACCAATTAATTCCCACCTCACAATGGGCATCAAGGTAAATCAAAACCTTCAAAAAAATAGAGAACAGGGAAAAAGATGTAAAATCATTACTACCTCTATACACAATATCACGACAATTTAAGTTAGCTTTTTCTACATTGATAGATTTTTACATTAAAAAAAATAGTGAAGCTTAAATGAGCAAAATTAATCTATTTTTTAAAATAACATTCATAATATAAAACTAAGAATTTTTACACATCTAATTAAACACAGGAGGGAGAAAAAAAAACAAAAAAAAACCAGTTTTGAATGTAAACTCATTCCTACCTTTCCAAGCTTAGCCTTCTGGGCTCCAATGCTTCTAGCTTGAATTAAACCTTCCCTTCTCTCATTTCGAAATACCTTTACAAGGCCATTCCACTGCTTAATATACTCATCTAGTCTCTCTTTTAAGTGTGCTATCAAATAATGAAGAAAAGAAAAAAGTAGTATTTAGGTAAAGTTTAATAATCAGTTTTATACATACCCAAATCGAACTCTACTTAAAAATATTTGTCTAGGGACATTCAGGATTAAGAGAGTCTTTAATTCAACTGCTTGTACTACTGTTCACAAACGTTCGCTAAATGTAACGACAATGAGACTTGGGGTTCTCTGACTTCATGGCACAGGTTCTTCAGCATGTTTAAAGAAAAAGCAGCTGAAGTAGCTGGAGTTAAGTGAAAAACTCCCAGTCACTTCAATATATCATAGTGACTTTCAGGGCCTGCCCTGTATTTCAACCAACCAGACTAACAGAGAAGTTTTACTTTAGCATATGGTCTTTTCTCATCAGGTAATGCCACATGTTCTGTTGAGGGCAGAGCTGCGCAGTAAACTCTGAATCACTTTTCAGTTAAACACTTACTATGTTTTTCATTTTGCCTTACAAAGTTGTGTGCCAGTCTATTAGATCTGGAAACCTGAGACAAAAATCAACCATACTCAGATTCTTCCCCTCCTTCATCTAGGCCTGTCCCCACTTGGGGAAGGAGGGGGGATCCTTGGTAGCCAAATCTTCTAATGAAATCAATAAAAAGAAKTTGGAGGACAAGGAGTGCAATGGCTGAGCTGTGGCTTATCACACTGATGATCATATTAAAGTCCTACATAATGGAAAAAGATAGGAAACGTTTAGCCAAAAGGACTCAGTCAGTAAAAAGATAAGCTAGTGCATTGAGTTAGGATGAGCTATGCTTAAATGGTTTCAGATTTGTATTTGTACATTGATCTTTGCCAAACTTATCTGGAAACCACATTCCTAGCACACAATTAAAAAAAAAAAATCTTAGTGTTGCATAATATTTTTGCACAGATGATTCAGCTGAAAAGATTCAAAAGGCAGAAGGGCTGGCAGTCAGGCACTTGCACTATGAAGCTATACTGATTTAACTACTGGTTGTCATTTGAAATCTGTTTTGTACTGAAAGGTTTGAAAGAACTGCTTACACTTCAGTTTCTCTCAGTCAGGAATGAAAAGAAGCCACCTAAGCCAAAAGTAAGGCATCCGTGCAATAGTTTGCACCAGAGGAGCAGTTAGATGACCTGTATGAGCTGATCTAACAACATGTCAACAACAAAAACTGGAGATGCTGCTCATGCTCTGCTCCTGGGTCTATGATCCTACCTTACACCTCACATCAATTCTGAAACTTGTCTTATCTTGTGGCTGGATTACGCAGTTCACTAATCTGGCAGCAATCTACTTGACAAGAGAAGGAAATGGTTTTATGCTTGGTGAGCTGACACTGTTTTCTGTTTGGTCAAACAAACACCAGGGGCCACATTGTCAGAGCAAGGACAAGGCAGCGGGGCCAGGAGAGAGGACAGGCAGAGGTGGAAGGGGAAGGATGTCCCTTTTGGCAGCAATAAGCCATCAAATTGGTTCAGCTGTAACAGCTTCTGCAGCCTAAATTAAAATGATACAAGTCTGGAGTTTGCTGTGGCTTTACATTTTAGTACAATTGCTATATTTTATATTATTGATGAAAGTATTCCAAAAAATGCTAGTTTAAGCAAGGCTACATATAAATAATTGAAATGGAAACTGATTCTTTAAACATTAAGTTTCCAAACCTGAGAGTTCAGCAATTCTCCTGAAGAACAATCTTTTGAAAACACTACCTTTTAATATTGTTATCTTTTCTCTTCAACTCTACTAAAAAAACAAGTTTTTCCTCAAGCAAAAGTTTTATGTATCCTCTTCTCCCTTCCCCTTATGCACATTTGTAGCTTTTTGCAAATCCTCGTGCATTGGAGAAATTTCATGGGTATTCAAATATCAGACTAGAGAAAGAAAAATTATCACATACACTATATAAAATAACATACCGTGCAATATACATTGGAATATATGATATGACAGCAGTGATATAATTTTTAAAGAATAAATTCAGGAGAGTTATGAGGCCATCCCAAAGGAGTACTAACAGTACTAACTTAAACCACCCCATTATTATTTATTCTGTAAATTCCAAATGTTACCGAAAGACCGTCAGGAAAGTTTTAGAGTTTTTAAATCCTAAAGTTATTTCCAGCTCTCCTGCCTATGAAACCAAATGTTTTAGTTATCAAATGTTAAACATTGTAAGGCTCACAGGGAGCTGTAAAAACCTGTAATACCGATTGTGTAAAGCTTTTCTACAGTACAAGTCTCAGAACTTTGCAGTATATTATCTGAAACCCTGCCAGGGCTAGGAGCAAGTGCTATTTCCCACAGGAAAATTGTGAATTTACCCCTTTCCCATATTGTAAAGACTTGGCTTTGCAAGGTTATGTGACAGTAGTGTATAAAATCCCAGTATTTTTATGGTTAGAAATACTGTTTGGCCAGTAATAAATTTTGCCCACCTAAATTGTATATTTGGGTAATTTATGATATCTGTCAGCAGCCTCAAAGTATTTTATTTTCTGTTTAAAACCATATATATTAGCCTTCAAAATATTATAACCACCAATCTGATCTTCCCTTATTTTGGCTCTTCGCTCATGCCTTAGTGCATGAATTAAAGTATGAATCAGTGTTTTTAAAAAAGACATTTCCTTTTTCCAGAAGATCTTAGGCATGGAAGATTACAACTGGGGGATGGGGGGCACACAGCTGTTATTCTTCCTTGACTCATTACTGATGTCAGTTTGAGAACTAAAGAAATGGTATCACAAGTCCTCCCTAAAGCAGCGGCTTCTGAGTTCCCAGTACTGTAATACTACTGAGGTAGGGCTCTTAGTTGTAGTGTAAGTACTGGTTAATGCTTCTGTTTCCTCACTGTGAGTACTATTAAACAAGTTAATAAAAATACTGTTACCAGCCTATGCTATTTTTTTCTCATTCTGTTATCTAATGGGATGCTGCATCAGTGGGATATAGATAGCAATAATTTAAAAATAAGTTAACTCAAAAGGTAGACAAAACCTTTGAAAGCTACTACAAACACTGATAAAAAGCATTTACCTCAGTCACTCTTCACAGGTGCACAGGCTACAAAAGTGAGCTGCACCAGTTGAGATTTGGACCCCTATTCTTCAGAAATCAATAAACGTGATACTGATATATATAACAAGTACTTTGAGAGCTTCAGAAAATACAGTGTTAAGAATCCTCATTACTGTTCCAGCTGTATCCTCCACACAGCTAACACTCATGGCAAAGCAGAAAAAGAAAGTCCACATGCATCAGCGTGGCCACACTGATGCTGCGGTAGAAGCTTCTGCTTTTTGGATTCTAACATACATTAATACAGAATTTTGCATTCAAATATCAGAACTGGCATAATTCAATTAGCTTGGCATCATCTTCTTGTTACCATTCTCTTTGTGTTTTGACCACCAAAAAAAAAAAAAAAAAAAAGCCTCAACAAAATTCAGCGCACCTCTCCACATAGTTCTCTACCATAAAAATGCCCTGTTGAGATGAAGGGAGAAGAGTGCCATTCTGCAAAAATCGCTGCTCCCAGACTTTGTATAAAGAATTATAATGAAAGTAACATTTCCCAAACATTTCAACTGTTTCTCCCCATAAGTTACAACATATATAAACTGATATATGCAGTTATATGTAACTGTAACTCCCTTCTAACAAAACAGGATTTCTCCTGTTTACAATGCTCTCTATGACCTTTTATTTTTAATCCAGTGTTCAGGAGCATTTGCAACAGCTACGCTTTGTTTTAATTTCAGGTCACTGGAGAAGTAGGAGACTAAGAAATAAGAACCGCCACACTAAGGAAGCCCAAACATCTGTCTGGCTCAGCAACTGTCTCCCTAAGCATCGGTCTCAGAGCGCAGCCACCACAGCAGCTACAGGTACTCTTCCTCCTCAGATATCCTCCTTCGCCATCACCGAAACAGTGACTGCAGGAGCCCGTGAGCCAGCGCTCTCTGCAAAGCCCTGTATGTGCACTCATCACCGATACCAGAGCTCCCATCCTCGCTGCTGAGCTGGCACGTTCAGGCCCTGACTGCACTGATATTTCTCTGCCCACTCCGCTTTGCTGCCACATTTCACGAGCTCCAGAGAAAGCTTCCCTGAGAGAGTCTGATGACTTTGAAGACAGATACGAAGCATGCAGTCCGAAAGCAGGCGGGGAAGGAGACTGAAGTCTGTATCTGTTCTATCAGCACTGCTGTTATTTTGGCTGGAAAAGCAAAAAGCCACCAGCAGCTCTGCTATGATTAAGAGTGTTTGTTTTGCAGCTTGCTCTTAATGACTGGAGATCTCTTCAGGCTGCTTGGCACACTTCTCAGACCCTACTCATTCTCTCTTTTCTCAAGGGAGAAAGAAGTGAAGCAAGATTCTACTCTCACATTCATTTTTGATCTAGAATGCAACTTGAGTTATTGAAATTAAGTTAATTATGTTTACCAAGAAACAGCCTAAAGCATTTTAAAGAATTATTATAGTGAAAAAGAGCAGTTGCACAGCAAGGTGTTCAGAGCCATTCCAGTCCATGCTTGTTTGACAGCTGCTCATACATATGAGAAAATTTCATCCTGTGCTTGCTTTACTGAATTTTGCGACTTAGGAAAGTTATTTTGGAAAGCTAAGTGTGGGAAAAATAAACATAAGAGTTTCCTGGATGTTAGTTCCAGGCTAGTTGTATCTGCTAACTATTCATATATGAGCAGGGAGCATAAAGTTCTCTACTTCAAAACAAATTCATTGAAGAATAGTATGCTTTTGTAACAATATTTGTATTTTGGAAAATTGTAGCACCAATTATGATGCCAGACAGACTCATTCCATGAATCACATATATGTATTTACTCCTGTAAAACTGAGTCCGACCATTAGTAAAAATCTAGTAATATTCCTAGAGACCAGTGTCGTAGTTATTTTATATTGTTAACTCAGTCAGTCCTTGAACAGCCCTGAAGAAAAGCTGTGATCCCAGCTGATAAGGAAAAATACAGTACATGTCTGCTGACTGAATTATTAAAATAATATCCCTTAGGAGAGAAGATATTTTTGCTTTATAGCATGTGTGTATATCCAAGCCAAATTCTCAAAGGCTGTAAAAGGATACAGGAGACCATTGTGCAGTATTCAGTGTCTATATTAGACTAAACCAGATGTACTGAAGTTTACAATACAGGTAACTTTTCCTCTCCTGTAAAAAACAAACAGAAAACAATACCTACCTATCTCAAGGTATGATATAAAAATTAACATATGTTAAGTATTTTTAATACTGATTTGTATCCAAAAAAAGACAATCCTGACTGTAGGATGAGTTCGGTTTTCAAGTTCCTAGCTGGTATACCAACAGAAAACAACTCCTCCTAGGAGGCTGGGACCGGGAGAAGCTCAGATCACTTGATAAAACGGAGAGTTTCAGAATAGAGTCATCAGCTTTCCGTGCCACTACCCAATTCAGCTATTAGAAAAACAAAGAGGAGGGTGAAGGGAGTGTATCCTATGCTCCTTGACCAGCTCAAACTTGCCTGTGCTCCTAAAAGCCTACCCTTGCTCATCACCATCATCATTTAAAGGAGACTGTAGCATACGTATGTCATTATGTGAAAACAGAGTGTTTGCTCTACCCTGCAAAATCAAAGACATACAGCATCAAATGACATGTGAAGGGCAAAGATTTGAAACCACGATTTACGCAGCAATAGAGCTCTGGAGACGTTTCATCTCAGATTTGCATTTCCTACAAATCTTTATCCTACAAAAAGTCTTTCTAAGTACTTCTTTGGTTTGCTATTATCTTGATACCTGAATGCCTCCCAAGTTTTATGGATTTATTCCCATAAACCTGTGGATGAAGCAGAAATACTGTTGCTGCCATACAAGGCAAGGGACAAAGAAATTAGATAATCTGAGTGAGAGAAAAAGTCAAAGGCAGTAACTGATGTGTAAATGGTGTCTCAGTGACAAGAATGCACTTCCTGTGTCTACAAATATTTTTATTAATGCATCTACTCCTTTTGTCTGTTGACATTTATTAAAGAACTATGCAACAATAAAATCTTGCAAAAAATTGACCCTGCACTTGTTAATACACTATTTTGAAATTTGTTCAAAGTTTTAAAAATAGGCATCAAACTGATATCCACTGTGTCAATCATCTTATACTGGTATCTCTAGCACACCACTTTCTGTTCTTCTCTATGATCATCCTCGATGTGCATTAATTCTGAAGATATCACTGTTAAAGTCAGTGTATGTTTGTCATACAGAATCATACATAAGTACATACATTGTAAATATAAACCAAGATGAGAATGTATATTATAAGGGAAGAAGAAAATCTCTGGACTTCTGAAAACTTTGATTGGAATACATAAGACTCAAAGAAAGGAAGAAATTAAAATGCTTTTAAATTATTAAAAGTATCCYCTTCTCCCCAAAATACAAAACAACAATCACTTCAACATGTTTAAAAGAGGATGTTAAAAATAAAAGGTAGTGAAAACGAATGGGAATAATTCAACAGCCTTAGATACATTTGTATTACAGTAAAAAAATGAAATGAGTATTCCTCTATGGATTAAAAGGAAAGAAATTATTCCTAATAGGCTTGCATAACCTCCTTCAAAATTGTTCATTTTGACAAGAGCTAAGAGTGGAGCTAATTAACACTGCTTTCCACTATACACTACTCCATAATTGTGGAAGAGAATCCACCACAAATTCTGTACTTCAAACAGTTGAATACACAYAAAGGATTGCCACTTTTATGAAAGCAATTCATTGGAAAGGAGCTTTCACTTCACTGGAAACAAAAATGAGTATGAAGAATCAACTTTCTTTTCTTGCAGAGTCAACCCAATCCATGACAAGTAATAAATCAGAAGAAAGCTATTTTTTTTAAATTGGTATTTCCTTTTCTACAAATAGTGTGTTAACATTCCAAATATACCTTTGTTGCTAAAATCATCAATCAGCACAATTTCTGCCAAGTATTTCCTTGGTGTTCTCTTAATGACACTGTGAACTGTCCTCATGAGTGTGGACCATCCTTCATTATGGAAGACGATGACAACACTGGAGGTGAGCAGGTTATCATCATAATGCCAGTATTTGCACCTGTAAAAAGATTTTAATTTATTAGTTTTGATATTAGATTTACAGAACTGTACAATAACACATTTGCACAAATGAAATCTTCACTGATGGCTATACTTCAGATTAAAGAAAAACAAGATAAAAAATGCATACCTTAATGTACCTTAAGTGCATCATAGACATACAAGGCCCAAATAGCAGCCTGCTGCCAGCCAGCGAGCCTTTTTTCCTCCCAAAAGAGGTAGGACATAGCTGGTGAGCAATGAATGCTGCCCAAACCGCTACATGCTTCCTCCTGCACATGCATATGGCATTGCACAGACCCCAAGAGACAGCGCTGYTACCACCACCCCGCTACTTTGGCAAAGAAAAGGGGAAGAAAAGTCCAAAATTGTGGCTTCCAAGATGGGATTCCCCTTCAAAACATAAGGTTTCACAGTTAGGATGGACTGACACAGTAAGCTGTCTCACCTGCTACATGACACACAACAGGATAGAGCTGGGGGTTTTTAAGCCCCTTTAAGTAAGGTAGTCGGATTTAAAGAACCCAGTAAAACCATACTTGCACAACTTGTCCATAAAGTGTTTCTGTTTGAAATATACTGTCCGCAAGCAGAATGTGCATAATTAGCAAAATTACAAACACAATTGTGGTGAGACAATCAAATGTGGTTAATTTCTGCCCTTTCACAACAAAATACACTCAAACCTAGTAGTTTTGCTAGAAGTGCAGCAGCAGCAAGTGAAATGCTCGTCAGCCATACTGCATAAAACCATCTGCATTTGTAAAATCTGGCAGGAAACCAGAGCTGCTTAGGGAGAAAATGTAATCTTATGGCAATCAAGAAATTATCTTTAATATTTACTAATCAAGTTTAAGCTTTCAGGTATAACCAATGATAGATGAAAAAACCCCAGCAAACCCATCCAGCCCTCCATTCTCCTACTAAAAATGTAGGGTCACACGTTTCACCGGATCTAACAAGGTAACAACTTTGGCCAAATTAGTGTAACTATACATATTTTTAAAATTAACATTAAAAAATGGTCTACCAAGGACCAGTTTCAACCCTGGCCCAGTATCAAAGGGTCTTTTTGGGGGGGGGGGGGAGGCAGAGAGAGACCTCAAACAAAAATGGTGCAGAAAACTCAAAGGAATAAAAGTGACAAGTTTCACACTGAAAGACCACGTAATTTTAAGAAAAGGCCAAGAATTTAGAGCTCATTTGAAACTGTAATGCCTATTTAAAATTTGCTAATAAATGCTATCACAGTAATAAACAACATACATTTTGATCCAAATAAAGTTTCTGTTCCCTTACAAATGCACAGAATGGACATTCAAGTAACAGGCTCAATCAAGCATGTGTCTGGTTATAATATAAATCTTGTATCTTATTTCTTAGCTAGCACGACAGATCACAGTTGGCATCCATCTAATGTACAATACTGACTACCATCAAGACAACAGTGACATAGAAAGTGTGACTATTTCCTCTGTTCATTCCTATGAAGCTTTTCAATTTAAACAGCTGTACTGGTAAGTTCCAACTTTGTGGGCCATGGAAAAGCACTTTTATATCCATTTAAAACATTCTGCTTTTCAATTCCACTGTGCTGCCTTTTTTGTTGTTGTTGTTGTTGTTAAGGAAATATAGAATCCACCTTGTCCTTCCCTTTCTATACCACTGTTCACTACCCAAGCAAGACAGCTTCAAACCGTCTCTCTGTGTATTCTCTAAACAATGTCACTCTCTTTGAATCCTTTTTATTTCTGCTATCAGTGTTATACAGACAGCGCTCTATATCACAAGAACCAAATACTCTACACAAGGACATGTCATTAAATGCACATTATGGCATAATCATTTCCTTCTTTTGTTTTTCACTCTGTACATATCCTCATACTTGGCTTGTTTTTCCATCCATTGATGCATACTACAGAGTTTTTCACATAAAATGTCCAGAAAGTTTCAGATCTTTTTTCCTGAGCAATTACAGGTGATTTAGAAACAAGCAATATGTATAAGTAATTCAATCCACACTTTCCAATATTCATTAAATCACATTTATCAACAACACATTTCATTTGTAATTGTAATGTCCATTTACCCAACTGTGTAACTAAATAAGACTGGACAGTCTCCCCCAGTCACAACCAATTCAGGTAGTTTTTTAGCTGGAAATTTTTCTGTCTGATCACTAGCCCCCTTTTCCAAATATAGCAATACAATTCCTATTATAGAACAGAGACACATACTGCTTTTAATTTCAATGGGCAAAAGATTAAGGAGTTTATTCCTTTCCTTCATCTTCCAGCAAGTAAAGTCTCCACTAGCCAGAATCTGGCTTTTCAGATATACCTGTCTTGTGGTATTATTCTTGACAAATGCAGACATTGAAATTTACAGATGCTCAAACTTCCACATTTATATTTCTCTCTATACAACAAAGAGCTTAAGCGCAAAGAATCATTCCTGYGTTTGAAAAGAAAAATGTTCTGAAACTAAAGTCAAACCTCAAAAAAAAAAAAAAGTAACAGATATCTATAGGTATTTAAACAGCACTTCTTTGGTCAAGAAGGAAGAATTTCCCTTATTATAAGGAAACAACATCAATTCTTCACCTATTGGGGAAAAAAATTAAAATTGGTAGAAACACACTATTAATTTTGTTCCTGTGGGAAATGAAAATTACAGAGTCAAAAAGCGCTAAAGTTAAGACCTAACTAATGATAAGGCCTTTTCTTTCTTAATCATGCTTGATGTAAGCAACCTCTGAAATGGCATGATCTCTAAAAGCCTGGTTTACTGACTCCAAGATCCTCCATCTCGATTGTTTTTTTTGCCTGAACTCGCTGCAGCTAATCATATTCATAAACTATGAACATACAAGTGCTAGACTGACTTTTTAAACTGCATTATTCGGGCCACTAATGCATTCCTTTTATAAATCCTTCTCAAAAGATTTTAACTGATTTCAAATTGTAATACTTCAGTTTGTAGCACAAGCATTTAAGCTGTTGACAACTATCAGCCCTCTGCAGAGATAAAATGGGTATGCTATCTAGGTACATCAAGTCAGTTGTTTGAGGAAATTTTTTCCATTGCATGTTTAGTAACAGATTAAAACAGAACTGTGTTCTGTTTTACATATATATTCTTGTGGGTTAAGTTTAGTGATTTAGTTATATTAGAGTGCATGATAAAGAGGTGTTTTTATGCCAAACTGGAATGCCAGCTGAAGGCCAGTCAAAAACTCCATGGAAAGATAGCAGAAAGTAACRGTACATTTGCCTCACAAGAGAGGGCAGTATCTGATATAGGTTGCATTGTGCTGCTGACCTCCATCATCAGAAGTTCCGAAAAGAAACTTTTTTGCTCTTCAATTAAAAAGACAATGATTACATTTCAGATTGACAAAACTTTTTCATTTCAACAGACAAAAGAAACAAAGCAAACACTACAAACAAACCAAAACATTTTGCTTGCTTATTTTTTCCTTTTCCTGTAGATAAGTAATATTTAGGAATAAAATGGTTAACCGCATAAGAACAAAAAGATACTAAGTAGCTTAACATCATTTAAAAAACCCCAACTGATTACAAAAGCTTGAGTAGTACAAAACATCTGTTTGCAATTTAAAGGCAATTTGAAAGCATTTTTGCTCTGTATTTAATATACTGTTTAAAACATAAAAATAGAGGTCTAGATGGGTTTTTGCTACATATCCAACTTAATTCCTGAAGACCTATCATCACATTTTACTTTTTAAACTTGAAAAATCTTGTTTGGCTAAATGTGCCACTTGCAAGCCATAACAACACTACATATATACTTCTAGTAAGATCAGAATTTTAGCCTTTTCCAGAGACTTGATTTCACTTCTTGGACAGTCAACATAGTGACTCATCATCAAGCCCCTAAGCAGTAACAGCCTACAATAACTTGTACATACAATTTCATCTCTTAGCTTGCATTGAGAATTAGAGGTTTGAAATATAGTAGTAGCTCTAAATATATGCGGTTAACGCCTATTATCTGTGGCAATTTTTCCAAAAAATGTGAACTTTATTCAATTATTTGGGTGCCAAAACCAAGGGCCTGCATTTGCTCTTTTCCTTCAAATCCACAGAATGAATTTGGGAAGAACCTGTCTATGGAGCAGCAGTGACATCCAGTGGTTGGTAAAATAAACACCAGGTAACTATGCATGCATTTTCCTTGTATGTGAAGGTGAATTTTACACTACTAATTTACCTATAAATTTTAGAGTCCTGAAAGAAAAATAAAAAGCCTAAGTTTGCAGCCTCTCATGTTTCAATTTTGAAAGATAGGATCAAGTGCATACGGCAGTCCAGCGACCATTCAGGCAAAAGCTGCAGCTATTTAAAACTGGCATGGGGCAATAGCTTCAAAGTACAAAGGAGACTGTGACAAAGAGGATTGAACGACTTTTCAACCTCTAACTTCATCCTCTAGATACCGTTTCCTGCCCACATACTGTAGCATGGTACCCTTTCAGATGTAGCCTGCAGGACAACAATTGTGGTGATATGTGACCCAAAATAAGCTTAAAAACAAACAAACAAAAAAGAAAATCAAGAAACAAAACAAATATATATATATTTTTTGAATTATTATCAGTACAACTGAGAGGATAGCATGTTGCAAGAGACAGGCAGGAAAGAGAGCACTACTTAAGCTGATGTTGCCACTAGACACACATTTCCCGACCCTGTAACCACTTAAGGTATGGGGCAAGAACAAGCTGAAGTGTATGCATCTGTGAAAGAGCAGCAGCACTTTCCCTAAGCAACACTGCAGGGAAGCACAGAGCTCCTTTAGCCTCCTTCCCTCTAGAGAGCAGATCCTAAGTGAAATGAATCATTAGTTTCAGACCAGTCCACAAATAAAAACTGGTATTACTGAGCAAAAACACAAACTGATGTCTCACTGGAATGAGAAGAGACTTTTCAAGGGAGCAGTAGCAATGTAGTAGAGAAACTGAGTAACACTACTTCTGACTATTAGTTTGCATACAAATTATTCCTTCTCCCTCTCCAGCCCATCAGCGCGCACACTCCCAGGGACTGTGTCACACCAGGGTCCCTTTCCCTGGATGGCAGCTGAAATCATGCACCAGTCGCTGTGGGAGAGCACCCCGTAAGCCTCTGCACAAGAAGCTGGAGATCTGGACTGGAGCTCTCCTTGCCCAAGGAAATTTCTGCTCGTCCAGCTAAAGTACCCCAGGCATGAGGCCCCTGACTTTGGCTTGCTCCTGTTGACCTCCTCCTGGCCCCACAGATCTGATCGCGGGTGTACAGTCCAAGGACTGCACGTTAGCAATCCCTGTTAGCAATCACCTCCGTGGCAGATGTAGGCTCAAATTTCCTCAGGCTAAAAAAAGCCCAAGCTATAGGCTGCTGCTTCTAGAAGAGCACTCCAGCCATCAAGCAAAAATGCAAGAACTGAGCAATGACAGCACCATGACAGCCATTTAAACGAGTGAGCCCTAATCAGAAAGATACTTGTACTTAGAGGGCAATTTGAGATCTTGAGCTCAAGTGTTTATCATATAATCTTGAATTTCTAAATTCCCTAGCATACAAGCACTTAAATGCTATGGAACAGTAAAAGAGCATGCAGCCACAACCAGCCTTCCTTCCTGAAACTATTTTCCTTGGGTCAGATACCGAACTAGCATAGTGTTTACCAAAGGTGCATCAGGTCTCTCTCTGCATTTTGTCCCTAATATTAAAGCACTATTCTTGCGTACTCAGAACAAAATGCAGCAGCACAGATTTCTCTGAGACAGCAGGTTGCCGTCATTGCCATTGAATTCCTGTAACTGCTCCAGGAGACAAATCCTAAGAAGCACTAATCAGTTCCATTTCAAGCTGAGCCCTGAATCAGTAAAAAGCTGAAGGTCTCAATCTAGCATTTATATTATCAAGTCTTTGTGAATGTGTAATTAAGACATTAAAATGATAAGCTCTCCTTTGCATTAATATAAAACTCTTTGCATTAATATAAAACTGCTCACAATTTTAAATTGTATTTTAAGTTGTATTTCATGTTTATAGCGGTTTGAGATTATACACCACCTGCTGATAATTGTTTTGTAGTGCTTGTACTTTTCTCACACTTTGAGCTGCTCTAACAGAAACAGAGCTTAAAAAAATTGCCAGAAAATATTGATGAGATGCTAAAAACTTGAGGTATATGGCAATTCTTGCCATTTCTCCTACTAGGTAAGCACTGTTTAGGAAGTTACTACTCGATGCATTTGCCTATGTACAACTCAAAAGAATCCTAGATGTGCATAACTGGATTTATCAACCACTGACAGGTTTTACCTAATATAAGAAACAAAAAGCTAGAAAGGGGCAGCGGGTTCAGTCCCAAGGAAATATCTAATATTTCTACCGTGCCTCGCTCATCAGCTATTAAACCCTGAAGTCCCTGTCCATGCTCAGTACTGAATCACAATTTATACCATGTAAGTTTATTTAAATGCTTTAACATAATAAGTCTGGGTAACAGAAACATGACAGAGCATAAGGTATTCTAATTTTTTGGGTTTGCATTCAGATTACAATGCATTTGACAGACTGCTTCCTCCATTTGCCCCCAAATTTATATGAACAAGGACGGTGGTTGGAAGGCCACACAAACAGCTACAGGAAACGCCTCATACTGCTGCTCCCTCCCCACTCCTCCAAAGTCAAGGTTTAAGGTAGGACTCGAATACACCCCACCTGGAGACCTCCAAGTGCTGCGCTATACATTTTTTTGAAAAGGGAGTTTGTTTAGAGCTTAGTCCTCTCCTTTCAGACTGCACACATATAGGTAAGTAAATCTAGTTACAGATACCTTATCCAGTGCCTGTGTCAACTTCTTTCTGCTCTTAGGGCGAATTATTTATATGTTGAAATTTAAAATTCAGAATGCTAGCAGGCGACATTAAACACACATGGGATCTATCTTCAGGACAGTTTTCACTATTGGGAGCTGAAAAGTTAACAGAAAATGCTTGTTTTCCCTGAGGACAATGCCTGGAATTCTAAGCTGTCCCGACCACTAG
Source organism: Apteryx rowi (assembly GCF_003343035.1). Lineage (NCBI taxonomy): Eukaryota > Metazoa > Chordata > Aves > Apterygiformes > Apterygidae > Apteryx > Apteryx rowi. Next base: position 433,685 of record NW_020450661.1, on the reverse strand, counting down.
GAGATGCTCTGACAAATACATCACTAATTATATTTTAAGCACTTTTTTTTTCCATCTAGGAATCTTGCCAACAGTAAGGCGGCTGATAACTTGCAGTCAAAAGCCTAGCCTTCTTGATTTAGTTTGACCACTATAATTCATCTGATCTCAATCCTAGGCCCCAGTAAAGCACACAAAGATTTATGTGCATACTACAAAAATTAGTTTTGTTAGTTAGAGGACTGTTACAGTGTGCTGTAACACTTGAAGAAAAGATTTTTCCCAAGGAATCATGTGAAATGAAACCAAGTCCCTAATGCTCTATTTCCAAGGACAAAGATAAGCTTTCAGTAATTACTGTTGGTATTTCATATAGCAGTATCAAATATGTAATTTGTACAGTGCTATAATTAAGCAATTAATCACATTCCTGAAGAAAGCAGGCTCCACTCCAGAGCTTTTCTGTGGAATCTCCTTAGTGATGAYGTGATTGACTGGATAACTAAATGCTGTAGAGAACATATTAAATTCATGTTATTCACCCAGCATAAAAAGACCATCCATTTCTAATAAGCAGCCAAGATTAATCTGCCTTATTTAGCATCTTGAGTAATTGTTTATAACTAAAGACTTTTTTTTAGTGCTGGACTTGAAGGGAAATTTGATACAGCAGTCTGACATCTGTAATAACACTTGGACCAAATAAAAGGGCAGTCTTCACCAAACTACAACAGAAAAAATAACTTAAACTAACACATAGCTCTGTATGTGTGTCTATATTAAGTAAACTCAGAACTCTATTTTTGGCAAGAATTCCCTCCTCTGTTTGTAGTAGAAAGAGAGAGAGAGAAAAAAAAACCACTCCCTTCAAAACTACATTTATAATTTTAAGAACAAGCCAATTCTCATTCACTTTTGATTTGACTATCAAAATACTGTTTTATAAAAATGTTGAGAGTGATTACAAGGCTTTCAGAAGCCTTGTAATGAATTACTGCTTCTGATTCAGACTAGCTGTAAGAAACCTAACTATAATTTTTCCTACAACAGTAGGATTAGGTACAGCCTGGTATTTAAAAATAAGGTAACATTTTATTTTTAGAGAGTCATACACAATTTTACTATGATAAGCAACTGACATTTTAAAAGTAAAACTTGTAAAACATAAACAAGGTTAAAAGAACAGTTATCCAAAAATACATTTCTGTACACAAGGAACATTGTACTCAAGCAAGGAAGAGTTATTTTTTCAGATTTTTCAACAAAAGYTTTTTGCCATTAGTTTTGTTTAAAATAAAATGTTTATCTACAGTAACAGATCCAGTAATTCAAGTATGAATGTGTACAGTCCAGAGGACCTGCCCTGTAACAGCAATAATGTCATTAAAAGGGAAAACCAAAAGGGGACGATCCATGGAAGGAAAAAAACATTTTAAAATATTTGTTCTGCCATGATCAGACTGACAGATGTGTGGGTGATGCAGTTAAAATTCTGGATTGTGCTAGTGTAAAGACTGCAGTTATCTAATATAAAATTACTCTCTAGTGTACTTCCACCAGAACAACACAAACCATTGCCAGAAAATGCACACCACGTCTTACCATGAAAATAAAGGGGGTAGTAGGTTATGCCACAAAAGAGCAGCAAAATAGCTAGTCTCAATTCACAGCTTTTAAATAGCAGCTTATGAAATGTAGCTCTTGTCAGTAAACCACGCTAGAAATGCTGTGGTCAGATCGGTGCAGAACCTTCTAATCTGGCTGCAGCCTGAGGTATTTGGGTTACATACAATACAGCCAATACAGATACTGAAAAAAATTCAGTAACAGATTAATTTGTTTCATGTCATAAACATTCATATAGAGTCAGGGTGTTTCCTCTCCCAGTCAAACTAGTCAGGATAAAATTCTTGCAACATTCATCAAAAGAGGCTGCCCAAAAATCTAGCACAAATAGAATCATAATACTAAAACCCTCCAGGTCAATACAAGTAACTTGTAAGCAAGTCTTCTATTGGTTGAATAACAGCAGCATATCAAGTTTTAGCAAAACATGCTGAGTACTGATCCTTTCTTACAGCCAACATAGTTAATTATCCTGGAATAAAATYTGATCAACAGTATGAACATCCCTGGCTTAAGGGCTCTAAAATAACGTAATTTAGTTAACAGGACAGACAGAGAGTTTCAAAGGACATCACTTATGATATATGTTAAGAGAATGCTTCTTGAATTAAATTTCAACCCAAAGTGCAATATGAAACAAAAGAATGATCTAAGCCTAGCAAAGCATACACATGGGAAAAGCAGATGTGGATGGGGGCTGTTCTGAAGTAACAAGATTTCAAAAAGAAAACATGTGCTTTTTTCTAATGGTTCTGAGATAAAAGAAATTGCAGAGAAACTATTGTAACTAATGTACTGTAGGGTGGGTTTTTTTGTTTTGTTTGGTTTGGTTTTTTTTAGGAATAGAGATTCTCTGGAACAAGTCACATTGCTTTGGTCTTGTGTAACCAGGCGCAGCTCTTGAAATGGACCACACACACCATACTGCCTCTTCTCAGAGTTTCATAAAGATTCATCAGTACATCTGTCATCAGGCAGTTTTGTCTTCCTTTTTGATCCCCCCCCATCTTTTTTTTTTTAAATAAGGAAACCCATTATTAAAACGTTTCCCAACACCTGCCATGACAAGCTCATGATTTCAGGTGTTACACCTTTGCCAAAGGGCCCCAGGAAAGGCTGGATCTTCCAGGCCAACCTCCCCCAAACACAAGAATAGCCCATTGCCATGTGCAGGAAGCCACACGGGCATGGCAGAAAGCCAGCCTGGCCAAAAGGGGAACTCCTGACTCAGTTCAAATGCAAAAAGGAAGAATAGGAAAGGTAGAAGCGGGGATAGGCTGCCTAGAAGGAATACAGAAATATTGCTTGAGCAAATGCAGATAGCATTCAGGAAGGCAAAGCTCAGGTGGAGTTGAAATTCGTGAGAGACTGAAAGAGAAACAAGAAGGTTTATAGACAAAAGAAAAAAAATTAAAATGCAGATTCACTGCTGAATGAGGTGGGACCTAGTGTCAAAGGACACAGAAAAGACTGAGATACTCAACATCTTGCTTCCCTCAGTCTTTCTTGGCAAGGTCTGCTGTCACAACTCACAAGTCCCCTGTGTCCAGCRGCAAAGTCTGCTGAAGTGAAGCAATATCCACTGTAGAGGAAAATTGCGTTGGGGACCACTCCAAATGGCCGTACACAGCAAACTGGATAGGCACAAGTCCATGGGATGAGATGGGCTGCACCAAAGGGTGCTGAGGGAGCTTGCTGATGTCACTGTGAGGTCACTGTCTATCATTTTTGAAAGGTCCTGTGTGCTTGAGGGAGGTTCCTGAAGACTGGAAAAGGCAAATACCATGCCAACCTTCAGAAAGGGCAAGAGGGAGGATCCAGGGAAATAGAGGCCAGCCAGCCTAACCTCAGCCCCTGGAAAGATTATGGAACATATCCTGCTGGAAGCTGTTCCCAAGCACATGAAGGACAAGAAAGTGATCGGGAAGAGCCAGCATGGTTTTATGAAGGGTACATCATGCCTGACCATGATGAAGTTCCTAACTCCAAAGAGCACCTTCTCCCCCAACAATCCAGCTACTAACGATAGCCCCTGGGAATAAAAAGCATAAGGCTACCTCCTGCAAGGATTCATTTAAGGTAATGATGTAACAAACAAAATGCAATTTGACTCATCCTAGTCAGAATGAGGCTGATGCACAATGAGAGCATTTAACCCTGGGATTTGTACTAAATTCTTTCAAATATAGTGAGAATATTATACAGTGGTTTCTGCTTAGATAATCATATAGCAGAACTAATGCCTTCCATGAGAACTTAAAAAAGAATATATTTCACTGATTTGACATGACGGTTAACTACAGCCTTCATGCAAGCAAGCAGAAATTGGGCTTCTAAGAACAAAAATCACTTCACATAAGTATGTATTTTAAACCTGTTGAACTGAAGGGCTGATCTCACAACAACATGTCTCTTCAGTTGTGCTTTTGCCCCCAGCTCCAAATGTCTCAGCCTCTCTGGCTAGTACTGTGCCTGTTTTGTCATTCCTTTAGCTTTATCATAGGAAGTAATAAAACAGATTGGAAGAAATACAACAGGGGCCTGGCCCAAGGACTTGCTCAGCATCTCAYATCCTGAGTCATGAGACTGAGAGGGCACAGACAATTTATTTATTGTTTCCAGGTGGAAAGAAGGAGAGAATATCTGGATTTACTGAATTACTAGACAACGGTGAAAAAAGAAGAGCTTCAGCACCTGGTTGAGAAAATGGTGTAGAACAGCATACTTTAAATTCATTAGTACCTGGGGAAATTTTTTGAATTAATTAACTTTATCCAGGAAGGATTGCCTTCTCTAAAATAAATCAGAACCAGATCACCGCAGCTAAAATACTACAGGGACCTTTTAGCAAGCGGGCAAGGGGGAGCCACTGATACAACTGAGCAGAAGCACTGGCGATCCAACCAGGGCTGCAACAGCAGYTGTGATACCTACAGAGGAATCAAAGCACTTGAGAACATAGAAAACATAAGCAGGAGACTTCCGTTCTCTCAGGAGACATAGTAAATATAAATCATACTCCAGAGATGAATGCTTTAGGCACCATTAGTTAGTGTTTCCAGGGAGCAGCAAGTCAGAGAACACACAAGAGAAGAAACAAGTTTTTTTAGTCCTCAGCACTATGTGGAACTCAGTTAAAGATATAACTATTTAGGAGACATTCTGTAGTTATAGCCATAGCACAATCAAGTTCCAACACCAAGAAGAGGTGTCCTAGTAACACTTCCTTTTGAAAAGAGGAACTATATAGAAGTGAGCAGGCTTGTTAAAAAGAAAAAGATAAAATGCTTTCAGGTAGCAAAGAGGTTTTTTGAAAGACATCATAGTAGAAACTGAGAGTAAGTGTTTACCATTAATCATAAAAAACAAAACAAAACAAAAAAACCCCACACACTAAAAAGGAACTAGGAAAGCCAGCATCATCAAAAACCAGATACTGTTAGCAGTAAAAAAAGACATTCTTCAAACACACTGGGTGATGTCCAAAAAAGGAAAATAAAAATGAGTACTAATTCAGGCAAACTGAATGTAAATAATAAGGCAGATGAAAAAGAGACCTTGAGAAATATAACGTACTGAYGTATAAAAGCTGCTATTGAAATATTTTTAAAACATCAGAAGTAGGACACCTGCCAGAAAGTCTGGTGGGGTGATAGATGATCCAAATGAAAAAAGACCACTTCAGAAGGTAAAGTTACAGCAAGAAACCTAAATTAGTTATTTCCATTGAACTCTTAACAACGACCAATGCCACATACTTAGGGAAGAGTATAAGAACAGGGCAAGCATACAGCAATACTTCCCAGTATACGCTTCTATCTTCAGCTATCCAAAGCTTAGGGACTTCGTAATACGGAGATAACAGACAATATCTGTATGATAGCTTTTATTGGATTTTTCTGCTATGAGCAGTCTAATTGCTTTTTTCTTTCTTTATACACCCAGTATTTCTAGAAGAATGCAACACAAATTGACAAACTGTTGTGGCATATAACTTCTGCTGACACCAGCCTTGTTATCGAAAGAACGTAAGGAGGAAAATATGACATCAATTTTTATAAAAGGGCCCTGGGGACCCAAAAAATTGCAGACTAGTAAGTCTGACGTCTGTGCTGAATAGAAGCTATAACAAAGAACAGAATTAGTAAACCACAGAAATAGCTGTTGTGGAAGAAAGCCATGCCACAGAAACCTATTACAATCTTTTGAAGGAATCAAAAAAAGATATGGACAAGGGTGAGTCTATTAATAGAGTAACTGAACTTCTAAAAAGCCTTTGACAAGGTTCTTTCCCAAAGAACTTTGCTTGTAAAGAAATCAAAGTATGGTGGGATAAGATGGAAGATCTTCTCTTATATTAATAACCACTTAAGAAATAGGAACAAGTACACAATTTTTACACTGAAGGGAGTCTGTGACTGTAACACATAAGCATCTGTGCTGGGATCCCAGCTGTCCAACCCCTCTTCCAGGTCATTCTTGAACAATACAAAAACAGTCTTGGTAGCTATGCTTAAAACAACTGTAAAAAGCTGCAGAAAAATTCAAGGACGCTAACCAGGCAAACAACAGGCAGGAGAACTCATCATGAGTGCAAATTTAATGTATAAGGAGTGTCAGAAGAAACTTACTGTATATATTCAGTGATAGAACCTAAATACGTTACTATCACTCAAAAAATCTTGGAGTCAAATGTGGACAGTTCTTTGAACATTTTAGCTCAGAGCTGATCAAAGGGCAAAGAGAATGGTAGGAATAATAAGGAGAGGAATACAGAACATTTATACAATGGCTTTGTGCAGATATCTATGATATTCCCTCAGCTGGAATACTGCATCCAATCACTCCACCTCGGAAATTTTAGTAGAAATAGCAAAGCTATGAGAGAGGGTGGCAAAGTAACAGAGGTACATGACCATAGCCATGAGGAGAGATTAAACAAACACCACATTCTTCAGCCTGGAAAAAGAGAAGTCATTGACTCAGGATGCCATGAATTCCAAAATGATATATGCACTTAAAAGACAAGTCAGTGCATAGGGAAAGGTCTATGAAGCATGACGATCCTGTTGCAATTTCTGGCTCAAGAAACCCAAGTCCACTGGTTGCCAGGGAGGAATACTTGCTCCATTCCTATATGTTTTCTTCTGAGCATCTGCTATTGGCCACAGCTAGAGACAGAGTATTGGAGAAAATGGATCTCTGGTCAGACCCTGTACAGCTTTATACTTAAACTATGGAGAAGAGGCTCATGTCTGAAACCAAAACCCAGTTTTTGTTCTCCCTAGAGCAATTCTGTTAAGATCTTTCCRGGAGGACACACCTTGTACCTGGCAGCATTCATGGCCAGCCCAGGTCTACTTTTTATTTCCCTAGCATGGGGTGTTTATCTTGAATCTAAGATCATCCGCAAACTTTACCTCTCTGTTTTTACATCGGCTACATCTCTACATAGACCCTGATCACAAAAAAACCATGGGACACCACGTAAAATGCAATATATATGACTGCTCTGAGAAGTAAAAGGCTGCCATCTACCTGCATAATAATAATTAAAAAAAAAAAGTTCAAAAACAGACAAAATCACCATGTATTAAGAAAAAGCTTTCTTTCAGAAACTATACAGAGGTTTTGGATAGGGCCTGATAAACTTGCTCCAACTTCTCTGCAATGAGAAATAAGGTGCGAAACCAGCAATGCTCTGATCTGAACTAGTTTAAAGCTCTCTTGGCCCCTCTGCAGAGTGCTAGAAGGCTGAAATGAGATGATGGTGTCTCTGAAATTTTGTATACAGACTTTTAGGTATCCCTATATGTTCTTGACTTTATTTAACCAAGCCAAATTCATTGTACGCCAATGGAAGCGCTTGGCTTCAACTTCAAAACAGACTAGTTAAAACACATGTAGACAGCTCTGAGGCAAGAGTATGCAGTACTGGCAAAAGCAATGTATTCTGATGTACCTGAAAAACTGTTTCAACACGCCACCCAACACTATTCCTCTCTACAGGGCACAACAAGAGTTAAGGCTTTTTATGGCAGCTGAGACTGCTCAGAGCCACCGGTAACGTTCCTACTCAATCAGTAAATGCAGTTGGCAATTCATCTTGGCAACGTATCTGACTCAAAAATACAAATCTAAACATAACAGGATCGAATCCTCCTTTATTGGTATTTCTTCCCTCTTCCCCTTCCAGCAGGGGCAAGCCCTAYGGCTACATGATTTTTAAGCTGAGAGAGAGCATTCCTGCAGTACTATTTCACTCATATTACACTGCCTGGGAAAGCATTTGACATACTTCACTGAACAAATCTGATTGTTGAGACTGATGATGTTTAAGATTTTTTATGCCTGAAGGAGAAGGCTGAGGTGATGTATACCTGGATTTGAATGCCTCTGAACGAGTAACCCAGTCTCTGCCTGGAAGATCTTCCTCAATTAGCAATGCCAAGATTCTGGCAGCCAAAAAGGATGATTATACTTTTCTTTGGTAGGATTAAACTGAATGCTAACCAGTCTTACCATGCAAAAGGCTTCTGGACTTACTAAACAGAAATCAGTGGGAGGAAAAGGGAGGGAAAAACGGTGGGTCCAATCTGCTGTCTGCTGGTTCTCCCAAACACAGGCTGCTGCGTTCCTCCCCAGTATCAGGGAGAAGGGCAAGACAGTGAGTATGTTGATGCCTGGAAGCATATAGCAATATCAGCCAATCATAGCCTGCTTTTCCTCTCTTCTGCCTTTCCCAGGTGGCATGTGAAAGCCATAAAGCTTTAACCTATTTAGGGCAATTGCAAACATCCTGAGTAGTCAACAGACAAAACATTTGATATAATGTTGCCTGAGAGATTGTTTTGTTAATGTAGTTTCTAGTGTTGTTTTGTTTGCTTGTTTAAAATAGACTATTAAATAATAAAGCCTAACTTTTATTTGAGCTACTGGCTTTAATCCCCATGGAAGACACATCTGCAAATGTTATTTGGGAGGAAACAATGGTTTCTCCGGCTCATCTTTTCTGCTCTGCTTAGTCACATAGCTGTCCCTCCTATTCCTGAAAGTATGCAAAATACTTACTCARTTCTTTTGGGGGAATTTCTCTCTATAACTCTCCTTTAGATCAGCAGTAAAGATAAACTCAGAGATTATGCCAAAAATATTTCAGGAAATTATGGGTCTGGAACTATCTGGCAGCTCTCTGGTCCCCTCCACCTGCACCTTGGGAAAAGAGGGAGGGAGGAAATAATTGAGTTCTGCTACCAAAGATATGGTTAATAGCTTGGACAGAGGCAGTCCGGTTCCCTCTTCATAAACCACATTGCCATTTCAGCCTTGCTGCCCTTGCAGAGAGGAGAACTAGGAGGGGAACGTGCTTCCATCTCCCTCCTCTCTCTAGGGAAGGCAGACCCAAGATGAACTCTGCTAACCTTAACTCTGATGTCAGCTTCACCCTGCTCAGTAAATCATAGCACCTCAAGAGGAAATAGTTTTCCTTTGTGAATTTTCTTAGTCCAGCCATTTCTTACAAAGGGGCTGCAGTGGCTGCAAATACCTCAGTAGAGGGAGCGGTATCTAGGGAATAACCTCTTTAAAGAAATCCAGGGCAGATTATTGAGATTATTTCTTCCCCTTCAGAAAACCTCTCCAGCACAGAGTTCCAACTGCTGGCCTCAGCGAAGGAAGAAACTGAAAGTGAATTTCAGGACACAGCTACTCGCAGCTGATAGACTCGGTTCTGTCCTCAAACGGCAAGCAGATGGAAACACCTGTAGTAAATCACCCAAGGAACATGGTGTGAAGAAAGGGGATTGCTGTACTCCGTATTTCACTCATTTCCAGTAGTAAATTCCAACAACGGTACACACAGAAGCATGAGTCAGACTACCAGCTGGCCAGTCCTGCCCGACCTCACAAAATGGAAAAACACTCTTTAGAGAAGGCCACTGTGGAGTCGCAGCAACCAACCACTGACCAACCAAACAGATCGACTGCCACAGCTGGAAACATTCCACCCTGAGCTTGGCACCAAATCCTGGGATTGGCATAGCTCCATAGCTAGGGGGGAGAGAAAAGTGAAAGCAGGCAAGTACCCTCCTTTTGTACTTAAATTCATACAGCTCCCCCTCCCCCAAATGCAAAACAATACCAATAGCAAAACCAAACAAACAGTTTGCTCAGAGACCTTTCCTTGAGATTCAACAAGGAAAATTATATCAAATGCAGACTAGCCTGAGAGCAAATTTGGCTCCAGCTTGTAAATTAAAGACTAGTAGAGACTGTGTAAACCTGTTAGTAATCATACTCATGGAGTAAATGTGAATATCTTCCCAAAATTCCCACACCCCAAACTAGATCACCCTCTCCAAAATCAAGTAAAAAATTAATTTTCTAAGATTGCTTTCTTGTTTATGACAAACACAGTGTGAAACTGCTAGAAGCCTACTCTGCCATCAGCCCCAAATTCTGCCACGATGGCAGATCTATACTTCTGCTAATGCAGGCAGTTAAGCAGAGCTATTTGGAGGGAATAATATTCTTTCATTTCAGTTCTCTCTCTCTTTTTCTTTGTGAGAGTTTTTGTGTTTTAGGGGCTTTTTTGTTTTCTTTTCTTTTTTAAGCGCTGGGGTGAACCCCAAACTTAACAATTAACTGTAGTATATGAACTTCTGCATGAAATAATAAAGAAAAAGCATTCTTAAAAACAAATCTTAAGAAGTTATAGATTAAAAAAGAAGATAAGAGTGAAGACTGTGGTTGGACCTGGAACATTCAAATATGTGCAATTAGACACTAAAATGGATGACTTCAGAGGAAAATCAATATAGATTAAGTATTTATGAAAGGATTAAGAGAAACAGCATTAAGAATAATATATGGAAACATTTGGTATAGTACAGCACTCTTGCCTGCCAAGACAAAAAAAGCAGCCTTAGATATTTGGTCTAATTAATAGTATTATTTTAAGCATCGATTAAGATCTGTGGAAAGAAAATAATCAAATCTCATAAAAACATAACTAAAATAAAACAAAAAGTCTGCTTACTCTTCCTGACGCAAGTCATTAACGCTCCGATCTAGTGAGATCATATCACTTGCCACCATATTAAACCCAAACTCTTTAATGCTGGCTTGAATGGATTCTTTGTAATCTGGTCCTAAAACATATGGCTTTGCTTCCTCTCCAGGGCCACCAACAACTCCATGAGGCTCAGGCTCTTTGGGTTCAAAATTACCAAGGACTCCAGGTCGTAAAACAGGATCTCTGTATACAAATGTCTGAGGCTTAAATGTGAGATACTGCCTCTGGATGATGTTTTGCTGATTGTTATCACCACCAGCATGATGTTCTAGTTCATTTTTGGCCTTATTTTTTCTTCGAATGGATTCCAAGTCCACTTCCACACCTTCAACATGAGGCCAAGGTACCACGGGTTTGAACTTCTCATTTCCTAGTCCATGGTCTCCTTTGTTTGGCACGGGTTTGTTGGCTTCTTTGTCATCCTATATATACACACACAGAGAAACAGCAGGAGATCATATAAATTTATGACCTTTTATTTTATAAATCCAGCATCTTAGGCAGTCAGTTAGTACTAAGTGTACGTTAATCAAGAAGGAATAAGTTCCTGTCAAGGTGCCAAACTTTTTACTAAAGCCAGCTACCACTTGCCTGAGAACATCACTGCTAATATCTACACTTACCTGAGTGGGTGGTCCTGGAAATGGCCTAAAGCCCAAAGCATTCCCAAAGACAAAAYATCCATGTAGGATATGTTAACTTAAACACAGTTCTGGCTGCATGCCAAACTGTGCAGCCTGGCACACAGTCCCGGCAGGATCTGTTCTGACAGGGGTTTGACACCATATTCCCAAAGAGATTTGAAGTTCACCTTGAGAACAAAGCACAGGATTTTGAAAACTTCTCGGTGTTAACTCAGTGACAGATGAAGTTACTAGGGTTTGAATAAGGCTGGGTAACTTTGAGAGAAGTTTGATACAGAGGCTCCGAAGTCTGAGTGTACAAGTCTTCAGAGTACAACTCCCACATCCATGAACACTGACCAAAAAGTACTGTAAACTACTGCCCCCCCCCCCAGTGCTTACGAGCACATTTAAGCCTGATTTACTTCCTGCAAAGAAACTAGAAAGATATTTTACACCTGGATGTCATAACACTTGAGGAAGTTATGAATGAACCTAGATCCTCAGGTAGTTATTACTGAATTATAACTACCTCTTGCCCACTGTTTTGAAAAGCAGCTTATTGGGTCAATATTTGTCACTAAGAATGCCAAGATCCTAGGACAACTGCAAAACATTGCTGGAAGTTCAGATTTCCAGCTAAAATTATCCATTTGTAAATGGGATAGATGTTCTCTACAGATTCCAGCGTGCTCTAACAACACAGACATTTTAGCAATGTCTCACAATCTATTTTCAAACACAGACTCAAAGAAAAAAATTTAGATAGGATGAAGTCATCTATTCCAACCTGTTCAAAGCAATGCTAGCTTCAAAGTTAGACCAGGTTGCTCAGAGTCTTGTCCAGTCAAATTTTGGAAGTCTCCAAGTTCTCTGGATAACCTGTTCCAGTACTTAATCAGTCTCACAGTGAAAATATTTTTCCTTATATCCTGTCAGAAGTTTCCCCTGTCATATCTTGTCAAGACTGCCTCCTGTCCTTTCACTGTGCACCTCTGAGAGAAGTTTATTTCCGTTTTCTCTGTAACCTCTCTTTTGATAGTGGAAAACTGTAATTGGATTCCCCAATACACTTTTCTTCTCCGGGCAAAATAAGCCTCGCTTCCCCAGCCTTCCCAGGAACGTCATGTGCACCAGTCCCCAAAACGTCTTACGAGGTCTTTGCTAGACCCTCTCCGTTTGCTAACATCTCTCTTACATTGGGCAGAGCAGGAGAAAAAACAGGACACAATACTCCAGATGTGGGCTCATTAATGCTATGTAGAGGGAACCAGATCACTTCCCTTGACTTGCTGGCTTAGCTCTTGCTAATGTAGCCCCTTATGCAGTTTACCTTCACTGCAGCGAGGGCACATTGCTGACTTACGTCCACATGTAACTAAATCATGTGATACTTATTACTGCATGACAGTATTTTCCACACATACCATTCTGTGTAATAAATTTCAGGGGAAAAAAACACTATAAAATATACCTAGATCAACATGAAAACAACTGGAGTCAGACTGGCTTCAATTCAAAATAATTCATTTTATTCAAGAAACATTCTGACCTATCTGCTTGTTGCAGTTCAAACAGGGAAGATATACAAAATGCAGGGCTGTTAAATTATTCTGCTGTTCTTCCATCACTTTTTTAAGGAACTCTGAAAAGCCAACAGAAGAAAGGGACAGATCTGAGCACACAAAATGGTATACTTCGCAGGGAGGTAAGAGGCTGCCGAGTATCTAAATAAAACCCCATGAGGACTTGTAAAAGGAGTATCATCTCACACTTGTTCCTAGAAATCAAAAGGAAGGCTTCAGCGCTCAATGGTCTGAATACAGTTAACATTACTGAACACTCAACTGCTTACAAACTCCCATATAATTCCTAGCTCAAAGTCCAGTGACAGCTAAAAAAGCCAACAAAATGTTGGGCATCATCAGGAAGGATGCTGAAAGCAGAGTGACATTTTGACTGCATAAAACTGATGCATTTGCATCTTTGGTAGTGGTTCAGCTCTGCTCTCCACATCTCAAGAGGACACATTGGGATTAGAGAAGGTACAGAGAAGGGCAACCAGAATGAAGGAGGCAGTGGACAGGTGCCTTATGATGAAASACCAGAAAGGCTGGGACTCCAAGTTGGAGAGGTGAAGGCTGAGGGGGGAATATGACTGAAGTTCACAAAATCATGAAGGAGGTGGACAAATCAAATGCAAAACCACTGTTTAGCCTAAACACAAGAACTGGAGGTGCTTAACAAAATTTATAGGAGATTGTTTCAAAACAGAAGGAAAAAAAACACCACAAAATCTCCTTTGCACAGGCAGCGATCTTCTGGAACGTGCTACACAGGAGGCTTTGGAGAGAGAGAACACCAACAGCTGAACAAGGGATGAGATGCAGCCATGGATGACAAGCCCTTAAGTGAACTGTAAAATGACTGGGCAAGGATCTACCTTCCTAAAAACTCTTATTCAACAGTTGTGGATGCTGGAAGAGTACAAGGGGAAAGGGCCACAGGAAGCAGCAGGCTTGTATCCGCATCCTAGTGCCTCTGTCAGAGGCAGCGTATCGGGCTACATGGGTCACCGGTCTGACTCAGGTAGTAATCTCTTATGTTCTTAGTCTGTATAAGATTAAATATCCTTTCATTCCACTTCCATCACCTATAAAACAGTAGTTATGAGCTTCCACTTAGCCATTTCTCTGGCCAAAGTATAACACTGCTCAAAGTAATTTCCCATTTACTTTGCTCTCCTGAGAACTATGACTTATCTTGTATTACATCTAGCCTCATTGCAACTGTTAAGTACAACTTGCATTGCAATACATTTACTTACCGTTCCCTCCAAGACACTAAATACATTTCATTTTTGTAGACCTGGGGAGGTGCTGCACAGAACACAAAAAAATTATACACACATACACACACACACAGAATCACCTCTTCCCTCCAGTTTCTATGTACCTATGAAAAATATGACTGAAAGCACTTTTATGGACATTTTACAAGACACGAACTAACAGTGTTCAAGGATGTAGGGCAGTCCAGAGATCCTGGAAGTCACGCATTTGCCCAGAGCTAACTGAGGCACAGGATTCCCCAATACTGGCCAGAGAAAATGTAGGGTCAAGCCACACGCACTAACTACTTGCCATTATATAAACCACCATGCCTTAGTTAGAAACTTCTGGAAGTTCTTCTCTTTTATGAATGACAACTATTCATAATTTTTTAAAAAATGATTTAACAACATGTCCAAAAAATAATGAAATCATTTTTAATCAGTATGCCTCACTGCTTAAAAGTTTGACAACAACAGAATTTCATTAAATCTTTATAACGGACACAACAGTGATAAGCTGTTTACATACAGCAACCCAGAAAGATGTTTTTTTCCCCACAGAACATTAGTTATTCGCATGGTTTCTGTAGGGACAAATTTAGGATTTCCTGCCATGTTTTCTAGCTCCAGCTCAACGCACATTTCATTACCTTTTAGACATTCTTCTTCTCTCCTTAGAAGGATTGCATATGAGTCATTGTAATGGGCGTTTCAGAAATGTGGAGCTGATGTAAATTCAGTCAGCTCCTCACTTTGGTAAAAAAAGGGGCTATTCGGTGTCATTTTTTGCAGATTAGGTTCTCCTTCTTGCAAAGGAAGCAAGGGGTGGGATTATGGGATTGGGATATGGGTTTATGGGATTAGGAACCTAACTGTTTCCCTTTGGAAAAATATTTCTAAATGATACAAAGTGAAAGAAAAAGGAAGGTGCCTTCAAAAGGCTGCAACATTGGTCAACTAACACGTGGGTTTGAATTGCAGCTGGCAACAGAACTGAAAATGTTAAGGCTACGTAATCTGCTTTTCTTAAATAAACTAGTTCAAAGCCAGCAACTCCCTAAAAAACTATGAAATAATGTCTGAAGTACAAACCGATGTTAAAAAATGTGGGGTTGTTTAATTTATAAGATAGAAGATTATCATAGTGAAAAGAAGTTTGCTAATTCAAAGGGATGTCTATAAAAGCAAGTAGCTTATCTAGACAAAAATCAGCGATGCATAAAAAATTGAAAGAGCATTAATTAAGCAGTATCCAGTAGTACATTCATTATCCAAGGATACAAAACGAAAATTTTATTAAAAAAACCTTCCACCCTTAGAATATAAGTATTCATATACAGCTGATTAAAGATAGATGCCAAGCACTACATCTGCTATATATTCCAGGTGGAAAACTAGAAAAACCTGATACAGGTTAATATTTTAGTAACTGAGGAAGCTAATCCTGATGCAGTTCCATTTTCTTCAGTCCAGTTACTGCCTTTTTTAGCTCTTGGCTATATCTACACCACTCCTTGTACCATGAAAGGCAAATACAGACGGCATGTATTCTTATACCATAAGGAAAAGATCAAAGACTTTTTAACTGAGGATGAACCAATAGTTCTCAAAGTTCCCCAGGTCTAGCTCTTCTATGTGATTGGTTTTAAAGGTAAACAAAGAAAAAAAATATATCAAGAATTGTGAATAGAGACTGTCACAAGTATTGTGACAAAGACCATACAGTTATCAATTTATTGTTTGATATGTCTGAAAGGATTTCAACATATTTAAAATATTATTTGGTTTTGCTTGCTTCAGCTTAACGCAGGTGCATTTTATTTATCAGAAAAGAAAAAGTCTACTTGAGAGAAATCATGATAAAACATACTAGAGCCTAGCATATTCAATTATTTGAGTAAATGGGAAGGGTTTTACATTTATTCAGTTACCTTGTTGCAAAAAGAAAAAGAGAAAGACCACAAGCGGGATCCACAAGGAAGATCTCTTGGATGACTAGAACTGTACTGAAAGATATTAAAAGAGTGCCAGTTCTTAAACATGCTCCTAGCAGGATACTACTCTACCAGCTAATAAGGGAGGAAAAAAAAAAATCATGTAGTATATTTTCATTATGTGTGGGTCTTACTCAGCATTCTACAGTTCAGGGCATAGATGGGAGAAAAAAAAAAGAATCAAATACAGACAAAGAGGAGAATCAACATATCTAAAAATATATTTGGAAATGGATTTCACTGTAGATACCCACTGACTTCAGAGCAAATAAAGTAAGCACCGATTCCCACAACACAGGTGGCTGATTCTCAAAGACACACTGTTAGATTGCATTTCTTCTAGTTACAACACTCATGGTAGCCTCTATTCCAGCAAATAAAAAGGTCTAGCTACTGCAGGACAGTTTGCAGAGGAGAGAACAAAAACAAATCCAAACTGAAAAACACAGCTTCTCAGACAAGGACATAGACTTATGGCACAACTGCCATCACTTCAGAAAAATCAGAAAGTCCCTTGTAATTATTGCAAATTATTGTACAAACACAGCCAGTGTTCCAGCACAAAAAGGTCTATTTTAAGCTCCATAAGCAGCACTGCCTACAAGTCAAACTTTGCAAAACCTTCCATCAAACAATTTCATTACAATGCAACCACGTCGACTCAAATCAGGGCAGAATTTGGACCATGAGAGTTCTTTTGTTGGCTATGAGTAGTGGCATTCAAGCTATATGACCTGAAAGGGGCTGTCGCAATACCTGAGCAAAACTGGCTGTTTTTGTCTTCTCCTCTCAGGATATTTCGGAACCCCTCCAAAGGTGAGAGTGCACACTCATGTGCTCAGTGGCTTCTACAGTAAATTTGAAAACTTTGAAGCCTTAGAACTGAACAATTATGAAAACTGTAGAAACTTAAGCAAGAGAAATACAATTTTACAAGTTTCTACTTACTAAATTATAGATAATTTTTGAAGTTTAAAACTACATACTTATAAAAATAACAGATTGCTAAAACACTGTATTTTCATGCTTTGTAATTATCCAAGTGAAAAAAACCTTACCATTAAAGGTACTTGTCACCAGCATTCCCAGGAAAACAAGTCTGTAAGTTATGTTCTTATACCCAGTTGCCCTCAATTTTGATGAATATACTGAAAACACGCAAGTCCTTATACAACTAATGACATCTGTCCACAGTAGATTTTTGTCCTGCTAAATATTCTAGGAGGAACAAGAGGTACTTACAACATGCCCTAAATCACACGTATTTGTGCTAAAGCTACATTAATTGTGTTATATAGACCTGGAATAAGTTTTGGCAGACGGAATTAACTTGACCACAGTTTTGTACCACAAAAACATTATTGTGATGGAGCAAGTTGTCTCTACAAGGCAGTGACCCCATTAGTTGACTTTTTACAGAGTTTTACACAGGAGTTGTACAGAAGTCATTTATAAGCCACATCAAGAAATCTTTAAGAAATTTAAAAGAACCTTAAGCTTACCTCCTGGTTTAAGGATCTAATCAGGCAAGTATTAAATACGTACACACATATATACATGTGTGTGTATGTGTATATATATACACACACACAAATATTCTGTTCATTAAAAAATATTATATGACTCTGAAGTGTAACTGAGGTGCAAGGACCACAAGCAGCCTTGTAGAAACTTGTGTTCAGCCACAGTTTTGTTCCCAGCTACAGCTAAGGAAAGAAAAATGAAAAGACAAAATTATTTTTCTTAAAGCACGGCATCTTCCCCCTCCCCTGCTTCCTAACTCTCACAGTGTCTATCAAGCTGAGAGATACCTGATGCATTACTCTTACTCTGCAGTGTCCTTTATTGAGCCTGCCTTCCCCTGCCCCTTTCCTCTCCGTTCCCAAGGAGGTCCTCAAGAGGGAACTGTTTTGCCAGAGATAGAGACCTGTAACAACATTGTTAAACAGCAATATTCAGGAGAATTCAGGAGAATTTTTCCATTCACTCTTTATATTTTCTCCAATAAGGCAGTGCAGGAGAATCACTAGTATTCACACTTCTGCTCAGTATTCAGACAGAAGTAACTTAAGTTTTCAACAGATGCCAGTGGACTGCAGTCATTAGTATCTCTTCAATACATTAAAAAATAAAGTACTAATAACATTGAATCCCTAAAGTACCAGAACTAGTTGAGGCAAAACAACATTGGAAGTAAGACTAACAATTTTCTTCAGTCCTAGGGTTGACATTCCTGAGGTTTGAGAGCATTGCTCAAGAAATAACAAGCGGTACGCCCAAATAGTGGTCGCATAATAAGGAAGAGAAAGCACTTGTCAAAATGCTAATTTGGCAAGAGCTTGATGCTCTGTAATTACCAAATAGTTTGTCAGAATTTAGTGTCCAAACTCTAAGTGACCCGCATTAATTTGAGAGTCTCCGCACCACTCATTTTAAGAAAATTGCAAAAACAGCTTCTTGTTACCTAGCAATGAACCTAAAAACTAGCAATATTCCGTTAACATCTGAGGCCATCTGTGCTGCTGTTGGAAGCTGTGAGTGACAGCAAGCCCTTGGGGAGAATAAAGCTCATTTTCTCAACTTTCTTACTGTTGCAGGTGCTCCAAGAGCTTCCTGGGCAAAAGGATCAACTAGTTCTTCCTCTCTTTTCAGATTTTTGTGAAGATATTGTCTACTTCTTCATAGTACAAAGATTCATCTAGGACAATGACTACAGGCTACTGCTTGCATACTGCCATGGTTTGCAGCCACCATTTCATAGTGCTACTGAATACAAGGTTGTATTAAGCTATGGAAGCTGTCAGAAGCCAAACCGTATGGAGACCACCTCTCATCCTTCCCTTTTTTGTGGTATATCTGCAAATATAAGGAATTCTGCTACGAACTTCTAACATTGAAAGAATTCTWATTTTCAGTAGAAGTAACTTGATTGCCCAGCTATTTGCTTAGCAGAGAGGATCAGACAACCATAAATCCTAAGTTGTACCCATTTACCTGCAGAATACCTGCGGCTTCTTGCTTAAAGATATGCATCCACATTTTGATAAGTCAGTGAGATACCCATGTAAGCATCCTATTTGAATTGAACAGTTCTGCTGCAATATTATCCCTCACTCATAAGCGGAATTATTCTGAGCTAATGATGCTGCTGTCATCTACTTTGGCCTTGCTGTGCATACATCACAAATGCCTGCAGAGCAATGCAATCTGCCTCAAATGCTGAGCATTGTTTTGGCTCGTACTGCTTCACCCCCTGCCTTGATCCTACACTGCCTCCTCTGATGTCCCTCCTCCCCTCCATGAACTCCTGCTGTTGAGCTTCATGTTTCTCTTGGAGAATTCTGTATTCTCTAAAAGTGTCTCCAGTGTCACAGCAGCAATTACACTCATATGCTTCTCATCTGGATTGAGCAACTTTTTGTTTAGCTAAATTCAACTACTTCATCAAATAAAGAGACTACTAGGACACCTGGAATTTGAGTGCTTTCCACCAGACCCCAATTATAATCCAGTCTCTTATTAGGGACACCACTGGACATCCAAAACTTGCAAAATTCTCCCTCTCGCCRTCTCTGAGTTTAGAGAGTACAGAAAGGACAGCAAAAACATAGCCTGCAACTGAGCTATCTTATGTGGTGCAAAACAAGTAAAAATAAAAATGTTTAGTGCTTTAGGAAGAATTACTGTCAAAACCAGCAACCTTCCTGGTACCCATTGTTATGGCATACTGAAAAAACTTAAATTCTCCAATTTGGGAACTGAGATACCCAAGAACTTTGTGGAGTTATCCACAAGCAATGCACAACTCCTTGCAGCTCTGGAGAACACCATGTAATTTTAGATACTAATTAAAAGAAAAGCTAAAATAGAAGGACTCAGCTAAAGACCTGAATAACATGATATCATGGAAATCTCCACTTAACTTCATAAGTTAGGTCTAGTTTTAAAGCAGGCAACATAGCCTCTTACCCTAAGAGTATAGCCATTTTCAAGTAAGACAGATATTCTTAGACTGAATTATAAGTGAAGCTGCTCTATTACCTAAGGTCATGATATATTTTAATCTCTCCCATGTTCTAGAAATGGGAAGACACTAGTAGCCTGTACAATAAAAAAAAAAGTATTTGCAACTGCTTGCTTAGAAGAAGACACAAGTTGTCAAAGAACCTCAGGTCAAGAAAAGGGATGATCTGGAGCTTCCTAGATCTCCTTGTAGACAGCTCCTCAAAGAGGACAGGAAGGCTCTTAAACTCAGAAAAGTGAGATTTTATTACAATTTTATTACAACTAGAATTAACATTTATTATAACTAGAATTAGCATTTTAAGGAGAGGAAACTCAAGGTGACCCAATTGGGGCAGAACACAAATAAAAGTGTATAAACAAATATCTCCCTCTCCACTGCATCAGGTGTGTTTTGCTTCTAGACTGTGCTCCTTTTAGTTCAGCAGCTCTCTCTGTTGCAGCAAACTGCAATTTCCCTGGTCTCCGAGACATCTCTCTTTCCACCCAGCGTAGTGTCCTGGCTGTGGATCTGCTCCCTTCTCAGCTGTCTGCTATGCTGAAAGCTCACCACACTCTTCTTGCAGAATAAAAACTTCTTTTCTCCAAGGCGGCTCAACTCCCCTGATCCTGGCCCACTCTTCTTAATGGAACATGACAGAAATTGAGAAGAGAAATACTCTGTGTCACACAAGGTAAGTCATTTTAGGTTAAGTACTTAAGATGCTGGTCTAATCAACCACCAGCTGAGCCAGAGACCATGCTTTAACTCTGAGTCTGCCATCAACTATTTTAAATGCCCATAACCTTCCTTCCTTTCCTGCATGACAGAAGGATTTCTAGATACTGCAGCCTACATTTTGTTATTAGCATGTATTTAGCATGGGATTTCAACTGCAAACTCTTCTGTAGAGCACCAATCACAGCAATTCATTCTCAGAGATTAAAGTGACTCAGATCTCAAAGCTAGCAAAGAAGCACCTGTTCAATATTTATCCTTAAATGCACCATACAGGTTGCTATTCCACAGATGAGATTCCATATATAAATCAAAAACAATTTTTAAGTCAGTTGACTCACTGGTTAAATTCAGCTATTTTTAAGATTTTATTGTCATTTAGTTGTTCAGAGCAGAAGCACCGTAACATAACAGCCAAGTCCCATGAAAAGGCCAAAGAGCAAGGAAGGCAGCCAGCCTCTGGGGCACTGTTTTCATTCTGTCGTGGCAGCAGGGAGAGAGACTGTTCCATGCAAGTAAAGTCCACCAGAAACTGAGCCCTTTCTTTTCAAAGCAGAATGCAGTTTCTCGTCTGGTCTCAAGACTCCCAAGGACCCAGTCTCTTTCAATTTTCCTTCTGTTGCTGAAACAACTCTCTGTTTGAAGTCTTAGGAAAAGTCAAGTTGCATCTACTCACAGTAAGGACAATATTTCATTGCCTAGAAAGTTAAACCCTGTTTGCTGTGAAGAAACTTTATGAGAATTTTTTTTTTTTTTTCCAACTTATCAACCTGGAGGCAACGCATGGGTTACCTTGCTGGGCAGRAGTTTCAACAAGGTTGCTTTAGCTCCTTAACTAAATGTGCCAGCTGCCGGTAAATCACTGTAGCAGGTATCGCAAGGGGAGCAAAGCAGTGGATAAAGGGATGCATTTCTAAACAGAAAAGTGAAACAAAACTAGCTTCTGTGGACATAGCCAACCCCAGAAAATTGTTTAAGCAGATGAAAGCTGTGGGAAGCCACCAAATGCTCAGAACTCTGGCTAGCTCTAATCAATATTATCATCACTCATTTTTGTAAACATTTGTTATTATGTATTTTGTTCAAGTGCAACCTTCTGTTCTCTTTTTAATCTCTCTAAGAGTAGGTAACATTTCCAGTTTTGATTACAATATTTTGATTAAGATGGTGCCATTGCTTACTCATATTTTTGAGGAGCAGAAGGTGGAGGGAAAAACTTTTTCCAACCCATTTTTCTAGACAACAGCTGAATACCAGCAAATCCCATTTTAAAAAAGGCATTGTGCTTATTGTAGCAGATGCAAGATTTTTTCCTCTCTCCTTCCTCCAAGTAATCAGGAGTTCTACATTTGCACACAGCTATCCGGTTTGGAGTGGGCCTAAGCATTTGAGCAGATTTTGAAAATAGCGCTGAATGGCTCACATCAACACATGTCTAGAAAACAATAAAATCTTCTAACAAAAGAAAATGTCAACTCCATCCTTCAACAACTTGCGTACAAGGGCTTCAGAGTTAGATGCTTTTCTCCATCTTCCCATAAGCTTTCCCTACCCTGTATTATATGAGCAAAATCCCGTATCTTGCAACCATAATAGTCCTACACCTATGCTCACGGCCTTATTGCAGTTGGTAAGAACTTTCTTTCACAGTTCTTAATGTTTCAGCAATACCTGTCTCCTTCCCATCCCCCAAAGAGCCTTCATCTTTCTTCTGGGAATTTTTGCCCTCCAAGTTAAGAGACTTGAAACACAACATTATTGAAGACATTCAGTACAAGATTTGTTCTTCTCACTGTATTTCAACATTAAATGAAGCTGGTGACCTTTCTAGCTGAGTCATTGCTCCTTCCACATTCTGCCTTACTTGAGAAATCTCCTTCATTATATGCCTGTGTTTGAGCAAGATTTTAAAAATAGAACTCATTTATTTGTATGGACATTAGAGATTTTCGAGGACTTCTAAGATGTCCTTTGTCCAGCTTCATTTGCTTCCTCAGTTTCACAGGGGTTGCTCTCCTTTTCCTATGTAGCAGTGTTACAGAGTGCTCTATGAGGGGGAAAGGTTTTTCATTTCACTAAGACCAAGTCCCTCCTACGGATGCTCTCTGTAGATTAAAGAAAGAAATAGATGCAGCTGTTTCTTTTGGACTTTACTAACCAAAATTTAAATTATCAAATGTTAAGCTTGACAGATAAACAAGTAAAAACAAGGAGAT
Organism: Apteryx rowi; assembly: GCF_003343035.1. NCBI lineage: Eukaryota > Metazoa > Chordata > Aves > Apterygiformes > Apterygidae > Apteryx > Apteryx rowi. The sequence goes on along the minus strand of NW_020450661.1, from coordinate 410,600 downwards.
GCTTTGAATTTAAAGATAGGAGACCGAACAAAGGGTTGCAATTTATAACCCATAACTTTGCTATTGAAGATACCCAACTTTTATTATTTCTCCCTGCAGAGGAAAAAAGCCTCAGAAAGAAACAAAAACTGCTATCAAGCCTAACAATCTAAGCAGCTGCGGACAGCTTTTCTGGCCCTCTGGGCATCAGTTATGAACACTGCACTAGTTAAAGCCATTAGAGAAAGACTGTGGAACTTCATCCTTATTTCTCAATCATCTGAGACAGATGAAAATTTAAAAATCCTGCATCTGTTTTATATACTTCAGCGAGTAAATGGCATTTACAGTATAATAAATCCACTGCTGATGGACATGCTTGACCAAGGGATGTAGGTTTCTGCTATATCTTGTGCTTCAATTTCTTTAAACCACATACGTCAATCTTGCTTCATACTTTTGCTATTAAGAAACAAATGGCATGATTAGATTTTCATTTATCTTGAAATATTACCACCATTCTCAGGCTCAGCCTATTCCTGTGCGTTTTTTTTTAAACTCCATTTCTAAAACTGCATTTCACAACTTGATAAACCTTACCATTTTGAAAGCTTTCTCAAAGAAATAACCAGCCAAAACCAAAAGCTGCTTTGCATGAAAGTTACACACACAGACTAAAACCCACTTCTCTGAATTTAATCTGAACTCCTAACAGATATGAGAAATTCACTGGAGTATTTACATAATTACCTTGTGTACTGATTGACAATGAAAGTGAGGGGGGAAAAAAATAAAAAAGATCACTTGTTATGTTCAGTTGTGTTCTGTCCCGTCTTTCCCCGACCCTTAATCCCTGCATCTTTTCTGCATAGGATATTAAAGAAAATCTGCCTGATATTTGTCAATAAATCAATATTCTGTTGAACTGTTGAGGTAAGTTTTTACCTGTCCTCACTACTTTTCAAAAAAAGAAAAACAACAACACAATACATGCATTTGAAGCATAGGAAGGGAAAAAATGGGCTCTGCAACAATGCTAAATTTGTAAGAACCAATTTATTGAACAGAGAAACAGATCTCAGCAAATGGATGACTCTTCCCATGGTAAATGCAACCAATGACATTATTTGTTTTGCTGTGAAGTATAAGAGATGCATGTCAAAATCTATTTACTACATCTGCTTTAGCAGCCACTGGACTGCTATCATGGATGGCCACAATCAGATTCATTGCATCTTTTAGACAGTCAGCAAGAACACCATAATCCAATTCAAATACTTCTTCAAAGGCTGTGCTACGTTAATTTACAAATTATGTCATTGAGTTCAACTGGGTTCTCTGCTGTTCTCTATCCTTACAGCCTTGCACGTACCTCTGTACGCCACATGCAATATCTTTTCTTTTGGCTAGAGAAGTCACCATGTTCCTTTTTAGACAAGCTCTAATGGAGATCCAGACATGCTGCAGTTGAATTTGAAGAAACTGACTGCCTTGACGTTTACTTCATTAGTGCTAATGACCCAGGATAGTGCAAGCAACCTGAACTTGAGGCTGCCCGAGACCCAGTATTCAAAACACTACTCTCGAAGCTGACTTTGAAACTGGCATCCTTCTAGCTTTCTCTTTACGCAGCACCAAGTATCAGGCCCCAGCCCTGAATATCTTCCAAATGAGCCATGTTAAGTCTCTCAGCTTCTGCCAGCGAACGACCACCACCTTCTTGTGTGCTCTGATCTCCCTTGCAAGGGAACAACCACTCAAGGAGGGAAGAAGTGTCGCATTCCAATAGCTGCTCTCATCATCCCTCCCTCCTCATTAAAAACAAAAAAAACAACAAAAAACCCCCTACATTTGGTAGTTAACAAATTCTTATGCCTTTAAGTGGTAAGAATTTCAACCAGTGTGATAAGCTTTTCATAGTTTTTGTTTTAAAAAGAGGAATTTAATATAAAAGTAACTGTTACTACTGCGTGTTGGAATCTCTTGCATTTAAATCGATATTAGATTACAGTAACATCCCACTGGTTAAATCATTTTGCTTACAGCAGAGGAGCAGGGACATATGGGGTTCCTTCCTGCTTGTAATGAATGGAGGTCAGTGTTCTCTACAGGTGGTCTAACTGCCTGATGACACACAACCATCAAAACAGTAGCAAGAGATATTTGCATTAAGTACTGTAATCTTTTTAAAGTTTACTCCAGGGAAACATTTTTGTTATGAACTCAGAAGACTTTGCAACTCAAACTCCCCACGTAAATAACTAAAACGGAATTTTGGTTAAAATCCGATCCTCCAAATGACTGTGAACCTTTCCTCAGATCACACCTGCTGCAAATCAAGCCATGAAGACTAGGCACACAGGCTCCAAATAGGCCTCAAATGGAGGTACTAGTGATTGCACTTATGAAGACTGTGGTCTTCACCTATTATATCAAATATACAAAAGATGTTAGCGAAGCATAGTTCTGATATAAACATCTACTTAATGAGCTGGATATAAGAGAGCACAATCTGACCTTAATAAAAATCTTCACAAGCTAGTCTTGCACTTCAGTTTCTAACAAAGACTATTTTGTTAAAAACTGTCAGAAAATTCATTTCACAAGTTATTTACAGTCCTCAAGAAACATTCTGTTCTCTCTAACAGAGCAAAATGTGGCCAGTAACTAAAAGAGTCAGTAAGACTGTTTATACTCATGGCTGGCCTGGAATAGGCAGTGCCTCCCAAGAAGAAGAATTGCAAAAGAAGAAAGATGTCACTATTTGGATCTTTAGCATGAAAGGGAAAGTGGATGCATAAGGCATCAAATTCCAGAGAAGGAGAAACTGAAAGGAGTACCTCAACAAGACAGTAAACAATATATACTTGTTTACTGTGCTTCAGAATAGAATCAGCAAAACGAAACCAAAGAAAACCCTCAAGGAAGATATTTTAACCCCAAAACACAAAAGAAAAAAAAAGAGGAAATAAAATTCACTTTTTTTTCCTAACATTTCAATTACTTGCAAAACTATTATGTTGAAGATGGTAAGGAAAAACAATATAGAACAACAACTTTTTCTGTAAAAGACATTACAATCATACAGTCATCAACCAAGCCAGTATTACTGTCATTAATCAACCGACCTTTGGGAAAAGTGTTTTCTGTTAAAAAGTTCTTGCACACAACTGACAACAGGACAACATAGAAGGTTTTTTATTTAAAATTAAGTTCTCTAAGTGTCATATGCCAGTTAACCAAATCAACAGTTTCCCAATACATTACTTGATCATACCATCTAGGCTTGCACAAATTGTCTAAAGTAATTAAGATAAAAATAAAGAGGTTAAGTGACTAACCCACTAAACAGTTTCCATAGTTTAAAAAAGCAAAACAAACTTTCTTAAATTGTTTAATTGCAATTAAACAATTTTACAGTTTTAAGTCTGAAGCCAAACTAAAAATACCAGAAACAAAGATGAAGAGGTTCCARTGTGTTCTGTGGTGAAACTGATGAGACCAGGAATAGCTATTATCACTGATTCATACAGTAATTTAGATTAGATGACTTCATTCTACTTCAGCTTCCTGCTCAAAGTTGGGGCAACTTCACTGTTACAGCAGGTTGCTCCAGTATCTCCAGTATGCCCTCTGAGTATCTCCATGGATGGAGAGTCTACAGTGTTCCTGGACGACCTGGTCCAGTTCTTCACTATTCTCACGGTAAGCATCTTTTCCTTATATCCAAACATTATTTCCCTTGCTACAGCTTGCAAGACCATTGACTCCAGGACCATTGCGCTTTAGCTGTGCGCCTCTGAGAAGAGTTTGGCTCCGTCTTCGCTGCAATGACTCTTGGAACTACAACTCTGTGGGGTAGATACGGCTCGGTTTCTACTACATGGACATGCCCTGGTGAGGAAATATCAGACTAGATATAAGGAAAAGCTTTCACCAAGAGGACAGTCAAGCAGTGGAACAAGTAGCTCAGAGGTTGCATAGTTTCCATCCTCGCAGGTTTTCAAGACCCGACTGCACCAAGCCCTGAGCAACGTGGTCTGACCTCAGAGCTGACCCTGCTTTGAGCAGGAGGTTGGACCTTCCAGTTGAGGTACCTTCCAGTTTGAATTATCCTGTGATCCTATGGAAAAAACTGTGATAGCCTGACTTTATTAAGGTTGGATTTTTTCACTTTTTAAATTCAGTCTAGTTTAAAAATATAAGAGCTTAAAAAGTAAGCTACTGCTAAGCTTTCCATTCTTAATAACTTCAACAGAACATGAAGAGCAGAAACTATTTCTTAAGTAAAGAGCAGGTAAAAGCCACAAGCAATAAAAGTCATTTCAGACATAAGATTTTGCCTGGAAACAGGACAGTTTCTTTTTGTTTAGGGTAGCATTTCCAGTGCTATAATTCTTGACAGTATGACATAGAATAGTTTTGTAAAAGAAGTCAGTTTTATATAAAATGCAAAAAAAAAAAAAAAAAACCCAAACAAACAAAAAAACCCCACCACACACTCTTGTCTACCTTTCCTACTGAGTAAAGTTACTCAAATTTGACTTCCCTGCTTTATCTGAAAAATCTGGCAGATTTTTGAATGTCAATACAGTGATGCATTACACTGACATTTATCTTACCAAGACTGCAGATATACTGATGCAGTAAAACCTGAAGGTGATATTTTTCAACTCTGCTGTAAGGTGAACTATGGAATACTAGAAGAACGAACAGCAATATATACCTAGTTGTATCAAGATATACCTAGCTGTAGCTGAACAAATTAAACTGTTTATTAGCTGATGCAGATGAGCTGTCTCTACATTTGTTTACTTCTCACTTGTGGCTTTCAGCCCGTGTCAGATAGATACTAGATGTCTGGTAGTTTTTCAAGCCCCTATTCCAGACTAAGATGGCTATATTTCCATAGTCAGTTTACTTCCTCACTACACATTCCTGTCCTTTCTGTGTGCCAACACTAGCACCTTTACACCTGCATGCTGAGCTGGACCAAGGACTTCCCAACACAAGCCATGCCAGGTAGCCAAAGGAATTTAGCATCTGTGAGCATGGTGAACATCAGTACTGAGCTAGCTTGAAAAAGGAGCAAGAAAAAAAGCTGCTGGAAATGAGGGGCAACTGAAAAACACAGATGAGAGTGCCCCAACAGCAAAATGCACAGAGCACAGCTCCCTTCCCAACCATGTCATGCACATGAGAAAAAAGGGCCCTGCAGACCTGCCCACCCGAGTTATTTCTAGCCATTGCCAAGCCCTCCTCAGGATCTCTCCGAGGGGCACAAGGGAGAACAAATGGCTCCAGGCTGGCCTGACAGCAGCTGCTTAGCTCTACAGAGGGTTTTTTGTTGTTTGTTTGTCCCCTTCCGTCCCCCCCGTTTTTTAAGGCACAAGAGTGCCTCTCGCCTCTGAATTTCTCTTCTCCCTTCGTGGAGGCTCACATACTGTGCTAGCAATCAGAAGCATAAAGGCAGCACATTTATGTCCCCATTGAATTTAGAGCCAGGCGCCCATGGTACACTGAGAACATCAAAAAAAAACCCTCAGGTTTCCCCAGCTGTATGGTTTCCCAAGTCACCACACCCGGATCATATCTAAGTCATAGAAGCAAAATGCTTGGATTACTTAATGGGGTGGTAAACCCATAAAACTTTATTTTGGGTAGTCCTTGCAGTGGCCAGCCTTTAACTCTCCAAGACATCCACGACTGTTCAAGTGCTTTTTATGGTAAAAGTTAACAGTAACACAGGAACATCATCACACTCTAAAGAAAAGGAGACTTCTCAAGTATTCTTAGCAGTACGGATCTCCATTCTGTCCTTTTACTTCTATAATAAAATAGTGGTACAAAAAAAGTGATTACTTTTGTCGTCTTACTACAGATTTAATGAGATTGCTGAGTGTTCTTAAATTCTGACAGGAAAGGAAGATGCGTACAATCTGCAGTTGCCCTCCACTATGTGAAGGCACTGCTCTCCTTTCAGGAGAGCTCCAACTGTCAATGGAGCTCATTAAAAGAATTTAAAAATGGTCACTCTTTTCACAGCACTYGATTTGAACATTTATTTCCAAGTCTTCAGTACTATGCTTTCCTTCCCAGATGCACCCAAAGGACACACAGAACTCCCTTCCACCTAGGATAAAGAAGGAAGCAAAATTAGCACATATTTTCTTGCTTTTGTATCCAGACATCTTTTATGCCATTACCACTAGATCAGAAATGATATTAAGGAATATGCCAATCTAGAGCTGACCACATTTCCCCAGCATACAAATGAAATCAAGTTGAACAAGCAAAAACTTTAAAAGCAAAAATACAAATATTATAAAAAGCCTCTTTACATACTCTACACTTCAAAAAAAGAAAAGTCCTTAGGAATATCATATACATTGATCTTAACAATACAAACATTACCTGGGATAAACAAAGCATTATGGTCATATTGACATAAAATTTCCCATTGTTTTCATGCATTCCATCAACTAACATATGGCTGGAGTCAGTTCGTGAAATGTATGAAGTGAAAGGGACATAGAGATTAACATGCATTGGTGCAAAACAGCACAGCTTAAAACATTCAGGTTACCATAACCGGTCATTTTCACACACCTTAGTTTCTTTGGGTTCTGTGGTCAATATAGTATAAAACAGTTACACAGCATTAACTTCTGGCAAAAATTAACAGGTGAATGTGTGTGTGGGGAATGGACTGTGGGGAATGGACTGCCTACTAGAAAGTTGTTTGGGGGTTTGGTGTTAAACAGACAATAGATCTCTTACAATATATACAGTTTCAAGACTGCCATTTGTAAAAGCAAAGTGACTTACAGAAAGTCAACTACATACATAAATATTTAACCAGTTCAGCTGTAAGACACTGATTCTGTTACTGAAACTTTAGCTTTCTCATTAGGAAAACTGGGCTTTAAAAATGCCCATACTGTTTAGCAAATATATAAAAGCTTTTCCTAAACTGAGATTTGCTAACTCTGGAGAAAAGAGAGAAAGGAAGAAAATAAAATACAGTTCCTTCAGATCCTTTAAAGTACTCTCACTGATGAGCATTTTAGAGCTTTAGAGTCAGTTAAGATATGAATATGAATTTTTCATATTTTTAAAGCATAGACCTAATAAGCATAATAAATTCTGCTTGCAACCTTATGCCTTCAGTAATATAAAAAGTACATTAAGGTTGTTAGATAAACCAAATTAACAGATAAAACAATTCTGTCTGTTTCTTTGAAAATAGCAGCTGTGAGCCATACTTTAAGATTAGGATTGCTGGCATTAAACTGCAAACTGTATTTTGAGAAGTTATCAGTGCAGATTAAATTCTTGCAAATATCCCAAGCGTTCAAAAACCTGAAAAGTCACCTCTCCTTTGCAGCTGAGCTAACTGGCTAAGTCTAACAGTGAGAGTTTGGTGCTCACCATTTGAAGCTGTAAAGACTTCCTTAACTTTAAGCTTGAGCTATAGAGTTTAAAAASAAACAGTTCTTTTTCCTAAATACAATAAAAACCTTAACAGATAGATTGCCCAAGCTATTCCAGAGAATAAAGTCCAGAAAAGTAGTCTGATCTTTCTTACTTTCTGAGATTCATATTGCTTAATATCTTATCTTACCGCAATGCAAGAAAACTGTTCAGTTGTTGAACAGCAGGCTATGAGAATAAGCCTAGTTAACTCCCCAAATTCCCATGAAGAATCAACAACAAGAAAAAAAATTCACTGGGGAGGGAGGGAGGGGGGGAAAAAAGCAGCCTAAATGAGGCAGTCGTCCTTCAGCTGAGGATGAGATTGGAGTAAGAACATGGAATGGTAAAAATCAATATGTTCCACTACACTAACACAGACTTGTGTTGGCTGCAGGCAATGATCGACACCAAGCTTCCCCATGAGGATCAGATCATACCTTAGTCACCATTGATATGAACATACAGGGCTGATAAAAACAAAACAAAACAACAAAAAACCCCACTATTTTAAAAATATTTTATAGCTTTCTGTAAATATTATGTTAAAATCTGAAAATCTGTGACTTGCATGTCTTACGGTTAAGCTGAGAATGGAGAAACTGCTTAGCTTATAGTAATTAAGTACCTTTGATATGAGCAGTCGCTATGCACATTTCACCACACACATTCATTTCAGCTTGGGCTTAGACATTGCACACTACTGGGAAATACTGCCAAAACAACCACCTCCCGAGGAGACACTATGCATATCTCCTGCACCTCTCAACCACAAGATCTAGGCATAAGGGAATCAGAGAAAAGGGACGTAGGACAGATGAAATGTGCTCAAGGACAGCAAATTTCAAAGAATTCTAATTATTATAAAGTAGGCCAACCCCCAGGACATATCCATTTCATCCAGAAAAATTAATCCAGTCTGCGCCCTGCCATCCTCTTTTTCCAAGACCCCTCAGGCATACACAAAGATTAAAGGCTACATGAACTATTCTGGCAGTCTGCTCCCTTTTATCAAAACAGCTTGACAACTCCCCTGTCATCACAAGTCTTGGTGGAAGATAACAGGAGCAAAATTTGGAAACCTACCTGAGAGGTTTCAATGACTATTCATGGAAAAGGCAAGTCTGCTCTCTAATACAGTGACTCTGTATTTTATGGCAACTTCTCCCCTTTGTTTCTCTACATAAAAGAACTTCTGCGATAGTGATGGTTTGGATTCCCACCTACTGCTCCAAGATATATTACCTAAGGACTCGAGGGTCTCATGAATTGCCTGTAGATCCAAAATGCTGATATGGCTTTGTGGGGTGTTCCCCTCACATAGATACCCTGAGTGCAAAGATCCCCTATGCACACTCTCCAGGCAAGAGGGTATCGCTCAAGATAAATTTGAGGAGTTAGAGCAGGGCAATGGCAACTTCTTTGCAAATGCCTACAACTTGCCCAGAAGCAATATGCACGCCATGCTTGGTAAGCTGCTGTTCAAAGCCATATAAGCATGTAGGCCATGTAATTGAGCAGGAACAAACAGGTTTTCACCACAGTGGACAGAAAAACTTTCAGTTGCCAGAGCAGGTTGAATATACTCTTCAAATCCTCCTAAGGGAAACATGCCTACTGTGAACCTGGGATGTCCCAAAGCTAAATTGGGATAAACTTTCTGACCCAGCTTTGACAGCAAAGACTTCTCCCAATCTTGATTCCAGGGACATGGATACCTCTGCTTCCTGAAGGTATTTTATGAGTTGGAGAGGCTGAAGGAGCTCATGGCCAGACCTGCTCAAAGACCTTTATGCCTCTGTGTCAAGTCCGCACTTCTCAGCCTTCCTGAGCCCAATCTGCCTGTGATATTTATCTAACTAAAAAATACAAGTCTTCAATACAAATATTGTTTTGGAAAACAGAGAGGTAGTCTTCTGCTCTTAGATACCTACATCACACAAATGTATCCCAGAAATTAATCTGCAGTCTCACTTTGGAGGCCCAGGGCTAGACTATTTCCACAGAGAGTACTTGAGATCACTTTACACCCTGAATAAATCTCAGGCCACACATTGACAGAAATAGCAGCGTTTGGAGTTCATGATCTCCAAGCAGTGATAAAAGACGCATTAAGAGATACTCCCTCATCAAAAGCAGCTGAGGCACAGGAAATCCATGCATCGTCCTTTTGGACCTCAGGACTGCTGACTAAAACCTCTCTGATCACAAGCAGGTCACTACCCACATACCCACARCTGGAATATACTTGCAGACAATCACTAAAAGGAGATATTTCATAAAAAGAAGCCAACAAAAAAACTCCCACCACTTCCACCTGTGCAGATTAATAAGATATTGTTATTTTCAAGCTAATCACAAGTGAAGCTCTCAGTCCTGCCCAAGAGGAAGATGCTTCATAGCATCCCACAATGTGGAGGGGGAAGAAAAGAAAGGGGAAAGTCTGGAAGAGGGGAGGAAAAAAAAAAAAAAAGACTTCACAGCTGCTGCTTAAATCTGCTCAGAGATTTGGAGTGTTAGAATAATACTGTGGGAGACGGATTAGCAGAAACAGAGCAGGTGAAGCAGTCTAAGGTATGCGATAAATGCATCACTGACGCATGCGTGGCTTATATAATAGACACACATACACTGCCTTGCAAAGCTGACTTCAAGGCCTCATTTAAGCAGAAGTCCAGCAAATCGTTTTTCAAGACTAAAGCACACAGAGCAGAATGTATTTTCTCTGAAGAAAATCTAATCTCAATACTGTCTTTCTTGTGATGCCTTCACCAACAGGATGAATAGAAAACTCATGACATTATCATCCCAGACACTTAAGTTTGGTTTTAACTCTTTTTTAATTTAAAATATTATGATCAGTTCATTTTCTACAGTCAATTAACATAATAAACCAAAATGAATACCCTGATGTTTTTTGACTTAATCAGAATCCTTATCAACTATCACAAAATTAAAAATATCTGAAAAATATTTAAATATCTGAAATCCATAAAAGCAGGAACTGAGAAATTAAATGGAGTCCTGCTATGCTTCACCCCTACTGAAATGCTATCTACCTTTTCAGACTTCCTAATAAGGGAAATCTGAAATATCTTTTACTATAGGTTTAAGCCAAAGTGGATTTAACCCCCCAAGCTTTGACAAAATGCTCAAATATAAAAGAAGTGCATATAATTTCATTAAAAGTGTTGTGTTTATTCTAAAGCATATTATTTAACATAATATTTTCTGCATTAGTAAAAGTCAACTATATTGATTCAGACCAGAACAGTTCTTGCTAAGCCATTTTCATTGCCAATTTTTTTTAAAGCAACAAAATAGGAAAGAAACTTCGTGGGCAGAGCACCATCTGCTTATGCTTTACTTTCATCAACAGTTATATTTTGAGACCTTCAACTGTAAAGAAAGTTTTCCAAATGTAAACAGCATATAAAGTGGTGCACTGGTTTTACCTTTACTTTTACCTCCTTACAACTCTTGTATTTCTCCTGCTGCTCCAGGTTCTACCAGACATCAGTGCTGACTGCTGATACCTGTAACACTGTTCTACAATGAAATCAAAGGAAAATAAGTTGCGGCTTAGGAAAGCCAGAGAAACACTAAAAGCATTGCAGTCAGTGACTAGCATGGGGGATTCAAGACGAGGTGATGTGAGAGAAAGATGAAATACAGACCATCTTAGAGCAGCAACAATTAGTACATTACAATGAGAAAGGAATTGTTTGTTCTGCGAGCTGCGGGAAAGCATATTCACGCGTGGAGAAGGAGAAAGCCTTCAAAATGGCATAAGATGCCTTCTAGCCAAAGGCAACAGAAGTTGGAAAATTGAAGTAATGAAAACAGTAGCTGCTAATACCTAATACCTTCCCTTCCTCAGCAGCAAAGCAAAAAACCTCGGCTTCTTCCTCAGGTATTCCTGCTTAATAGGATCCTTTTTCAGGTATCACCTCTTCACTACAAAAAGTCGTCTTTTTTGTTTTATACATATAAAGTATACATGCAGCCAGGTGGGAATATTTTCATTCCCGTATGGGAAATGAATGGGTTTTCTGGAAATAGGAATTTTATGCTATAAAATGCACCCCTAGAAAAGCATCAACCTGTTTCAAGAACAGCTAACATTAAGCAAAGAATCTTTTTTTCCCGAATTTCCAACTTGCCAAATCTAATGAGATACGTAATGGATTAGCAAACATTTTAGAATTGTTTAAACCCGAATAGAAGGAAGACAATAAGGAAGTTTACTTAAACACAATGGTAGAACAAACACTTCTCCTCAACACGTTGTCCAATTATTAACAAAAGAAGCCTTCTCCGCAAAAGCACATACTTTCCCAGCAAGCTCCTTCAAAGACAGTGAGACTACAATTTACTGATAAATCCCAATCAAGAAACCTGCTATAAAGCATAAGCTTAACCTTTGGTTTAAGTTTACAGAAGTCTTTATCATGAGTTTAAAAATCTTTCCTCAAACCTACATCAGCCAAGAAAAACAAAACAAACAAACAAAAAACCAGAAAAATAACCCCAAAACTGAAGCCTAAACAAACAAAAAAAATCACAGATTGCAGAGACACGCACACCGCTGGCTGCTTGTTGCTTTCATTTGTCTGACCATGCTGGCAACATCTTACTTTCTGAATACACTACGTTGGCATTCCTGTTAGTCATAGGAGGAAAAAAAAAAAAAAAAAAATTCACTCACCAAAACAGCATCTAAATCCAGCCCACCTTCTCTCCACTGTGTTCTAAAGGCAGATTCAAGCCAGATAAATTCTCTTTAATTCATAAAAAGATTAAAGAAAACAAAAGGAGGAGGCAGACTTTTAAGCAGCATGTTTCTATTTTTAAACTAATCATTCACAGTAGACGTTTGTTTTCCATACTTACGGAGGAAATCTAGTAATTAAATGCAACTGTTACCAGACTTGGAATCTTTCTTTAAAATTATACGGCCTACTTGCTGTAAAAAGCATCCCTCCCCCACCCCCCCAAGATAGAAGTCAAACCTATTAACATAACAGCTTATCCTGCCCTATTTCCACTTGGCAGTCTCCTGTAATGCTGATTTAATATCTGACAAAAATAGGACAAAGATACTGTCATTTTTCATTAGGGAATGTCAGCTCAATACAAGCAGTTTTAACTCTACTGAGTTAGTGTTAGGGAAGGCACATGCTGCTTGGCCACGCGGCCAAACCCCCATGTGCAAGAACAACGTGCTCCTCCCAGGGCTGCCATCACAGTATTGACCCACCCGGCCTTTTTAGATAATAAAGTTTACTAGCAACGGCATTTCTACTACTTCAGTGTAGCCAAAATCTCTTAATTTGTAATCTTTAAAACTGAGTCAACTATTAGATTTTCACATTTTTAAAAAAATCCTGACTTTCATTGGATGCTCTTTTTAATGCCCATTGTTTGTCTGCTAGGCAGCACAAACCACCATTTCTGTTATTTTCTTAAGCAAACGATTACCTAACAAACCTGTCATGTAGATTCTTTCTGATTTCTATTATCTCATCCACAGTTCCTTTATTAGGTGTTTCAATATCAAATAACACTAGTGTTACTTGTGTGGATTTATATTCCACCACGAAATAGACAAAGTTATTAATTTTTTCCTGCAAAACTTAACTAAGAACAGAGCCGTCTTTTACCCTATGCTGCAGATCCTGCTAAAGGTTCCTTGGATGATCCAGGACTCTCTCTCCAGCAACAGGATTCTTAAAAAGCAAACACCAGCCCTAATTTAAGACCTCCCATTTTTCAGCTGTTCAGTTTTTACATTACTCACAAAAGGCAATTCTGAGGACTAGACCAGGACAAACATAACCTTTTACATGCATATAAAATGGTGTGAAACCTCTCTCTGCAGAAGAGGCAGCCATAGAAATTTATGTAATTAATAGCTTTGAGATATTAAAATAATGAGTTATTTACCCAGCTTCTCATAACAGATCCCCCCCAAAAAAATTCAAGAAAAATTTACTAACATTTATATGTATATACATAAACTGTAAACATATATACATATGTATATATACATAAATTGTAGAATTATGTAGATTTTTCATTTCTTCATACTTTTCAGAAAACCACTTGGTGGTCATTTACTATGTAGCATAACTGGAAGCATTTGTCAAAAAATCTTGACATATTGAAAAGGAAGTCTTTTATACTTTCCCCAAGGGTGACAGATTTTTTACAAGCTTTTTCAAAGTTAATTTAGATGAAAGCAAACATTAAAAAAAAAACAAAAAAAATTAATGACTCAAAATATTTCACCTATTACTGTCACTAGCAACATTACAACATTACATCGTTGTAATAAACAGGCGGGGAAAAAAAGCAATGTTTACTTCCTATGACAGCAACACCTGGGCTATAGCAAGCTCACTGCCTCCCTGTGCACAGGTTTCAAACAAAACTTAGCGAACGCTTTCAAAAATTTGCCAGGGTTTCTCATTCCTGCTGAGTGTCACACAACAAGTAATAAGTCACCGCGGCTTTTATCCGAAGACAAGGTGTGACAAAGCCTAGCGCTGTGCACGTAGAGCTCGTCCTGCCCAGAAACCAAGCGACTGCGCCGAGCTTTCAGCTAACGGAGCAGTGACAGAGCTGATCTGCTGCTCGTTGCATCTGCTCTCACCCAATTACACAATGGCAAACCAGTAAATAAAAAGTGACCACAGTATAGGCAACTATATTAAGCAACTGGAGAGACAGACTATTTTGCTCCTTGATCACCCAATATGTCATGTTTTCTCGATTCTCTTCCGTCACACCAAACTCAGATTTCTTACCCTTGTGCTTAAATCCCTTCTATCATCTTATTCCAGGGCCAGCTCCTGCCTTTTCTCCAATTACAGTATCAACTTAAAATTCCTGATTCTCAATTTCTCTCTCACGAGCACATTTGCTGTTACTCCTCAAGGGAAAGTGGAGAATTTCCGCAGGGACTTCCACCACAAAGCATCGAATTTAAGCCACAATAACACTTCAAGTTCAGTCTGCAACTTGTCATTAAGTTCTCAGTGACAATCCAGCCAAGGCATACATGATATTAGCATTCTTCAAATTTGGGGGGAAAAGGGATGTCATGAGAAAAATCAGAAAAAAATTAATTCGGCTTTTGTTTCTCTTTTTCTAACTTTTTTCTCTCCTCTTGCTACACATGATAAATTTGCTGCTTTCTAGTGGCCACAGGAGAATTGTAACGTTTAAACTTAGTTGTTGGTGATGGCCTGCAGCCTCGACTAGGAGCACATCGGGCTACGGTCGTTGCCTGAACCAGAGGGATGCGCCAGAATCGCCACCTGCACCCGGACCCCGGCAGGGCTTCGCCTCCTCTCCTCAGGGGCACCGGTCTTCATGTGCTGTGAAACCAGGCAGCAAGGAGAGGCAACTGTCCTGGTGGGGGACGGAGGTATAGATGTCTACAGGTGGACGGGTGCGAGTTCAAAAGCTCCTGTAAGTTACAAGGCACTGGGAGCATACATGGTACAGGTATGAGAGGTGTGCATTTTTAGGGGTAGCGAGAGGAAGGGGATAATAGTCAAATTATTTATACACACATACAAAAATATCCCCCAAAACAACCCCCTGCTTAGACTGGGAACCCAGTCTTAAAAAAGAAGAACTGTTGATAAATAAATAATCCCTAAACAAGAGCCCAGCTTATAATCACAGCAAATTAAAAACCTTAAATACATGTCAAGGTATACTAACAGTAGCCCATCAGTGGCTCAGGCGTGGTGGCTATGGGCTAGCACAAGTTGGGAAGTATCAGAAGCATTGTAACACTTCAAATCTATAGCATTAGTTTCCCAAATATGAGACTATAGAGCACATGCTGAGATTTCGGGAGGCTTTTCTGACTGCACACAAAAAAGAGTTCAAAACATGGAATTCATTCCCAGGTTTTTGCAGTCTTACCACCACATCTCTGACTTAAGCAAAGTTAGCCACACGCTTCCATCAAATCTTTACTAGCTTCCTGAGCTGCAGAAGGTATATAACATGGTGGATGTTCTTTCCTACTGAATAGGGTCATTTCTCCTAGCTTCTTGCAGTGCTCTAGTGAAAAAAGAGCAAGTACAAGAGCACCGATCATACTACTGTCACGCTGCTCTGTGAGCATGCTACAGTGTACTTGGAGCTTTGCCTCAAGTAGGCTAATTAGATCTAAAAATAAATAAAAAAACCCACAAAACAAAACAAAACCACACACCCAAACCAAACCAGCCCCCCCCCCACACCTTCATTACACATACCTTAATTTAAAGCTTCTGAATACTAATTTAGACACTAACACTGTAACAGGTCAGAAATGCAGAGCTAAAGTTGACCTATACTACACTTATAAAAGGCTCCTTCCAGCTATGCTGCTGTGTTGCTGTTTTCACCTTTTCAGCAAGGAATCTCCACATTCTCTACGTTTTCAATCCACTGGTTCTGCCTGCCGTACTCCCATTTTTATCCATTCCCTGACAACACCAGTTTTTAAGCTGATCGTTAGTGACAACTCTCACTTGAGCTGTCTCACTCTCACAAGTACTACAGCTAGGATGCCTACAGCAATCATCTTACAATGAATAGCCACAGTCATTTCCTCCAAAACTATGATCCTTTGATCAAGGGGAGCACGAGCTTTCAGCAAACATGCAAGAGACCCTGCAACATACCCATAAAAATAATCTAACCAAGCATTCTTTCTGATCTTTTCTTACAGCCATAAACGTGCTTGTATCCTCACCTCAATCTGTGGTCTCTTTGCAATCCTTACTGTCAGATAGTGGATGTTCTTACTTACACAAAGGCAAATATGCTTTTTAAAGACTCAGAGGACTGAATTAGAAATAATAAAAATACATTAAGAGCCTACTTGTTTTAGACTGAAAGCTAAGAGATGTATAGAAAAATGATTATCTCATTCTTTTTGGATATTTCTGCTACTGCAATGAAATAAATACTAACCTCTATTGAACCCTGCTAGCATTTTCCCCTCAAATGGTATCTTGCAGAAACAAAGTTCTGCAAGGCTAGTTGTCTGGAAAAACATATTGTTTCCCAAGTTCTGGCTGTACTTCCAATAACAATGAATGCATCTGTGGTAGCCTTCTATCAAAAAGCAACAAGAAGTGGCTTATCTCCAGCTTTCTTTATTACTGCTCTATCACCTTTATGTTCTCCTCATTCCTTCCTAAATGGGCACTCCTACACTTTCATTTTTTCTTTGGAAACTCTCTGCACCTTAAGTCATCTTGCTTCTCCAAAAGATCTCTAAAATCTTTTAAGATGCAGCAGAAAGAATTTAATATACTATTTGAAGGAAGAACGCACCTTCTTTTAAAAGCACAGTTCTAATAACACTGCAACATCTCTTCAGTACCATTATCTCTATCCCATTCTTGTTTGCTGGTGTAAGCAGGGAAAGATTCAAGGTTCTAAAGATAAAAAAAACCATAGTTTGCCTCTGTTTCTTCAATGCTTGGGTGTTATTAAAATTCTACTCTCAGCTGTGCCCAGGGTTACGGTGCAGAAAGGGCAAGTGTACTGCTTAAGGCTGGCTATAAAAAGTTAAATTCTACTTTAAGCTGGTACTGAGAAAGAATTTTGCATTTGTTGACTAGATCTTTCTGTGAAGAAAGAAAGGTGTTGTACAGGAAGCAGAATTACTCTGTATCTTTAAAGAACTTTTTAGCAGCTAATAACAATGCAAATATACTGGAGTGCATGTCAGAGAAGCAATTATTAAACTCCTAGTTACAATAATCAGATACTGTATCAACACACAAGCTCCTAACACAGGATCTGTTTCCAGGCATTGCATGGAGYAAACGCTGAGACATAAGCCCCTATTAGGTGGTCAGTGGGTTTTTGCTTAGCAGCACATAGCACATGCAGTGCTACATACGCATTCTCATGTACTCTGGATGTCACCAGCTTTCCAGATATATGTCTGGGTACTGCAGGTAGGAAGCACGCTCACTGGTTATACAYTGCTGTTTAACTAATATTCATCATCTGAAAAGCTTCTAAGGAGTTAAGTATTCTGAATCAAAACATGATTTTAGAATTAACAATATCATTTCCTAGAAAAAAAAAAGCATTTTTTACTCTCACATAGTTCACAATGATATGTAAACAGCTGATCTGGTTAGTGACACAGATATTCTGTTTAGATCTCATCTCTAACAGTGTTTACTTATATATAAGTATATACTTATATTTGTTCCTAATAAAGACTGAATTATTTCTTTAAATAACTATCACAGAGATTTCAACTTCCAGTCAAGACACAGGTAATAAAGCCAGAATACTTCTTTATCAGAGGCCAGACCTTTAAAAGTCTTCCCACCTGTTTATAGCCACATACATCAGCTAGAAATGATTTCCAAATTAGAACTCATATGCGAACGGATGTCAATATAAGGTTTCAGCTCAAAAGTATCAGAGCTATAACCTGAGGGCTCGTGAGGAAGGATAGCATGAGTCATTATGGCACTTATATACATTAAACTGTTACAACATATGCATACTGTAGGTCTACAATATTTCTCATTTCAATTGTGATCCCAGAGTAACTATCTAAAGATGGTTATTGCTCTACAGAGCAATGCCACTTTACCTATTTTTTTCTTCAGAAGATGTCAGCTTCCAGGCCTGTTATTCTTCCTAAGCATGAAAAATAATTCAGCTGTTTTGGACAAGAAGTGTTTATTTTTTGACATTTTCTCAGAAGGAATGCAAATAAAATCCCTAATGAATTTTCTGCACACACAAGAGCCCATGTTGTGTCTAGAAGAAGACATTATAGAAACTTCACCACTTAATAAACTGTAGATCTCCAAAAGAACCACTACGGCCTATTATCTCAGCAGTAACTGCCAAGATACAGCAAACTAACAGCTTCAGAAGACAGAGCATCTCCCGAAGGAGTCCAAAGTCATTTTCAGTTTCCAGAACTCAGAAATATATCAGTTAACTTGCCTTGACAATTATTGAAAGCAGAGAACCAACATCATTACTGAACACATCATAAAAGATCACTTTTTCAATAATTACTATGAAATTTCATGACTTTTTCTGAGATTATTTTAATCTTGACTGATCTTACTTTAAGAAGACCTCCTTAACCACAGCTGTGATGAGCAGCTCTAAAACACCTGGTCTAAACAGGAAAGCACTTCCACTCCTTCCCAGGCTGCAGTGTCAGAAGGTCAGACCACTCTCAGTGCGTGTGATACAAGGCCACTTGTACCCTCACTCTGTGGTTTTGTTTCCCTGACTTCCCAAAGCATTTTTAGACGTTAGTATGCTTGAAATATGTCTATAAAACATCTCAGCCAAAGACTTGGCAATGCTGCATCCCACAGACCATCCCACCACTTCAGCATGGGAAATGTCACCCCTGCACGGCACTAGCGCAATCAGCCCGACGCCTTTTCGCTTCCCATGTGCTTGTTCTCAAATTACCCGAGCTGCTGCTTCTCCTTAGTCAAAACTGCTGCTTGGTTAGCAAAATGGCATGAAGCCGACCTGCTGCTGCGAGGTGAGTGGGAGGAGGGGGAAGAGTATTTGGACCCATTTTAGGTACACAGAAAGAGATGGCTTTGCAGGGTGCTCGCAAAGCTGACATCA
>NW_020450661.1:344198-390798 GCF_003343035.1 Apteryx rowi | reverse complement strand
ACTTTTTTTTCCCCTTCTTCTTTTTTTTTTCCCTCCTTCCCCCCTTCGCCCCCTCTGTCCCTGCGCTCCTCCTGCCCTGCGCTCCCCGCCAAACCCCCCCGCCTGCCGGCTGCGCGCCGCGGCCGGGGCGATGCGGAGCAGGAAGTAGCCGCCGCGGGAGCCGCGCTTCCACGTGGCCGCCTTATAGCGGGGGGGCGGCGGGGGGACGGGACACCCGCGCGGCCCGGCCCCGCGTCG
Source organism: Apteryx rowi (assembly GCF_003343035.1). NCBI lineage: Eukaryota > Metazoa > Chordata > Aves > Apterygiformes > Apterygidae > Apteryx > Apteryx rowi. The sequence continues at coordinate 390,561 of NW_020450661.1, read as the reverse complement.
GCCCCGCGTGCACCGGCCCCGCAGGCCGCCGCGGCGGTGTCCGTGTGTGTCCCCCCCCCCTTGATTTTTGGATTCCCGCTGCACCTGTTGTGGCCCAAGCTGGGGCGCAGCTCTCCCGGGAGAATTAAGAGGGCTAAAAGCACAGCTTGGAGAGTTTCCCGCTGCGCTCAGCCTGGTGTGCGGCACACCTTGAGGTCGCCGGCCGGGGACAAATTTCGGTACAAAATGTTTAACTTTGGCGACGGCGATGCGCCTATGGCATCGCTGGCCTGCGAACAGGTATTGCACGCACCCTGGGCAGAGCAGAGCTGGCGTATGTTCAAAATAGCCCGTGAAGTCAATGGTTTTTTCTTGAGGATAGCAGATTAAGTAGGAGATTACAGAGATGTTATCAGCCCTTAGCTTCACGTGTTTTGTTACTAGTTTTCTGCACTAAAAGCCAGGCATCCTATTTGAATGAGTCCTAAAAAAAAAMCAAAAAAAACCCCCATTATTTGAACACCCCAGAAAGCAACAATGTAAAAACAATACTTCCAGTGTGACAGTTTTGTCTTTTCTGAGCAGTAATATCAACTTGCTTTGGTATTTTTCAGTCCCTTTTCCTTTATGCACTCTGAGACCATCAGATCCAACAATCCTGAACATTAACTTTCAATGAGAAACACTATAGAAATAAAACAGGATATTACACCGTGAACAGGATCAGTTTGGAAAAAAAAAACAAAACAAAACTAAGTGACCTTTGTAGCTGACACACCTAGACACAGAAGTCTTTGTTTATTCATATAATTTGTACAAGTGCTGCAGCACTATGTGATTTTTTCCACAGTCTCCACTAAGACCATGGCGCAAGATGTGGGCAAATGCAGCGTCTCAAGTGCAGACAAAGGCTCCTGTCCTTGCGGACCCTGTGACTTCTCCAGGCCTGACGGAGCGGTGGGTTCCCCAGAGCCCCCTCCCTGCTTGCGATTGCAGTAACTGCAGAAACTTCTCGACACAAAGGTTTACATGCCCCTTTTCAGTCAGACGGCGCTATCTGCCCAGGACTGAGCGGGTGGGCTCGCTTGTATTTAGCCAGCAGAGGCAACACTGCTGAGGTGCCCAGGTCTGAGTGGAGCTCTTGGGCCACTGGGCCCAGGAGAAAAAGGCAGGTTGACGTCACAAACTGAGAAGCTCCACAGCCAAAGAGGATGTTGATTTTTGTTTATTTGTTTGTTTTAATGGAGGCTTACATTTTGCAGAAATTGCTGGATGGTTCATCCATCCACCCTTATCACAGAAAGCTTCACACTTGACAGTGACCACAAGTTTTGCTGTGTTTTGTTTTTGGAAACCAAAAATCTCACCACTAATGAGTTCCCCTATTAACTGCGCGAGGACAGTAGTGTCTGCACCTGGCAGCTTAAAAACCTGCCTTTTCCCCCCAAAGAAAAGTGGTTGACTGGAAAGCTGATGCCCACTGGGAGGCAGTGCGGGCCAATGGAGAAGGCATTGACACCAGCCGACCTGCCTTTTCTGGAGGTGCCACTGAGGAGGGCTGGACAAGGCATCCTGTTTCGGTGTTRCTATTACATGTGCTTGTCCTCTTTCTTTGTACTCCAAGCCCTCCAAGACAGGGAGCATCACCCACTTTTTTCCTGTATACAGGCAATACAGTCTTACTCTAGAAGTAAGAGACTAATATTGACATTGGAAGTAATTTTTTCCATTTGCTTATGGTTCTGTTCTATTGAAGGTATTTATCCTCATTAAGGACAAGCTGAGGTTTCAAATTCTGAACTCTTGGTTTCTCCAACACAGTAAAGTGGCTAAAAATATGTGTAGAGCATATTTTTGCTCTTGCTGAATTCATATGGGCTAAGAAAAAAAAATCAAATTAAGTGGGCTTTGGGTTGGTGCCAATGACATTCAAAAACACTTTTCTAAAGTCCTTTATGGCCTGGAGAGAAAGAATTAAACTGGAAACTTTGCCTCTCTCTCTTAATTGCCAAAGACTGTATAAGCCATGATGCTTTAACTCCCCAGCCGTCACTAAAACAAGAAATAATTCTGAATGTTATTAGGGAATTAATCAACTTTTGTTAGACTGATATTCTGTCATTCAAATGTCTCTAACAGATGGGCAGCTGTCAAAATGTTTGTATCTGTATGCGGACATATCTACTGCTTGCTGCATTGAAATCATATGTTCACTTCCGCATATGTCTCCAAATAAATATCAGATGGTATTTAAGTCATTACAAACCATTGCTGCTCTTGAACTAGTGACCTATTATGACCTGGAGGTGAAGTATCCGATTACCAAGCCCCTAAGCCATTCAGTTGCCTTATTGCTAAGGATTTGGGGGATGGTATCTGGAGCAGGGTCACTGGCAAATGTCAAAACCTTATGTAGTTGCTTGCACTGGAGATGCATCAGTGTTCGGATGTGCCTCCTAAATATTGTCCTGAATATTTGCCCATGATAAAGCACACCAGCTGCATGTTAATGCTCTGTTCAAAAGCAAATTCCCATAAACTATAATACCTATCCAAACAAAAATTGTCTAGTACAAAGTTCCACAATACCACAAGCTGCTGTAAAGGCTTCACTGTACATAAAACCCCCCATTTTGCTAATCTGTAATTTTTTTTTTTCAGACAACTCATAGTTCTCCTTTGTAAAATCTGCAACACCGAGACCAGCTTCCCTTTCTGAGTGCAGTGATCACAGAACACAAGTTTTTTCATGAACTTGTTTTTTCATGAGCTCATGATTCTTTGAAATTAGCAGTGGATTGCAGACCTCAAACAATTTCACCTTTCTTAGAATTTTCTGGAATTAATTACCAAAATTTCAGTTAGTGCAATATTTCATTATATGATATACTCTAGTTTTTGTATGTAACAGCAAACCTAATTATGCTTTAATAATAAAAAAAAAGTGCTGGAAAATGCTGGCTAATAGACAATAGCTTGCTTTCCTAAACTTCATACCCTGAATACAAGTGGGCAGTTTATCTGGTTTCATTTTAACACACCTTTTAAAGGATACTGGTATTATGAATTATATATTATAAATTACCATAATACATTTGTTGGCATTATGATATATATCTTAAAGTAAGTTCCATCACAGGCTCCCAAGCTTCTCTATAACTCTTCAATGTGGAAACCTCATATGTGGGAGGGAGCTTTCGTAGCCTCATTACAGATCAAAAAGAATAGCTGGAAAGAAGTGATGCACGGGAGGAGAAATTTGGCAAATCAGGCATCGACTTCGGAAAGTCTGACAACAGACCCTGCACTCTGGTCAGCCTGCTGCTGTTCCAGCTACTGTTATGTTGTATTTTGTTAGGAAACAAAAGCAAAAATGAGTGAGTTTGTAGTACTAATCATGGTCATGCACGAGACGTGCTCTACCAGCTAGAGCACTAGTCCTTAAGCTAATTTTTTGTGTCTCCTCCTACCTCTGCTCTAGTGGAAATTTTGAGTCCTGTTCAATCCCTTTCACCATCCCTTCCATTCTTCCCTACTCCACTCAGTGTTGTTAAGGCTATTTGCATTTAAATCGTCATCTGCAAACAAAGCTTACAAATTTACATATTGCTATTTTGGATCTAAGGCAAACTGGCCATTGAAACTTATGGAATACTTGTACAGAGCATTAGCACTATCGCAGATTAACAGTGCTGCTTGTATTGAAATCCAAGGGCTTTTTGGGGCAATCCAAGGTTTTTCAGCTGCTTAGATTTGAGAACGCAGAAACTGAAAGCGTGGTTGGAGAAGCCTGGCCAGATCTACATGACATCTGTTGAACAGGCTCATACTCCTGTGTGACACTGTCACCGGCATTGAGAGTTTTGCAGAGAGACTCTGGATTAATGAGGCATTCACAGCCTGGAATAATTCAGAAGGACAGAGTTTGGCATACACTGGGATGGAGATGAAGATATATATCTTTAAATATTTAAGATTTATGTATATTTAACTTCAGGGTTGATAAAAAGGAACTGAATTATAGGTTTTTAAATTCTTAATTTGTGTGATTGTTTTAAATGTACTTTATTCAAATAAGTGGCTATCAGTAATACTTAATATATGCTTCTGCAAATTGGACTCAGACAGGCTTCATCTTTACTGTCTTGTGTTCATGATTTGTAGTCTTTGGTAAGGTTCTTGCTATTTATTCTTATATGTCTTTTTCAAGGCAGAGGTTTAGCAACACATGTCCTACCAGAAATTATTCTTCTGTATTTCATATTTGAATGAATGCTTTTGGCATAGTGCAGTGTGCCTCCTTTGCTTTTTCCATCATTAAGTATAGCCCCCATACTCCTGTCACGTCTGCTTAGTTTTCCTCCTGCAGTATCACCACTAGCTCATCCTATGTTTTACCACACCACAAGGGTGAGCTCATTATTTTGCACTGGTCTGCATTCTGCCTGGGTCCTGAAAACTCGCGCGTGTAAAATCTATACACTTCTTTCRGGTCTACTTTCTGCTGTGGAGTACCACTAATGACTCAGTATACATGAATGATATTGTATTATTACTACTGCTTTTTTTCTAAAGAAATTTAATCTTTTTTCAGATTTGCAAGTCCTCAAACAAATCCTCATTATGAGGATTGCTGACAGTCCTTGAAAGAGGTAGATCTCATTAAACTAGTAGATTGAATGGTCTCTTACATGGGTGTTTCATTTAATTTAGAAGAGAGTTGGAATGACTCTAAGCATGAATTAGCCATTTTAAAAGCAAAAGCAATATATGTATTTTAAATGACATCTTTTTAGAAACTCTCACCTGTATTTTGAGTCAGATGTTAGTCTTTAAGTATTATCAGACTGTTGATAGTCTAACAAGTATCTGTTAGCTTAAGTATTATCAGTTTAGTATCATACCTGCTATATTGGCTATAGACCTCCAATAATAGTCTGACTTTTTCTTTAAAATATATTGTTACATTGTTTGAAATTAAACAAAGCATAACCAAATGGAAATACAGAAAATATTCCATTGTAAAGCATTGCTGTAAAAATCTAGCCCAGTAGATAGGCTTATAAACGAACACTGAAGTAACAAAAACTGTGTAACAGCACAGACATAAGTTAGACTGTCATTTTCAAACTGGGGTCCTCAGATGCCTTGGGAATGAGGAAGGTGTGTGGCCTCTTGTAAGCTGCCTGCTGCAGAAAAGGGAAGTAAAGCCTACAGCCGGTATGCTTTAAGGTTTGCAGTACCGGGCTCTGTGCCTCCGTTGCAAATCTATTATTGGAAGTTGAGAGTCTTAGTAGTAATTAATCATAAAAACATTGCTAGACAGCTCCAAGCTTTATTACTTCTTTGCAGATTTTATAAACTAAATTTGATATTACAAGTGGTTGAGAACCAATGCTAGGCGGCTGAGTAGCCTCTATTCTTACTGAGTTGCTATTTGGAGAGAATTCTTAAAGGAAAGATTTTTTTTCTATTATGTATAGTCTGACACCAAATTGTATTGATTAGTAATTCAATGAAATTATTCTGTTATAAAAGGCATATTTTGTGGAACTGCAGGAAGTAGCAGCTGTTGGATCATAACACTGTACGTTTTCAAGACTTTTACTAAATATAATCATAATGAAATAAGATTTTTGGTAGGGCATGCAGATGCATAATTTTGTGAAAGTTTCCACTTTTATCAGTTCCAAAGTTACATAAAGATATTCTTAGCTGATATGAATTAAACAATTTCCAACTTGTACAGTTTTAGCTAAGGTATCAATATAATTACATAAACACATGCATACTTGTCTTGGTTCATTTTCTTTTAAAGTATGTTTTCAGGCCTTGTCCCAGAACTGAGGGCTAAAAATAAAACCTTAAGTGGAATAATTCCTAGGCTTTTCTAAAAGACTTTGAAACAAAGGTGGAGAACTGTACTAAAGCCATCCCCTGGGCAAGCTTAAGTCCATTGCTCCTAGTCACCTATGACAAGTAGCAGTGACAATGGCAGGATCTCATCCATCTTCAGGTTTTCCAGATCTTTTGATTTGCTGCTATGCAATCCCTTTTTCTAATGTATAACTGCAATGACTTAAACTATTAGTGTGAGTAATCCAACAAAGTCAAAAATTTTCTAAAATTCCCAGGTGCATGCAAATAGCTAGAAGCAGATCTGTTGTTTGTACTCACATTTTAACATTGGCTTTGCTTTGAGGAGTTTGAGCAGCACAGGGACATCCTTTAGAACAAGGGGGTTTAGAAGTTAGCTGGAGCTTAATGAATCTTTTCCCACTTATTCCTTAAGAGTTTTGCTCTTAAAACATATTCAATTTATTTCACTGGTTGAAACGTGAAAAGAATGCTTATGTAGAGAAGGGTTATTCCAGTTAGCCTTATTTCACATTAAATTGTAGCAATTAATGATTTATTCTTATTCCCATTCACTGACCCTTTGAGTAATGAAAACTGCTCTTATAAAACTTAGGTTGATCCCATTCCTCATTTTCTATCAATAACTTTGATTCATTGGAATATATTTAAAAATGAACACAGCATCTGTGTAATTAATTGAACCTTTTCTGAGATGCTTTGGGACAAAGCAAAAGCTATGGGGAAACTGCATATCCTATCAAAGCATGGTCATCCACAGCAGGACTTTGGTAAACCGTGAAAAACCTGTTTGACTTCCTATTAGCTCACAAGGCACACGAAGATAAAACATGTTCCGAATACACTTTAGATTTAAACGAGCAGGATTATAATATGAATTAAAATTAACAGGTTGCCTCTCTTTCAGGCTTGTATCCAAAAGCTCCCTTCAAACTTGGCCTGCTAAGCCTTTGGTGTCGGAGTTGATTAGCACGAGGGAGGAGATAGAGGCGCTGCTCCTTGCAACAGGTAGGTCAGCGCTGATACTTGCTGTGGGTATCTGGGCCACGTCCACCTCGTCCCAGAATATTCCATCACTGCTGGATTACCTCTGGCAACTTCACCTACAGAAACCTGGCAGCAACGTTTTTTTTTTACTGTGGGTGAGGAATTTCCCCTTTTCTAAAGGCAAATGGAAGAGCTTTTATAGCCTAACTATGTAATGTTTATGCAACAATTTAGAGAGCCCTTAGGATATGAAGTATTTAGTAGGGGTGAATATCTTCAGTCAAAATTAGTGGGATATTGCCACTGATTTTAGGAGAGCCAAGATTTCACTCCAGTTATGTTTAGGATAAAAAGCTACAAATTATGGCCTTCTCAATTCTAAATTTGATGCTGTTATTTTTTCTGTTTCTAAGCCAAATGTGTATACAAAGTGTTTAATCACACTAAGMCCAGAAAATACGTGAGATTTGCAAAGTAAAATAAGAAAAAAGTCAAAATGTCACGAAAAGCCTAGTGTGGATCAGGAGAAATTGAGAGGCCGAGCTGTGTTTGTGCACTTTAACTGTACTCCAGAGTCCCCTCTAGTCATTACTAGAATTATGTAAGCAGTTTGGAAATATGCTAGTCAGCTTAGCGAGGTGCTTAAATCAAGATGGGCTGTCACTGTGAAGTGGTGGACGCGCAAACACTGGTAAGTGAAAAATAACCCAGCACACTGATTGAACTAAGAACACATCATTTCCACATTCTGTGTAGCTGTCCCTAAAATCGTACTGCCAAAAATAGGCATTAATTAGCAATGCATAATTTATAAGCAATTATCCAAGGTGCTGTCTTAAGCAGTACCACGTCTCCACCCAGCATATCTATATTTAGATCGCATCCTGAGGACAGCGTATTGTGACTTTTAAAATCAATGCTCTATAAACATGTATTCATCTAGCATGTATACAGTCAGATGATTTTTTTATACCTAAAGATGAATTGTTAGAAGACAAGATACCTTATTACTTGCAGAAGAAGAAATAACTGTTACTGAATACCAATTAATATACCCTTAAAATATAGGCCAAGAAAAACAGCACAGACATTTTTGTAATGGGTGAGGTATGGTTTTTTTAACCCCACCTTCAGTTTTTTGAATTATGTCCTTACAGTCTTCCTTGTTTAAGCATCAAAAAGATTTTTATTGCATTTTATACAACACTATTGTCAAAATCCGCATGAAAATACTTCTACTGATATCTTCAGAATGACATAATATTACAGATGTAAATAAGATGCAGATTTTCACATACTTGTTTTTCTCTCACATGTGGAGAGAATATACACATGAAAATAATCCATATTGAAACCTTTTCCCTTTTTTTGAAATAGTCAAATCACTGCCAATCATGAGTTTTTGCCTGAGTGAATATTTGTCTGCCCTTCAAATGTGTGCTGGTGGGTCAGCTGATGTACCTGCATTAACATGCTCCACATCTACGTACTATATTTTACGAGTCATCTTATGTTTTAGCTCACATTAAAACCACGAAAGCAGATTTTCTTAGATGTCGGACGAGTTTACCTGCAGCAAAGTACAAATGGACGTATCACATTTCATAGCAAAGGCTGTGGAAGTGCCAAGCCCCCCCAGTGTCCTGAACTTGCTGTTTTAGGATGACCCATAGATACATAGGCCACAAAATAATGTGATTTTGCCAGGTAAAAATGCACACAGGCTGGTGATGTGATATTAGTAATATTCCTAGTGAGTGTAACCAGTCACGATTCACACTGCTCCTCCAAGTCCCCTGCTGCGATCCTGGACTTCAGCCTGGGAGAACCTTGCCAGTCCCCATCACACACCATGCCTGCTAGGATACATCTTAATTTTTCCCCACTTTGTCTGACCAGCCTCTCAAATTCAGCAGCATCCAGTGATTACTAGTGAAAGTTACTATTATTGGAGTTAACTGTGGTCTTCGTGATATCAGCTCGATGAGACAGAGGTAGATGGACATTGGGAGAGAAGTTATTTGTGTGGTTTATGCCAAGGTCTGAGTGCAGAGCGTGATTGCTCTGTACACAGTAAAACAATATAAATTTGTTTTTCAAAAAGTGTACTCATCAAAGGTAACTGAAAAAATCTCTAGATTCGTGAATCTGGGTTTTGGACTCTGTTAGGCATCATTTTCACTGTGGTACCTACAGAAGTTAATTAAACATGTAATTATTGTTTTACAGTCCAAACACAGATGTGCTATAAATTTAGGCATGCGAGTGATCAGGAACTTGTACTCTCTGAAAGACTAAGTCTTCATAGTATGCAAAATGTATGCAATTACTTTTATAGAAACTTTTACATTTTTCTTATGAGCTGCTGTTCAACTTAAAATATTAAAATACTTCATTGTATGCCTCCCAGAAATTGCTTCATCTGATAATGGTGTCCTCTGTGATCACTCAGAACTTCCACCAAATGCTTCCTCTCCTACTCCCACTCTTTTATTAGTCTKTTGTTCCTTTTGCTTGCTCAAAAAATAGTTGTTTTACACAATTTAAGTTCCTCATCAGGTTCCAACCCTGATATCAGGATTTTCCATCTACCTTTCAGTTTCCTGGTCAATTATTTGGATACAATTAAACAATTCTCTCTTTTCAAGTACCCACAATAGTCTTCATTGTGAAGGCAAATGTTTTTTTCCCTGCACAGTGCCTTGAAGAGGAATAGCAATAACAATAATGTCTATACTGCCTATGTAGACTAAGTTGTTTGCAGAGAAAAATCCAGACCTTTTTAAAGATTTTGGCATCATGGCCATCTCAATGCTACTTAGAGGTGTGGGAGAACTGTCTCTGCTGATCAAATAAGCATTATAGCTCTGCACAGTAATACTGTCCTGTTGATGATGAATCCTGAGGCCTGGTACAAAAGCCAAGGAATAGGTGTATACATTCAGTAAGTGGCTTTCACCAAATCAAGAATTTCTGGCAGGCAAAATCCCTAATAGGTACCTGCCCACTACCTGAGCTTATGACCTGGGGGTAACTTACTTCTGGACAAGAGCACGTACCTTCATTACAACAGTCCTGATATTAAAGCTGTGCTCTAAATGAGTGGCACCTGTACTCTAAATATGTGGCAGATGTCAAGCTGGCAAGTTTTCAAAAGGTTATATGAACCCACCCATCTGACAACAGAGCTGAACCTGAGGGTTCAACCTGCTGCTGATCTTCCCAATGAGCTTTGTACCGAGGTGTGAGATGGTGCTTTTTTGTTTCTTTTAACATAATAAAGATCTGCTGTCTTATTGCCCGTTATCCCAGGCCGGCAGCACTGTCTTATCCTACCAATAAACAGTTACATAGCTAACAAATAGAATTATTTAAATGAATCTGTCCAAAATTACTTAGCAAAAGCATCTGGTTTTCTTCGTTCTCCTGTGGTGTCATGTTTCAAATTCAATACATTGTGTATCCTGCTGACAGTGTTTATTCTTATGACCATGAAACTCTCAGGGCTTGTCCGTTCTTCCTCTACGCTGACAGTGCGCTGAACGTGGCACCAGCCCACCGAAGCAAGGAAAACAAAGTACGAGTAATCTGAGAAATTAGTCTGCTTAATGTCAGGACCTAGATGCCCTTCCCTTGCTGTTTTGAAATTCCAGTGTGCAAAATGCAAAAAGATCCCAGGAACCCTGCAGCACGGCAGGGGGGTACAAAGTTTGGCTGCTATCTTGCTGACCCGTTTCAGCTCGTTATTTATCTTTCCCTGCTTTTTTTTCTTTTTGCCCTGTAGGCTGCCTGTTGTGTGTCTTTGCCCCGTGCTGCTCAGCACCTAGCACACGCTGGGCTAGTCTGTCACTGGAGCTCCTGCAGGACACTGCACGCTTGCTCCCGAGGTCTCACCTTGGAAGTAACCGAGATGTCGGAGCACGCACACGCACACGGACACACACGCTGCTTACCCACGAGTTCTGCAGCACTTTCCATAGGTGTAAAAAACCAGCAGCAGCTTCAAAAGGCGTATCCACACTAACTGGAGCCAGCTGGTATTCCTGAGCTTGCCTCCTTACCTCCAATCTCCCCCCCGCCCCAGTTTTAGCATTGATATCATCCTGTTGCTTTGAAAACACATTTGAAAACGAGTTTCCAACTCACCATCCATCTCTAAAGGACTAATAAATCCTGTGACAATTTTTGTTTTCAATAAGCCAGCTTTCATTGCAAATCACTTACAGCTTCCATTACTGTTATGTTGCTTAATTCTAAGACCCTTTAGGCTGAAATACCTGCAGCAGTTCAGTACCACTGATTTGGTATTTCATCTCTGAAAATAAGGACCTTTTATGCGTCAAACACTATATACAGTACTTTTTTCTAGTTATATTTTGATTAGCTTTCATCACAATTTTTATCCAATCATTCTTAAGAACCGCAGGCCAGATGCTGAATATGTATAAATTATGCAGCTCTGAATACATCAAAGAAACTGTGTTCATTTGTCCCAGGATTTGTCTTTTTACTTCCAGTTTTACCAGACTTTTCTTCAACTAATCCTGCAAATGCCTTAACCACATCCACTTCCTACTGTACCCCTCTCAATCCCTTTCAATTACCTCCTTCTTAACATATAACCCCTCAGTAATTCTTTCCTTTTAAATCCTTTTAAATCATATTTTTTCTTCTTCTTTTTTTTTTTTAATTAGCTAATTGTTAGAAGCATTTGTAGCTCTTTGAAATTGTACTTCTGAATGTATTGTGGTAAGTTGACTCTAAGGGCTAAAGTTTCTAAGCAGCTTTCAGAATAATGAGATTTGTGTGCATGACTCCCTTGCACTGCTTTGAAGATTTACTCTTTAGAGTTAAAAGATTCAGTTTCTTTGTGGTACTCTCTTGTAAACACTCTGCTCAGAGTACACATCCTTTATGGTACAGCCAGTCTTTTCCCCTCCAAGGTATTTGTTGTGCTGAAGAGCTTGTGAATGTGTATCCTTACAGTATAACTTTTTAACTTAAGGGTGTGTCATCCTTAGCAGTAGCTGATGGGCTCTGCAGGTTTTGTCCAATTTGCCTCCAGTCAGCACTCAGTGTTTGTACGTGTGAAATATTTGCGTTGCACATTCATTTAACAAACGTCTCATTCTGTTTCTCTGCATGACCAACCTTTCCCACTGATAAGTGGCAGTAACTTGTAGATATCCTACATAAAGGTTCAGTCCTATCCAAAAGGGTACACATGCGTACTACTTAGTTTTTCAAGTTAGCAATGCCTAAAAACATTAATCGTAAATGCCTGATTTTTGCAGGCTGGCTTGGTTGTCACAATATTCCTGGCATTTTACAGTTTGTTATATCTTGTTCCATTAGTTCCTATCAAGTATTTCAAATCTCATGACAAACAAATCTACCTAGAAACTAATTACTGCCTGCAGCACGCTTGATGCAGTAATTTGGGTTTGGTTTGCCAAGCCCATGCTTGGGTAACTTTGTTCGCTTTTCCATTTATGCTTTGGCACAGCTATTTAACCATGACGCGTGGCTGACTGACTGCACCAAACAAGGTGTGCTGGTTTTATTTATTGTGCTAGTTGGTCCGGGAGTATTTGCATTGTTTTAAACAACTCTGACACTCCTTCATCCGCACCTGCAGTTGGCATGTGCTCCTGCCGGTTACTGTGGGCCACCCATTAATCTTCAATCCAAAGTTAGCAGCTCCCTGATGTCAATCAGAAAGTATTCCTTTGCTGTTGCTTTCCTTCTCCTTTACTTTCACTCCTTGCGGCATGGCTAAATCATATTTAGTTCTTTCTGATATTTTCTTCAGAGCTAATCAAAGCCTGTGCTGAAGCATTCTGCACCCAAATAAAGCATATTATTCCACTGCTCCCTGCATTTACCACATTATATTCAGAATTCCAAGCTTTTGCCTCATGGGCAGCTCTTACGTTCACTAGTGCAATAATGAACTACATGAAGCATCATTACACATAATTGGAGAAGAGGAATTCTAAGTAAGTCTTTTTTGTCTGTGTGAAAGGAAGGTAGAAGGAGGGCATGAAATGCAGAAAAAGGATACACAGCACATGTGTAGGTTCTCCTGCCTGGCCTCAGTTGCTCCCCCTTCCTCCCAGGAACCCCCCGTCATCAGAAAGTTAGGCACATGCCTAAGTCATCACTTGCGAACCACAGTATTAAGGCTCGTGCTTGGTCTGTGCTTCACATGTTTTCACATTGCCTGAAGCTGTATGAATGTATTGGCTTCTCCATAATTAAGATGGCAATAACCACCTATTAGGTTTAACTGTTACCTGAAGAAAAAATATTAGCCCGTTAGCTGATTAAGATTGTTGAGTGTTTCCACATTTTAAGGTGCTTAGACATCTTTATTTTCAACTATATTCAGTTTCTTCCTCATAACAACTACACTTTTCTAATTATTTTTAAAATCTTTAAGCTACCAGTAGCATGACTTTAACCCCAGTACTTGCTTTGTAGACACTTGAAAGTTGAAATTTCCTGTATTCAGAAGCATCTACTTCCTTAACGTGCCCTCAGAGCAGGCGGCTGCGCAGGGCTGCAGCCGCATCCTCAGCAAGGCACATTCCCAGCCAGCACCGCGTTTAACACAGGGGACGCGCTGCCCCTTTTCTGCCTCACCCTCCAGCACGGCTGCGTGGCCTGGCATAGCCTCTGCAAGAGGGATGAAGGAAGGGAGCCCTAGCATCAGGCTTTTTCTCTTCGAATAGCACCACGTCACAGCTCAGTAAGCCAGGGTGCATGTACTCACTGCACAGCGCGTTCAGCCGCTTCCCTGTATTAACCCCATATACACCCTTGGGGAAAAATACTTTTCTTCTCAAAACAGGTATCATCAGATGTTCAGCTATAGTTTCTGCAGGGTTAGGGCAGTATTACACAAATGCTTGAAACACACGAGAATGAGCTCCTCTAATCATACACAACCTCAAGCATGGCAGGGTGCGTCAAAAATTTTGCTTTGAAAAGCTTTCCAACCACAGGATGATCCTGCCCAGATCGGGCAAACGGATCCAAGTAAGAAAAATTTGAATTTGTTTTAAAAATGCTCTTATTTCTGCTCTRTTTGAAAGCCAGCACCACTGAATGTCTTCGCCATGCCAAACAGTTCCTTAACTGATCTCTGGCACGGCGCCATCTCAATCTTAAAACCAGGATGAATTAAGAAAATTTTTTATTTAACTCAAACTTAAAAAAGCTTCCACTCTCTTAAGCCAGTTTATGACATTGCATCTGCAGCAGCAAAAACTGGATCCCTTGCCACGTGCAGCCCCAGCTCCTCGTCCTGTCCAAGTTTCATGGTAGGAAATGTTAGGGGAAAGTTTTCCATCGTAGAGAATGAGAATGCAAAGAAAAAAATATCCCCTCTTCCCCCCCAAAAAACAGAAGCCAGCTAAACACCCCGGTGTACCATAAACGGCTTCAATCAAACTAGCAAGAGGGGTTAAAGCAACGCATAAGAAAAGTGCTGAAAATCAGTCGTGCTGTGCTCAGACTCCCCGTCCGCCGCTCAGCAGCCACCTTTCTTGCACAGGCTACGTCCCAAAGCAGGGAAAGGCGACGGACCGCAGGGGTGGAGAAGGTGGCAGGGACGTGAAGGGGCACCAGATCCTCTGGCAACGTTCAGTCTCCGAGTAAATAAGTGACTCTGGCGCTCTTGGAAACTCTCTCCCCGGTTCGACCCCTGCCAGCGGAGGTGGACTCCCGTGGACATCCTCCCATCACAGGACATAGGACGAGGCTGGCTTTCACCATCTCAGACCTGGCATTTTAAGCAGAGCCCCCGAAGGCAGCGTGCTGTGTTTCAGATCCACTCTGCTAACCACTGGAATGGGCATGCACAGAAAACACCCTGAAGGAAAGCCGGCTTTCTCCTTTTTGCTGGCAGCTCTTGCAACTTCGGGGCCTTTTCCTTAAGGCCGCAGTTCTCGCAGCTACATAAATAACTTCTAGCCGTGACAAGCAAAGAAAAACTAAATCCTTCCATCCTCACTCCCCAGACCCTATCATCTCCACTCCCCAAAACCTGTTGAGAGCTCAAAAGCCAGCACAAAAACATTAAGAATATACTTCATGAGGCAAACTTGTGAACTTTGGATGGCTGCCACCAGCAAGCTGTTTTCTCTTTCCCGTGATAGAGCTGTGCCTCTTCCTCTGTCTATCATCTTCCTGCCTCTGGAGAGGATAAAGCTCCTGACACCTTCAAAAGCTCTCCCGGGACCTTTGCTGGGCTCGGTTGGCTTTGCCAGCAGGCAGCACTTCGGCTGCCAAGGCAGTGCGAGCCAAAGTCCCTGCTCCCGCCTGCCCAGCTCGGAGGCATTGCCTCTTGGGCATCACCGTCAAAAGCGCGACGGCAACGACACAAAGCCTCCAGGTTGCACGGGGATATACGTTCTGTCCGGGTTATCTGACGCAGCATCCCTTGCTGCAGATCTCTGTCTAAATAGCTTGGGGAGCAAGTTACCCATTTGTTAAGTTTTGCAACTCAACTGGCAGCCAAATGCAGTTGTCTCTCCCTTATTCACCCTCTGCAATGCTTCTGCCACCTAGTTCTTACTAGTGGTATTTCTCATCCTACATAGGTAGTGTGCTTAGCCATGGCAGTGTGCCCATTCAGTATCTGGTAAGAAGTAAACAGGAAATCTCCATTTAACTAATGGGGGGAAAAAATGGGCAGTACTTGATCTGCCTTTGTTGCTCCAAAAGACTGATATCGATCATTTGCACCCAAGAATTGAGGGAAGGAAAATATAAACAGTGAAGTAGGATGTTTTCATACATTTCAATCTTAGGGGATTAGGCTTTTTTTTCTACTTTAGGTCTTCATTTTTTTCAATGTAATTGGAAAAAAATGATTTCTGTCTCCTGTTTGCCAATAAAAGCAACATATTTTAAAAGAAAAATCAATGCATGCTATGATGGTATTTATTTGCACTTTAATTTCCTTTGATATAGAAAGTTGAATAAGTAATTTGTTCACTAGCAATAAAGTTTTACAGCTTACTCACTTTGCCTCTGCCTTATGGTAATAAAGAATGCTTGTAGAGGGAGTCTTCAGAGCTCAAAATAGACCTCAAAATACTGACAGCTGCATGCAGCCTTCTTGTTGCTATTACTTTCCTCTCAGTACCTATACCTTTGTTCTTTGATTGTTCTTATTATTGCCAAGGTGCTGCATAAAATTATATTTGGTACCATATCCAGGCTAGAGCTGTGATCATCTCTAGCAGACATTCCATAATAAAACATCTGAGCACCAGGGATGTCGTGTTTCGGCCTCCCTAAAACTTCATGTTTACCGAGGAAGTTATTCTGTCTACTTCCCTGAACCATGGTGGGCTCCAAAACAAAACCAGGTGAAGTCATTCAGAAATCTGAGGTGGGCGAGCTTTGCTGGATGTATTTGAGAAGCAAAGTAGCATAGGAAGAGATCAAAGAAACAGCAAAACGAGCACCAGTGCAGGAGCACTGATGTTGGGGCCCTGGGAGAAGCCTGGAGAAAGGATTAGGCTGGGCCTTGGCTAAAGGAGCTCCAGTTGAGAGCAAAGAAATCATTAGGTTCCTGCTGTAGGCAGTGAAACCGCTCTCGAGAGCCTTTATTCTCCCTTTTGCTTGGGTCAGAGAAACATCTTGTTCCAGCACTTCTATGCGCAAGAACTTATGGGGTCCTGAAGTTTTAGCTAGCCACATGACCAAAAGGGCAACCACACTGAATGACATGCTTTTCCACACAAATAGGCAATACTCATATTAGATCTTGCAACTTCAGACTTCAAAAGACACATTCACTTGAGCTTCACTGCTAGTTTCTTCCATGTACAAACTTTGCTTTTGCATTTGGTCTCAGAGGTGTCCTTGCTGTCTTCCTCCAATTGCTCCTTGAACTATTTGGTTAGCCTTGTGTCAGCTCTTCTTGGAGCTTTTGTATTGATAAATCAGGTATGTATTTGGTTTCTTCAGACCTTAGCATGGCAACCAACAGAAACAAACAGCAACAGTTAAATAAGGAGGACTTAAATGCTCAGTTTAGCCACAGTTATTTGTCTGTTCCTAGACTACCCTGTTATTAGGTTGCCACTCAAAATCTCGAGCTGTCAACAGTGATGTACAAATACTGTAGGAGTTCATTTGTTTTTCACTGGATATATTCGAGGATTTTGCTGGTGCAAGGTTTGGGTTGTCTGGTGGGGAGAAAGTATTTATGTTGTCATTGTTGAGTCTCATGTACTTTATCTGCCGATATTAGTATCTGTTTGGACTACAGAGGTCCAGAGGGTTAACTCCTAGTCCAGGTCCCTGTTTATAGACTGAGAAGAGACAGGAGAACTAAATTTACTCAGTGTCCAAACAGGAGGTTGACAGGGACTGTAAGGTGCTACCTTTTGCCTGGTTGAAGGACACTTCATTTTTGAGCTTTCATTTATCCAGCTGTCCTGTTTAAAAGGGTCTGGTTTCTTTCAAAATACAGAAAAGCAAACACCTTCCTTCCTCCATTTTCCTCTCCTCTGCCCCAGATGAAAAAAATTTAAAAACCTGAAGAGACCATGGTGGGGCGTCAGGCCACTACATAACTGTTAATACTGGTTATGTGTCCTGCCCACTACTCAGTAATATAATTTGATCTGGATCAGATGTGGTCATATGATTGTACTCATACTCAATTAAACAGCATACACAATAAGACGTTTATTCAGGCCTTATATTTATAAACCTTTTGTGAAAAGGATTATACAGATCCCTCATAAATGCATACAGACATTTTTTTTTTTTTTTTAATCTGCAAATTTTGCTGCAGATCAGTGCTCTGCATCATGAGGCCACAGTGTTTCTCACATGGCATTAGGTGCTCAGCAGCAGGAAAAGCTCAGGAGCTGGGAAGCGAGAAGTTATATCCCAATTTATCTATGCAAGCGCCTCAGCAGAACGCGGAGATTAAAATAACAAATGCCTGTGCTTAAATTTCACAGCTCATTATGTCACCGCATGCGTTTTCTGGGCGAAGATGCTGAATCCTAGATCTCTAACAGGGAGAAGGAAAACAAAGGGGGGGAGGGAATTCAGCCGCTCCGGGGTGAGGCGAAGGCCCAGGCCACCTCTTTAGAAAGGGCCCCCAGGAGCAGCGGCACCCTGCTCCGAGCAGCGGCACGGCTCGGTCCCCGTGGCGGGGARCGCGCGCCGAGGGCCTGGGACCCGCCAGCACCCGCCGACCTGTGCTGCCTTGCAGACCGCAGGAGGAGGCACAGCACCGCGCGCGCTGCTGCTCGTGACGTTTTCTCACCGAATTCCCCGGGTCGTATTAGTTCTTGTTCAGGGTATCAAATGCCACGTGCATAATGCATGCCCTTTGCCTTGCTCTCGAGAAAGTAGCAGCAAATTTTTTCCCGCAAAAGAATCGATATCACTCTTCTGAAAAAACTCAAATGCAAGTCAGGGCTGTTTTGCATGTCATGCAAAAAATATCCCACAGATCAAGAGGAAAATTAAGCTTTTATAATTTTTTACTTGCATTTTCATTTTTTATATTAAAAAACATAGATACAAATTTTTTCCCCAGGGCTCATGTTCTGCCTTGGAGAGTGAATTTCAAGCTAGAAAATAACTAGCCAAAGCAGTGTTATCTCTTCATGAAATAAAGTCAGTTACAAGACAGTGTCTCTTGGCTTTAGCAAAATTAACATCTAACAACACAAATTTGGTTGGAAAAAGGTGGGTAGGGAAGGAGTTTTTTCAAAGCCTGCACTTTTCCAACCAGCACTTTTTGGCTCTAGTCATACTGCCATCTCCCATCTAGATCTAGGAAGCAAAAATATTGCCAGCCCTCCAGTTAAAACTCACCGGGTAAGGTCCATTTTAGGAGCTCTTCTATATTTAATTAACTTCACTGTGATTGTTAAAGCATGTGCTTAGGCATGCTTGCTTAAAGCATGCCCTTCAAATACTGCTCTGTACCAGCAAACCAAACATTTGTGTGTAGCAATAGATTATTAATGGGATGCCTCTGAATTCAGTACCTTTTGCTTCATTATGGAGAGGGCGGAAAAACCTAATTACTTAGACCTCCTTTTTATACTAGAAAAATTGACTGTGTAAGTAGCGAGACCCTGCAGTACCTCAACTGTTTAGACAAAAGCGCATTCTTTTGTTTATGCAAAGCAAACGTTACTGTCACATTTTTGTGTGTATAACATTAAACAGCACAACAATTTCCTAATCACTTTCTCTGCGAGCTCCATCTCCTTGGATAGAAGCCAAGCCTGAGCAGGTATTCCCCTATTAAATTACATTTTATTAAGAAACAGCTGACTCCTTGTCCCCACCACGTGAGCAGCTGCAGCTCACGGCCAGATTCACAAACTGTCCACGCACAGCAGAGCCCAAGAGCCTTCAGTGGGCTTTGGCTTCGCTTATGGGAAAGTCTCCATGCAAGTAAGCTAGTATTTAGTCCTTGCACACAGCTGTTGCTACCACAATTAATAAAGCTTTAAGAGAGGTCTGCAGAATTCACTGCAATACGGCTCTGGTACCAGAAGTGCTCTAACAGTGGCAGTACAAAAGTCCCTTATGAAAATTCACCCCGCTCATGCAACAAAGACAGATCAAGTGCCTGCATGCAGACTTTGCCTGAAGGCTGTTGATTAACCAGCCTCTTTCTATCCTTTCTTACATCCTGTCACTTTCTCCCCTCGCACTGGCATTACCTGCAAGTGATCATCAGCTCTCTGGAAAAATACAGGCARTGAAAGGTGTTGGGAGGTTTTTCCTTGGTTGATTAATTACAGAGCTGATGGGTTTTTTGGGTTTTTTTTTTTGAGACAGAGAGAGAAATAAAGGGATGAGGTCTATTCTCAGTGAAAACATGCTTGTTCTATAAATGGTCTAAGACCACTAGAATAACAAAGGAAAAGAGGTGAGGTTTTCTACCTTGCTTAAAAACAGAATGCTTACTGCTCTACAGACTACTGCTTTTGGAAGAATATAAATTTGAAGATATGACATGGTCAAAAACTAGTCATTTTACCAAAAAGAAAAACAACTTAAAACATACATGAAAACCTTAGTAAAAAACCAAGTTGTAAATTTCAAATATACACACATACAGCCAAAAATAGCCTTATATTGCTGTTAAGCTGTCTATAAATTGTTGCTCTTTTGGGTAGACTAAATATTTTGTAATATATTACTTCCTCTTCTTCTGAAATGCAAATTGTTTTCTATATTACTAGTAAAACGCTTATACATTTTTTCAGTGGGCTATGATATTTGCATATGCCAAGCACTGTGCTCAAATACCAAGAATATTATGGAAAACAAATAAGCAAAAATGTTTAGTTCACATTGCTTCAACATAGGCTTTTAAGAGAAAAATGTTACTGTAGATGTAACTTAGTGGAAGCTCTCTCAGGGGAGCTGCAAACATCATAAGCCTCAGTCATGGCTAGACTTTTGTTAATTTTTTCACATACTTTTCAACAATTCTGTTCCGAAAACTAATGCAGCTCCACTCTTTTAAGACTGATCTAGCTGCAGAGCATCTCAATAAATGGTCAGATGAAAAGCTGATGGAGGAGGAAGACTTCTTAAAAAGGCTCAGCACCGCTCACCTTTACCAATAGCAGAAAGCCTGGGGAGGGGGAAAGGGGGAATCGTTCCTTCAGCTGCTGCTGGTTAGGGCTTAACCAGCTGAGCTGCTCTAGCATGAAGCAAGGAGAAAGTGTACCCTGTAATCTCCAATTTCCGTACCAAATTATCAGTGGTAACAACCAAGCAGTATGATTCCGCTATGTAAAAAACATGAGCAACTTGAAATTTCTAATTTTCGCTCTTCACTCRGAAAATTACCAGAATATGATAGCTCCTAATACAACATTTGCTCTTCTAGTGCTTTGTATTTCTTAATGCAAAAGGTACGTCAGAAAGACAGAAGAGGCAGGAATTTGTGCTCAAAGCTTATGACAAAGTACTAAACTCTCTTCTAATTACACCAAAAATGTTTCATGAGAAATATATGCCAAACCAACATAGAGCATCACATTTTTCCAGACATGCCATCAGCCAACATGCACAGTTACTCATTTTTTTTTCTCTCCTGTGGCTCACCCTGGTTGTCTATCCACCTAAGAGACTACTGGTATTGCCTATACTGCAAAGAAACTGTCTTTTTACCTTTGCAGAAATTGCAAAGGACATAGCAGTGACACAAGTAACATTGGGCATGCTGACACGCACGTGAAAGTGGAAGCGGTGCCATTTTGCCTTTGCTCGGCAAAGCCCACATCACACCACCATCCTTGCCATGTGGTCAGCATGCAGATATGGTGTTTCTTGCATGCAGGCTGGTGTTTCTTGAGCTACAGCCCCAGAAAGCAGGTTAGATTTCCTAAAATAGCAGGGGCACCAATCTTTATTTAGTAGCATGCAATCTGGAAGAATTAAATTGCAGCCAGCAAATGCAGCAGCAAATGGTCATGAAGCTTGCCATGCATTTTTATAGTCCTGTCTCGATGGCTGACCAAGACCTGCGTAGCAGTCAGCTAGCGTCCCTTGTTGGTGACACATTCACAAGCTCTTAGTAGCAGAAACATTTGCACCCTCAGTGGATCACGTTGCAATTTTATCTTCCCACCCTTCCCACCTTTCCCTCCCCACCTTAGCTGTTATTTTAGGAACAGTTAAATACACGGTATTYGCTCTCAGGTCCAAGCAAATGACGTCAGAAGCTCCCTTACAACTGGCCAACATCAAATAGTTCAGTCACTGACCTGTAGCGTTAAGAGGTAACAGTCTGGCAGCCTGGTCTGGCGTTGGCTCGGCCTCCCTTCGGTTGCATGTCCCAGGGCATGGAGAGTCGGGCACATGTCCTCCCAGGGGGCTGCCAACGCAGGTTTCTTGGCATCAAAACGGTGGAGCTGCAGCTGGTTCCCAGTCCGGTGTTGCAAACAGGAGCCCCTGAAGCAAAGCAGCTCAAGAAACCGTGCTCAGTGCAGGCTCTGGGATGTGCCAAGGAGGTTGGAATAACCCAGGAGTTGGGATACAGTGTTGGTCTCCCGGTCCAGGTCTGGCAGGAGCTGCTAAGCCCATTCCTGYGACAGAGGGCAACGAGCTGCTTGCTTGCAGGTGCCACTCCTGGGGCTAGTCCTGTTGGCTGCGCTTTCTCCATTCTCGTGCTTGTCTGTCTATCTGTCTGCCACCTGTGTTGAGAGCGACTTTTCTTTCGTGTGTCAGTCTTGCCTCTGCCTGGCAGAATAAAGGTTTACCCTGGCATTTCCTTAAAGTACAAGCTTATTTGTTCTAAACTGGGAGATATGCTTAAATAACACTGTGGTGATCTCATAAGAATGTAGTTTAAAAAAAAAAAAAAGGATTTTTTCCTCATTAAGCCAAAAAAACTGTCTGACTAGAGAAATGCAAACACAGCCATCTGAGCAGACACTCTCTTCTGTATCCGTTCCCCAAGGCCTTCAGCCTGAAAGGTCACAGCAATTCCCCTCCCAGGCTGAGGAGAAGAGGCTGCTGTGGGCCAAGCGCGCACAGATGCATCTCCTTTGCGCCCAGCTGGCAGTCTGTTGACCACAGCTATAGCATTAGCAACAGTGCCCACAGGAGAGATTTCTCAAACCTCTGTAGGGAGTCACATGCCAGAAAAGCAACACTGTAAATGCTACCGTTGAGCTAATGAGCAGCTCATGTACGGAGCTACCGCATGAGCTAGGAACGAAGCCTGGCTTAGATTACTCCCATGTTTCCAGACCAGCAGTCAACGGCATGGCATTGACTGCTGCCCTGAATTAAAAGAAGAGTTGGAGTAGAAACCTCCTTAACGTGCTTGTCCCTCTTCCTTCACAGCAATTCTGCATTTTGAAGCTATAGGAAGGAGCAAATAGGAAATCAGAACTAAAGTATACAAAAGGCTCAAGAGTGATCTTAGAGAACCTGCACTTCCTATTAAAAAAGGAGGAATAAGGAGGCAATGACAACTGCACCAATCTCATCCTGGGCACAGTGGAGGAACTGATAGTGCAGTTGCTTTATAAAGTCAGAATTTCACTTGGAGAATCTTTAATTAACACTCAGGTCTCTTGAAAAAGAGGAGGAACAGGAAGTATGGAAGAAACACCAAACTCTCCTTTTTAAAATAAATAAATAAAAAAGTGAGAGAAAACTGGCAGCTCCACTTAGTTGTATCAATGCACTTACTACTCACTGATGCTGTTTACATACAGGTTGCCCTTAAAACTGTTGCCCCAAACTTAGCCATTATTTTAAATTTGCATCATTTATGTACAAGTTTCTTGGCCAACAATTTAATTTTCCGTATTTCCTATATATTACTTTTAACACTCACTGCAGGTTACGAGCCATCTAGCTCTATATCCAGTTAGAATAGCTACATAGAGATCAGGCTGAGTTTTACTGAGCTAAAGCTTTTGAAACTTCTACTAAGTTAAAGGCTTAATTTGATTGAAATAAATAGAAAGGTCCTCACTGATTTCAGCTGGCCTTGGACTAGATCACCATATTACCCTCACTTAGGTTTGTGTTGATAAATCTGCACCATCAACTTCTACCAAACTTTCTTCCTCCCAGCATCCAAGAACACTGTGCAGGGAGGGACAAGCCACTCATTTCAGAATAAAACACCATCCTTCCTCTTTCTGTTTCTCCATGCTGCAAGTCTTGTTACTCTCCCAAAATATCCTGACCTGCAAAAACTCTTTAAAGCTCTTTTCCCTTAAAGGTTTGCATCTGATGTTATCAAAGTTAATTAGATAATTGATACAAAATTCACATAAGGCTCTCTAGTCTTTTAAACACAGTACTTTCCCCAGGCCATGAACTTTGAATCATATAAATGGGAGAATCCTCTGTTGTTTTATTATGTTTAACTTTAGGCTATGTTAAAACTGATGGCTAATTGTTTTTTTATGTATCTAAAGCATTTTATTGTTCCTCTAATAATATTTTTTCTTTGTTCATAGCTGTTCCTTTGCCAAAGGGTAGTGTTTATAATGTTAATGATTTCAGTCTCCTTTGAGATCTGATAGGAGTTTTTTGTAGCTGTTTTGTTAGTCAGAAAATCCCCCTCACTCATATTTTGTTGTTGTTGTTATTTGAGTTTATGGGAGGTCCAGAGGGATATCTACTGAGGCTTACTCAGTGGAACTAGTCCCAAATAATTTATGTGGGAAGCGAAATACTGCTTTCTCTCTTCTGCGGTTGGGGAGGTTTTCAGTTTTGCGTTTGACTACAGCTCCCTTTTAAGCTAGCTAGACAAGGAACAGTGCAAAGTCACTTATTTTTAATGCATGTTTAGAGTTTTCTTATTTTTGCTACTTAAGACATTCAGAGGTCTTCAAAACCAATGTTGACTTTAACTGCAGCCTCGGAAAGCTACTTGAAGAAACAAAAAAATAGGTTGTGCCCAGTTAAATCCTACCATAACTCTGCCAAACACTGTGAGTGTAAGGGATGAATTTAACCAATCAATTTAGTTTAGAAAATTTTAGGATAGAAGTACAGCACTGAAGAAGTGAAGTGTAGGGGCATGCATAAATTTAAGTTACAGGGCACAAAGTAAACAGATGCAAATAAAAAAGAAAAAGCATGCCCTGAAGGATAAATAGCTTAACAGGTAATGAGCAACCCCTCCCTGCCTAGTCTTTGCAGATGATTGACTCTTGCTATTCCTAGGTACAGCTTTTACATTTCTGCAGTTCAGGTACTTACCTTCAAAAGGCTAAACATAACTAGGAAGATAATGTATTTTATATCTTATCAGTTGTACACAGAAGCAAGAATCAGTTCTGTTGGGAATTTCTGTGGGGGGGGTTTTGGTATGGGATGGGGACAAGTAAGTCTCTACTGACACAACTTTTTAATAGAATCAAGTCCTCATTGACTTCTTCAACACTTCCTCACTTGTCATTTGATGACTATTCCGTGTGTGTGTACAACTGTGTACTGAATAAGGGTGCGTATGTACTCATTTCTGTATTTGGCTTTTGTTTAAGCAGCCGTTCAAGACGCTAGTTCTGATATTGCCAGAGCCAGCAATGGCTCTTCCTCCTGGCGCAGGCGACGCAGGCGTTTGTTGGAGGAGGAGATGTTGGGTTCTCTTCCCATTGACACGACAGAGCTGCTTGGGCCGGGGCTGTGGAGCAGCCGCACAGTAGTCCACTCAGCCCAGGGCTCTCGGGTTCTTCGTCCACTCAACACAGCAGGCTATTTTAGCTTCAACAGGTGCACAACAAATTGAGAACATTAATCTTGTAACTTCCAAGAGGTATTTATTCATTCAGATCACTGTAATTTTTGAAACTGTACTTTAACAATCTTTTACTTTTTATTCCATAACTTAATACATCCAAATATAAAATAGGACAGGTGTACAATTTTTATTCCTTAATTCAGGTCCTTAATTACAGTCTAGTAATTTACAGGCATGTGCTCTCTGCAAATCCTTTAAGCATGTCACTAAAACATTATTTTAATGCATCAGTAAATTGGTCAAGACTTCTGCAGCTGTTGTTTAATAACACCTAAGCCAACTATCTTAGACTAGTCAGCACAGAAGTGTATGTTTTTGTTTTACTTATTATAATGTATATGTTACTAATTATAGTCTATTGTATAATACTTCAAATGCACACACCTGAAAATATTCTCCCATTTTTTCAGAGAGCTATAGTTCCTAAATAACATATAATCAAAGAATTTTATCTTAATTCCCAGAAAATTAGACAACTCTGTCATACCTGTTGATTGAACTCTATTAGCCATCTAACAGCCCAGATCATCACTGGCTTCACTGCCTACAAGTACACTGGATGGGGATTACACAAAGTTGTCCCCAGCCATCCTTCTTGGCCTTTTAAAAAACATTGGTTGAATCTCCAGAGACTGTTTTGTCCTGAATGTTGTTTAACAGCGAGTGAAGGCTGTATTCCAGACTCTCAGAAAAATGAGAGAAATGGATATTTTGCAGGATACCTGCAGGAAAAGGTGTTTGTTCACAGAGATGCCTGGAAATCACTCTGACCATCAGAAAGGCTACTTGGTAAATAGAAACATCTCAGAGGCTCAGAAGGGACTGCAAATTTCTATTTTGTTACCTAACGGTTGGTGACTCTGTGTGTGTTTTTGTGGGCTGGACTGCTGTGAAGAGTTAAGAGAGAGATGGGCAATGGACCAGATCATCTGGATAGTTGGTCAGTACTGAGCTACTTTGGCCTACAGAGGTTCAGGTGGAGAACAATAAGTGAGGCCAAAGTTGAAAGGAAAATGTCCCTTTGCAGGGACATCAACTGTGAATGAAGCCTCCTCCAAAGAACAGTTTTATATAGACAAGGTGCAGAGAATCATATAGAAAAAATGCCAGCAGAGCCCTGATTAAACATCATTATCCTTCCAGGTGTAAAGATTACCATGATATGTTTAGCTGTAGAGCACTGGCTGTGATTTGGAGGCTGATATAACTGGGATAAAGGAAACCGAATTTTAGAGAGGCTTCTTCTGCTTCTATAAGGAATTCTTCTTCCTTGGCTGACAGTCCTTGTAACAATGCATTTATATAGACTTCACACTGGTACTCTGACTTCTTAGTGACTCTGACTTCTTGTTTAGTGGAGGGACAAGGTACAACTCCTATTCATGTGTTCCAGTTAGAAATAAATGACACTGAAGATGCATAAAAGGAAATATGAAACAAATGAAGGTATTCTAGGCTAATAAGGAAGAAAAGATCATATTTTGCCGCTGTCTCTGTGAATGCGGCTTTGTTAACAAGAATCTTGGGGAGTTCTTTTTATATATATTATCTTTGCTGATACACTGTGGAGTAAACTGAGGACCTCTACAGCTAAAAGCAAAAGCTGCTTCATGTTCAAGAATATCACTCTTTTGGGGATTCTGTTAAAAAACAGCCCCTCATACTCTCTGCAGCTTGACCAGAGGAAAACCTATATCATGTATTCATCAGAGATTACTTATCAATTTTAGATTTGAAATAAAGCCTTCAATTAGAGGTGTTATAACCCTTTGGTGGCTTATACAACTATATTTTAAGTTAACATTATTCTAACTCAGGTTCTTGTCTCTACATTAATTTGATAAGAATAATCACAAGTTAAAACCTGCCTATCAAGCTGCTTATTCAGCTGCTTCTAAACATACATAAGCATATCTACAGAATAAGATGTTTCTGTCCTTACATAATCCCCTTTCTGGGTAGAACTGAATTTTGAAGCTGGGTGACAAAATAGATGACCAATGGAATTTTCTCCTGAAAGAAAAACATATGGATGTCTGTCTGTGCTATGAACCTTATCTCTACCATGGACAAAATCTGTAGTGAGACCGACCTGTACGGATGGACCCTCTCCCTTCTCCTCACACGCCGTTCTCCTCCACCACCCCCCTGTGCAGTGCACTGCAAGCTGCAGCAAGCTGAGCCCCTGAGGCAGAAGGACTCCTGGGTCTGCCAGCTCCAGATCAAAGCAGCTTTAGTCACTGTTATCTTGGGGAAGGGATCTGCAACAGCAGAAACACTCTTCACTAAAACAGAAAGGAGGGAAGAAAGAGRATTGTTGTTCTGGCAGAAGCCTGAAGATTGGGAGCCAGAAGAAGGAAAAGAGCCCAAGAGGTGAAGAATAAAGAAGATGATAACTAAAGTGGATGGAAAGAGAGTAAGTAAGTGCTGCAAGGAGTCATGAAGGCAGAGCCACTTTTTTTTTTTTTTTTAAGAGCTGTATATGATGTCAAAAGAGAAACATGAGTTATTCTGATTCCACACAGGGAGTAGGCAGAAGTACTTTGCACTGATCTGGATTGTCATTTTTTGGAAAACTGAGCTAACAACTTTTCCTCTTACAAAAAAGCCTGAGATGCGGGGGAATCTTAATCTGAGGAGAGACAGTGACCATAATGTTCGGCTTCTACGCAGAGTACCCTCAGTAACATACCTACCTAAGGTGGGGAACTCAGTGCTGGCTTGGTGTCCAACAAGGCTTTGCTCTCACCAGCAGTACATTTCGGATCAGGCACTTCTCTTTATTCTAAATTTAAGTCCTTGTGTGTGTGTGGGGGGGGGGGGGTTGCTTCTTAATTCCTGCACATTTGTGATGGAATGAACATGCAAGCATTGATGTGAAGAGGTATCCAAAATTATCGGCAGTTGACCTCTGTAGGTCATGCTTCCTTCATATCCAGAAATATGCCTGACTCCTGCTTCTTCCATTCTATCACCTATTTCCTCCTTCCTTTCTCAATTAAACTGCCATGTCAGAATCTTCCCATTTGGCCTTTCACCTCACTGCAGGCTCATGACTCCTGATCTTCTTAATCTAGGATCATTACTATCAATCACTCCTTTAGGCTAATGAGACCTTTTTTCACAGAGGGATGGCAAGGGGCCTACAGATCTTTCAGGCTGATAATATTGTTCTGGCTTTGGTGCCGTTTGGGGTTTTGACTAAACTGTGCCTAGCAGAGCCAGCTAGATGCTCCAAGCTGACCAGCAGAAATTTGCTTGGGCTGCGATTCCTTCAAGCTTGGAGTCATTTACTGGGAGAGGTGAAGGATTAACTTAATTAAATCAACTAATACTTTGGCAAAAGGTTAGGAACTGTGCTGAGGTTAATGAGGATGAAGGTTAATGAGGACCAAGTTTTCTTTTTCCGATACTAATGTCTTTTAGATAGTATGACTTACCAGACCTGTCTCATTGCAGCTCCCTTCACATCACCTATGCTGCCCACGATGTCAGTCTCAACACCCTATTCATCTGTCTCTCAAGAAAGGTCATTGTGCCTTTTCCTGGCTCTTCTCTGAGATAAGGGCTTTCCTGATGGCTGAGTTTACTAGGCTCCTTCTCATTCATATGGCTGTGCTTCTGCCACGATGGCCGCAAAAAAGAAACAGATCTTTGTGTACAATTAACCTGTTTGACAGTGCTGTGGACATGGCACCAGTAGGTTACCACATATTCTGATTGTTTTAACCCATGTCATCTTTATTCCCCTACTGTCTGCATTGTTTTCATAAAGAACAATGAAGCACTTATCATACTATCAGGTCCTGTGAAACAGGTAAAAACGCCAAGAAGATGGGAACCTTATAAATATCTAAGACTCTGCAGCACACCAGACTGCAAAGTTTGAATGTGCATTGCTGAAGAAGTTTTCCAGGAAGTAATTTTTTTCTCTAGCAACATGCTGTCCACCAATTGGTATGCCAAATGGTAGCATGTTATTCTCAAAAGCCCTACTTCAGTGGGTAATATCACTGGTATTAATGATAGACTGAAAGGAAATAGGGCCATCACACAGAGCAAATATAGCCTTCTGAATGATGCTTAAGTTTTGGAAATGTGAAATATTTTTCAGTTCACCTCTAGCTAAACTTTGTCACTGTTTGTTTTTACATGCATTTATTAGATAGCTTTAAGAAGTTTTTCTCTGCTTAGATTGTCTTCAGTCCAGTGCACTCAGAATTATAACAAGGAAATATCAGCTTACAGTAGACCTCATGACGTATTTATGTATTATGCATGGTTAAAAAAAAGTCAGCAACTAACTACAGATTCAGTAAAATCTGAATTTGTTTTAGACTAGAAATAGAAAGCACTACAGACTATAGATTGTCCAAGCTATCTTACTTAATCATCTAAAACTTTCCAGGCAATGGCTACTATTTTTGAAGAAGAATTCTAGCAAAATCTGTTAGCACACAGAACATAACCTGGTATTTCTCCTGATTCTGCTTTGTTACCTTTTGGCTTGTACCTGATATAATCTTTAAAAGTACTTTCAAAACCTTTCAGATAGGGTAAGATCCTCAAAATGTTATGAAAAAACATTCTAGGATCCTTGTGCTCTTCGTAAGAGGATATATGCAACAGACTTGGGAGTTAAACAAATGAATTCATGAACTTTATACACCTAAAAACAGCTAAAAAGGGTTACTTCTGATCAGCCTTTTGTTTTCAAGGGTTTGAAATGGTTTGCCTAATCACCTTGAGGGATTCAGAAAATATTTCCATCTTCATATTCTTTTTTAATGTATGATGTCCTCTGTTCTCTTTAAAAATGCTAGGCTAATGGCATTAAAGATTGATGTTGTTCACACAGAAAATGGATACGCCCCTTGTGGCAGCCACATTGAAAGCCTCCCCGCATTGCCTTCCTAAAGTGCTTCTTTCCCGATTTGCTTGGACAGGTTGAAAGGGCATCACTCTGTCAGTCCCTTGCAGAAGTTATCAGTAAAAATGCAAAGTAACCCTGATTATGGTGACTTGTTTTTTCTTTTTTTACAAAGGTGACAGCTGTGTACTCTTAAAGAGGTTCAACACATCAAATAAATTTGGTTAAGCTATTTATAAACCTTTCTTTTATGGTTCTCTGTGGCATTCGATTTCACTGAGGTCACTTGAGACATTGATGCCTGGTAAATTGCTAGTAATCAAAGGCTGTTAAGTGCTTGTCAGCTTCCTTGCAAGCTTAGTCTGTCTTTATCATGAAGAAGACCCAGTTCAGCAGCTACAGACCATTTATCCATAAACTAATAATACTCAAATAAGAAGTACACATTATATCATTAGGATATCCATGATGTTACAGAAACATTTGTTCTAAAACAATCTCATTTTTCTGAAATAAGATCAGGGCTAATGAAAAGTGAATTCTTGTCATGACTGCAACACGACTGCAACATGTCTCCTACAACTCCCTGGCCCTAAAGCTTCTCTTTAGTTTAGTTTTTGCAATATTTGCAGGGAAATATATATGACTTTAGAGTTTTAGTTGTACTTGGTGTTTATTTCAGGTTTTGCAGTTGTTATCTCCCATAGTATTAGTTTGCAGACCACAAAAGGAGTCAGATGATAACCTTAAATCAGAAAAAGTTAAGGGTAGGTGCTGATGAACTCTTAATTAAGATATAAAGATATTGTTTACATGCATGTGGATTAAAGCCCTCTCAGCTGTAAAATAATTTATTGAAAGACAGAGGAAAGTCAGTCAGCTGGGACTGGTTGTTATAGCTCCACTGAAATTACAGTTTACATCAGTTTATGCTACCTGAGGACTAGATTCAACACATATTCAGAACTATCTGGTATTTTGAAAAGTTTTCTATGAAGATATAGTCTGCCCTTTTAGAAAAATGCGTGTTGAAGCTAAATTCTCCTGGTTAAATATGAGAGTAAAATTATCTGCCTATCCTACCTTTTGAGTTGTGCAGATGTTTTCTGGGCAGGAAAGATACGGTCGTAGGAAGCCTTACAGAAATTCTGAATGTTAAATTAGTCATGAAATGCTGTTATCAGTGGGAAGCTTTGGAGAATACCCAAGACAGAATTTAATTTAGAGGTAGGGATGATAATATATTATTAATAAAACTTTCTGTTGAAGGAGTCCTGTGCTTAGCAAGTCATAACCATTTTGAGATCTCTGTCCCTATGCTACAGTCTACCTACAGTAGGAGGATTATAGTTGTCTGTGGTGAAGCTCCATGCTAGAATTTCTGTCTCACTTTTTTAAAAAAAGAAACTTGCTTAAGCTGAAAATAATGAGATAATGGTCTTCACTTTTAGGCTAATGAGTCCTATCTGGATAATGTTATTTTTCTGTGTAGTTCTAGTGATACTAAATACTTGAAACATCAGCCCATGAAGTGAAAACAGGCCTCTCTTCTGCACCTATCTTCTTCCACTGATCATACATATATATATGTACACACATACACACACACGCATATATATATATATATATATATGATCAGTGGAAGAAGATAAATATATATAGAGAGAGATATAAGACATAAATATATGTGTATGTGTTTCTACTGTGGCAAGTTCTTATTAAACTTTTCTCAAGATCTAGCCCTTCATTCAAGCTTTATATTTCCAGACTGATCAAAAGTTGCTTGCTGTTGACACACAACATCTTTAATACATTTTCCCTATATTTTGCCTATAAAAACTGAAAGCAACATTATTCAGAACACATGATTTCAAAAGACCTGAATATCAGTAATGATGCAGACTGTTTTGTGATAAATTACAGAATTTATAAAGACTGCTAGAGCTTACAATTAGTGTCCAACTATGAGTAATGGGAAGGTTTCCTTTGGCAGTGCAAGATTTTGTGCGAAATTACTCAACAAGGGCTGTAAAAGGCTTAGAATACCTTTGCCCCAACAGCATCTAATTCCCATCAGACAATTCAAAATCAGACCACTGAGATGCAGTCAGACACTGAATGATATAACCCTACTGATCTGTGCACAATATAAATTACTTAGCTGGTTTAGCAGTTCTCCTCGCCTCTCAGCAAATTTCAGGCATATAGTGTTGATTCCAGGACTTTGACAGTTTGGGGCCAGTTTCAATCTGCAGCTGAGGATTTTGTTTACATTTCAGGCACCCATTTTCTTCTTTTTCCAGATCCTCTTTCCTCATATTCAGGCTGCACATAAATGATGCTACAAGCACTGCACCTGGGAAGGCTGACAGTCTGCAGTACTCAGTCTGGTTCTCTGTACTGATAGCTACATAAATCTGAAATATCCCTATACAGTAGCCTTACTGCTCCCATTCTTCAATGCACTATATCTTCATTTAAGTTTAAGCAATACCTAAAAAAATTGATTTATTTTAAAATCATAAAATGAGCAGTCTAACTCTATAGACATATTTCTTTTTGATTATTTGAAATATCTCTTCACTAACTTGCAGCAACTGCTCAATGCATGGATGCATTTCACAGTTTTCCAAGTGCATGCATCCTGAATCCTTCAAGATCTCATTCATTTCCTAAAAAGTTCCTATGACATACAATTTAGGGTCTTAATCTGCAGCTACAAGGTGCTGCCATAAAACAGCACATGGTTATTGGTACTGGAACCATCCTCTAGAGGCAATAGATGTTCTTTGAGCATAAACACGGCTTAAGGAGCAATAAACAAAACAGTCACCCTACTATCTCAAAACAGGGTAGTTTACATATCAGTATTTTGATTTGTCAGCCACCTGCACAGCAATCAGAATAAATGAGTTAATTACCTACAATATTTTTGAAACCTGAAAACATTGTTATAGCCATCTCTTACAGGATGTGATCTGTCTGCATTTATGATGCTTTCAGCTCTAAGTTCATGTTTCAGGTAAAAGCAGGCCACATACTTGTAAGATATAAATTTATACGTGCTCTCAACTTGAAAAATCCCAAACCTGTCAATTATGTTCCACACATCAGTATTAAATAATTTCTGATGAGAAAGAACCACAGGCCTCTCAAATAAGTTTTAGACCACACATTACCTTCTTCCTCTCATGTTAGGAACACAATGGATCTGAGGGACACCATGTGCCATAACAATCATTTGTGTGACCGAGTTCTGTCCTAACCCAAATTGTGTATGTGCCTATAGGGCCAAAATGTTGTAACATTTAACTTGCTTGCACTTTTCTTCCTGCACCATGGAATTTACAATGCCATTAACTTGATAACTCTGGAAGTTCATGTGATTTCTATCATGGATTTCATCAACAGATCTGAGAACCCCCAACTAGTTTCATGTAAATTTTCTCTCCACTCCTGGCTGTCAAAAATACCATATGATCTCTGCAAGATCTTTTAAACTGCACTGCAGGGAGTCAACACTTTTTTAGCTGATGGCGGTGTACCAATGTTAATTTGACTAACCTAGTTCAACACGCAGTATAGAGTTATTTTCTTAGTCTCATGATGGTTTTTTTCAGACTATGTTCAATTCAATTTAAATTTTGGTAAAGATTCTACCTTTAGAAAAGATATCTAGTCCACAAACCTTTCATTATGCTGAAGTTGCTGATGTTATATTTGTCACTGAAAAAATCTCACCTTCTGTGATGGTGGGATTTGAATCACTTTTGATAAATACATCATGTATAGGAATTTGATTGCTTTACTTTTTTTCCCAACTGAAGAGAAGAAATGGGAGGTCAAAACTTTACAGTTTATGTCATACTTCACTACAGTGTAATTCTAGACCCTAAGATTTCTACCATTCCTATTTTGGTAATGAATGGAATGTAAAAGGGAGGTATTTAAAATTAATTGCAGCAGTTCTGAGGGTTAAACCCGCTTAACCCAACCTTTTATTAAGAGAATGTCAACAGAGCATATATCTTCCCTGGGGAGTGCTGGGACATCATTATTCTTCCACCAGCATGTTTAGTTCTAAAACCTGGGATTTCTTCAGGTTCCTGTAGCAGTCATGCACACCATATACCCATCCCAAATTATAATGTCTGTTCTGAGCTACTCACTACAGCAGGATTTGACCTGAGAAACTCTAGAGTTTTATTTTACTTTATTAACTTGGAGTACTTTTAAACAGTTTTTAAACAAAGTTTTCCCTCGACCAGCAAGGGAATTTTCAGCCTGAAGTTCTCAGCAGCATCCGGTGAGGCTCTTAGCCAAGTTCTTCAGATTCTGTACATCCACAAGGACAGCCTGTTGGCTTTTGCTGTGGCATTTTCTTAATCCTCAGAACAGATTTCCTGGATCTAGGAAATTTAATTCCTGACTCCTTTGACCCAGATGCTGGCAAAAATGTAGTCTGCAGTCTGTACGTAATTGGCTTTTTCATTTTGTTTGTTTTTTTCCTAGGAACTGGCCTTGCTGTTAAATTTTTCTAAAACAGTCATATTAATATGTTCAAACATCCACTGTTGAGTTTCAGATAAAGGATCACATCTGTTCATGAAAATCTTCTTCTCAGCTGGGTTGCAATCTATGCAGCTGTTGCTTACTGGATGGAACAAAGTTTTGTCCTACAGGAATGAGAAAAAAATAGAATTAGGTAGTAAATGCCAAGTAATTGGAAGTGTTCTCATTTTACAGAACATGGATTAACACAGCACTAGCTGAAATGATTTTGTATTGTCTGGGTGCTAACCTTGTGTAATAAACATATTATTAGGGAGCTGCAGAGAATGGAATGATTGTTCTTGGATTATTATCCCTCAGAAAATTTGGGATTCAAGCAAGTGAGAAGACATCTTTTGGTCTTTAGCTAACAACCACATAATATAATGAAAAAACAGAAGATGTCTTTTAAAAATCTTTGCATATCATGTTAATTCCCCATATAAATGTAGGAACCTGCAAAGTGTTTTTCTTGTTTGGATTTGTTTTTTGACATTTTCTACTGTGCTTCTGGGCAGGAGGATCTGCAATAGTTTGTTGGGAAAAGGGATACACATCAACTTGATAGAGACATTAAAAATGAATATTAACTGACGTGCTGTGATGGACGGTCAGACATAGGACTGGTGATCTCAGTTCCCACCTCATAAAATGCAGACTTTGTCTATGACCTTGATAAGACAAGCCACTGAAAAGCTCTATCACCACTCTTAAGAAGTAAATCGTAACACTGTTTGGAGATTTTGCAAGGATCAGTATTTATTAAGTTGCTTTATGAAAGTATATTTATTATTATTAATTAATTGTATATCACAAAATTGGAATGCATTGTAAATAGTCTGACTCTGAATCTTTGGTGAGGCAGAAACTATCCAGATGGATCACTGGTATTTGTGGATTTGATAGTTTCGGCGTATTTAGTTCATGTAGGCAAGTGGCTGAGAGAGACAGATGTGGGAGTGATTAGACGGTTTTAAAGTTTCCAGGAACTATGCAATGCATTTACTGTATCTGTTGAAATAACATTTCAGATTACTTTCAGTAAGCACACCCAGGCTTTTCCCCTCTGTGCCAAACATGCCCTGCCAGTATTTTAATACTAATCCAGGATGTGCCTGCTTGCCCAATCACAGTTTGTGAGAGAAGAAAGAATGCTACTTGTCAAATCATGATTAATTAAAAACTCTGAGAAACAATGGCACAGAAACTCCTCTTTAGCTAAAAATACCCACATTCAGAAAAGAAGTATGAAGACAAACCCAAATATAACAGAATAAGCCAACAACAAATAGTAACAATTTAAAAACACTTTTGAAAAAGAAAGC
This sequence comes from Apteryx rowi, assembly GCF_003343035.1. Lineage (NCBI taxonomy): Eukaryota > Metazoa > Chordata > Aves > Apterygiformes > Apterygidae > Apteryx > Apteryx rowi. The sequence goes on along the minus strand of NW_020450661.1, from coordinate 354,683 downwards.
TTGGATATTTTTTTCTTTTTTTATATTGAGAAAGATGAAATTAATTGATTTTGGGAGTACAAAACACTGGTAATTTATAATACCATTTTTTAATTTTTAGCATATGCAATAGCAAGCAAAATCAAAAGAATATCATTGTGTTCTGGCCAAGGGTGATAGCGCTACCTCCGCCTTTCACAAACGCTGGTTCTGACCTCCAACATCTGTTCTTCCCCAAGTCAGCAGCTCAAGACACACACAAAATAGTAAGTCTGAGGGATGCCGTCACGGATGACAGGACTAAACCAAACCTATGGGCTTTGTTTGGATCAGGAGGGTATAGGCTTTTGTTTCATGCTCTGAGTTTTGCCTCTTTGTTCTATGAAGTGAGCAGATAGGAGATTGAAACTTGCAAGGACAGGCTAACTGTACCTTGCACAAAGGGCTGTCACATCCTTAGGAGGATGTGGTCCAACAAGAACTCCAAACCATCCAACGGGTGGTATGAAAAAAGGGTATGCGGCCCTTTTTGCAGCTAGCCGCCTCTCTCTGTCACTCTATGAGAGACTGAGGGGCACTGCCCAAAATCAGGAGCTTGCAGTGATTGTGCCACAGCTGCCCCCTGTGCTGTGGGGCCTCGGAAAAAAACATCTGCTGCATTTCTTTCTATCACAGATGGGGATGAGGCTTGGCCAGGCTTAAGTATTTTTGCTATTAGGAAGCTGAAGTTGGAACACTAGAAGCTTTAGCATGGTGGCTGGTACAAGAGGAAAGGAAACTGCTTCAGTTCAAAAAGTGTGTTATGAAAAACACTCCAGCCTTTCCAAAGAAAGCTGGCATTCTTTGTTCTCCCAGAAATATCCAGGGGATGTGATTTTTGAATGAAGCACTGTTGGAGCTTTCTTTCAGAAAGCATGGCTATTAGGAGACACAAGCATCTTTTAAGAAGAGGGACAGAGTTACGACTCCAGAAAAACTTCTGGACGACTTAGCTATATATAAAGGCATATTAATTTATCATCTCAAGCTTACACTGACGTAAAATCAAAGCCTGCTGTTCTCACAGAATTCAATGGAAGCAGGCTCAGGACTTTGAGCCTGTAACAGTTGTATGCATGCCAGAGAAGATCTTTCCAAGAGAAATACAGAAATTCCTCTTTATATCTATATTAAAAAGACACAAGAAATCTTTTGGAGACTTTTGTAACATCTGAAAAGAGCAAAGTGATTTTTTTCTTCTACATGAGGGCAAGTCGGTATATTATTYGTAGAAGGAGAAACTTCTCCATAAGATAATGGGCCTCAACAGCTTAGGGGGCTGGTAATGAAGCACTGAGCCTTTCATTTCTGTTAGGTCACTGCTATAACTACGGCCAAGGTCAGTAGCAACTGGAAGTCATTATCAGCTGGTGGCTGCAGTAGTTTATCTGAAATTAGTTGGTAGCCCCAGCGCAGTTTCTGCAGGACAGATGTCCATATGATAAAAGCCACTATCACAATGATATGTCTTCAGTTGTCTGAGGAAATAATCTATGAACCTACTGTGTAAAGAGTGAACTTACTCTTACAGTTTGTCCCTGAAGCTGTCAGGAGAGTATGAAGAAACCACGCTGTTCTGTGCACAGCGAACTTCAGTTTTTGATGTTATCAGTCTAGCATCCATCATAATCACTATGTGCAGGGTAGAATTAATGAAATTGATTTTGCACAATTTTTTCTTTYTTTAAGACATACTAAATCAGCTCTCTCTTGGATACTTGTAGAGGCCCTACAAATAGCACTAACAGGACTAGGGCACGTAAATTGAACCATACTTTATCAGAACCAGTGTATTACCTATCAGCTCAGAGTGATGCTAAATTGAAAACTAGAGGCATATTCCTGCACTGGGAGGAATGGAAAATCGGAGACACTGTTGATCTTTGGCTCTGGCATGCTTAGGAATCACATACAGTCAAGGAAATGCCTTTAGTTTGGGAAGCCATTATTCTCTAAAATCTCTAATAATTTCAGATTATTTACATTTATCTATATAATCTCTCCCACTGCTCCCATCATTGATGTCAAAGCACCATTATGGTGTCAATATTTTTTTCCCCAGTATTAAACTAATTTTCTTCTCTTTCCTACCCACAGTAGTACTTATGATATCATTTGGATTCATTCTACTTCATCAATTCTTACAGAGATTTCTTAAAGTTATATGTGGCTGTTTTATTATAGACCAATATTTTGGATTGGCTACTTAATATCACAGACTTACTACACTTTCAAATAGTTACTCAGATGTAATTTCAGGCTCAGATGTATATATGATTAGCAGTATGGGAATAAGGATAGTTTTTTTGACAAACTTGCTATATCTACCTCAGCAAGTCATGTGGCACAATAAAAGTGCATGTGTTGAGTGAAACAGCTAGCGCTGGCAACCTGATGTCCACAGCTTTGGACTAAGTCTAGTGCCCAGTCTGCATGTTTATTAGCAGCGGGAGAAATTTTTTCGGTTCAGTTCATTTGAAAAGAATCGAGTTTACTTGCTCTGAGACTGCACTTCAATGAGAAACAAAGTGCAGGAAGTGGGGATGAGCTGGAAAATTTTTTCAGAAGAGCACTTCTCGCCCAGAGTAAAGCATTATTGTATTTTACTTGCCAGTAAAATATTTTAAATATTTTTATTTGCCAGTATCCAAATACATGATATTAGTGTTTATATACTATAAAAGTATGGAACTTTAAAGCAGTGTCTGACTTAAAACTGTATTGCAACACTTTGTAATCAGTTCATAGGCCTAATTTCTTTTTACTAGTAGCTTAAGAATGCAAATATTCATGAAAAGAGACTGATCCACAAAAGAATGAAAAGCTCTTATCTTCTGGTTTTATAGGAATGGTATAACAGCATGGTAAAAACTGCTTCATATTAAGCATCTTATAAGATTACTGACAAACAAAATCATTCTTCATAAAACATCGAGAAAATCATTGGTGAGATGGATACACGGTTAGGAAGCTATAGCTTCTGTAAATAGTGAAGAGAACAGAGTTGCTGACCTGCTCTTTGTTTTTTTTAAAAAGAGCCATTTCTTGCTTAACCACAGACTGTTACTCTTATTTATTTAGGGTGCAGTTTTAGTGGCACACCATGCTAGAAAAAGCTCTAGTATAGATGCAGTTAAACCACCATAAGCATCCTTTTGTTTATATAATTTACTTCTGTTTGGGAAACAGTATAAATCCTATTGGCAAGATGCTCTCAAAATTAGATAAGGATTGCACCATGAGGATTTTGTTGGTATAGCTGTACCATCAAGAATCTCTAATGCAAACTTGCCCTGTATCTGAGGAAATGAACTATGTGAAACAATCAAAAACTACCTTATGTGTAGCCAAACCGAAACTAAGCCTAAAGAAAAAGAAAGGTATCCATAATTTTATTATTCCAATACAGCTTCCTAGTTTGAAGTTTTATAGCCAAACGGTAAGTGCTCATGCAAACTAATCAGGTTGCTGTCAGGTTTATATTACAGTTAGGACTGTGTCAGTACTTCCATCTTAAAAAAATTTTGAGGGGTTTCTTACTGAGATGTAAACACCTGCCTTGCACTGAGAATTTTTATACAAGCCCTCTAAGCCTTCTGGGTAATGAAAAACAAAGCTGTGCAGAGGATTTAATAGAACTCACACTGCATATTTTTTTCAAATGTCAGTATTTCTTTGGCTGTCTACTGTGTTCTGTCCACATCAAAGGTGATGAGCCATATAGAGGGCAGTGCAAGACCTGCATTTTGTCATATGAACCTGCTACATTAGGCACCAATGAAGTGCTAAAGGTATGAAAGCTCCTTTCTTGCAGCTTGGGTAGGCACAAAGATAAATCGGAAGGGTTCTGAAGCAAGAAAGTATTATAATGGCATTAGAAAGCCAGATATGCAGCAACAGAGCCACGACAATTTATGTCCTATAAATATCTGTCCCATACGTTCTAGCTGTATTAAAGGTAATACTTCAGTTTCAAAGGGATTGCATTTCTGGAAAATCTTGTGGTGCATCTCCAATTGCAACATAAATACTGTAAAAAGGCACAGGCTAGTAACCAGACACTCAAAAAAAGTGTCAGGAGCAAAACTATTTTTAATGATTACAAATTAGTTTGCTACTATATATCATTTAAAACTGTGACTTTGCCACATAAACCTCAACAGCGTTTTCTAGTTTTAAATAATTTTATGTGCCACTTTTTTTGGGTGCCTAGTTAATAGCCTGTGCCTTTTTACAGTATTTAGGTAATACAGAGTTTATTAGTGGAATGGTTAATCAAGACAACTCGCTGGTTAACCTTTTTCTTTTTTCAATCTTGGTAGCATTACCAGGACTTTTTTGCTTTAAATGAGGCTCTGACAGTTTTTAGCTTAACCTTGTGTTTTCAGTGATTTATAAAAAAGACTGAAACTTAGCAGATCAACGTAGTGTAGTGTCTTAGTGTCTTAACAAAGTAGTGTTTATCTTTAATTTATAAACTCCCATCTTCTGCAGGCTTTCAGTAGTGTTTTTAATGTTGGTTTGGGGGTTTTTTGGAGAGATTTTTCTACTACTTTTAATCTTTAAAATGTAGTAAAATAATAATATTTAACTGATGAGCAACATTTCTTGCTGCTGTCACATTGGATGAAAATACTTCCAATAGTGCTTCTGTTAAAATGACACATGTGCTTTGAAGTGCCAGAATGATAAAACATCTTTCAGGGAATAGATTCAGCACAGACACCCTCTGTGCTGGATCAGATCCATATTCATCTAACTTTGACCTACATAGCTGAATGTTCAAAAGGAACATTAGAGATTACCACAAAACTAAATTGGAGTAAGACATAGTGGATTTTAAAACAAAAGTTCTCTAATGGGAAAACACAAGCCTGTGCTAAATTGAATATAGGCTCAAGATAGTCTGAATTTCTGGAAATGACTCAGAGTGACTCCAACCTTTCTATAGCTCCAGTGCTGGTTTCCCTTCATCCCGTGACAGTCATACAGTGTGACAGGGCTACTATGTGAAATGGCATCGAAGCAGAACTTCCTGGTGTGAAGTGGTTCCCCAGGGCGGATGTCCTCTCTCCAACCAAAGGTGAAGAGCTAGAAAAACAATCAGGCAACATAATAATATATTAGTAATAAAAAACATTTAAAAACATACACATAGCTTGATGCATGTTTCCCTACTCTGTACATCATAACCATTGATTGAATGAGATATTACATGTATATGATTCAGTGATTCCAGTTGCCTTAATTAAAGAAATGCATCAACAGTAATGTGGAATATACCCCAAGAAGGCACAATCAACAGTTTATGGCAGGGAAGAAAAAAATCTCTGGTGACACAGGAAGAGGAGAGGAAATATGCTGTAGAATTAAAACCTTAAGTTACTACAGTTAAAGAAGCATTCACATGTACTAGAACTATAACTATTTGGCATTCAGAAAGCCTCTGTCTTAGGCTCATGCTAGTGACATTCCCCTAACTTTCATTTGGGTCTCAAGAAGTTACCTAGAGAGAGCTTTCCATCACAGTATTTTTTCCATGTTTAATCAACAGTTTCCTCTGTTTATATGGGACACTTAGCATGCCCTCTCTCTGCTCTCTGTTTTCCAAAATGACACACACTAAATGATCTTTATCTTTTCATTGTGAAGCCTGTGATCTACATGCAGCTTGTTAAAGCCCTTTTTCTTCCTGGAGGCTTACAGTTAATAGAAGAATCCTTCTCAATCAGACACCAGCTGTCTGAAATTATGCCGTGACACTGTAGTCTTTCAATCATAAGATGAAGGTGACAGGTCTGACAGCACCAAATTTAAAGATGCAGCATGCATTTTCCTTTCCTATGGACCAATCAGTGCAGAAAACAGGTTGCAGCTTATAAATTGCTACCCAGAAGCTCTGCTGAGAGCTGTGAGGGTTTTTCTTTTTTTCTTCTTTGCGTCAGTGCTATTCTTTGGCTTTCTGAATGACGTTTGATTTTCCACAGTACAGACTGATGCATAACATCGAGAGAGCCAAGCTCTCTTTAAATGAGAAAACTTTGCTAGTGGAAATCATTTAGCCATGACAGGTCATGTGGAACTCCATGCAGGCTCATTATCCCGAAAAGAAGCTCCACGTACTGTGTTTTGACTGCGTCCAGCACCTCAGCTATCTCACTGAAAGGTAGCTTTGGTGTTTATACATTATCCTGCTCCCAGCAATGTATACATTTCCTGATAGAACCAATATATACAAATCCAAACTAAAACTGCTGAGCTCAATGTGACGTGGGTCTGACCCTGAGTACTTCTGTTACGACTCCCAGATTTTAACCCTTTCATTCTGACAGCTGTCTTCTTTTTGTGGTCTTCCTAAAATATACATCTTTTAAAATGATGCATCCTCAGTGCTGTACCACCCTCCAAATGCTGCATTTGAGAAGCATTATTGCTTCCCTTATCCTGCGGGCACAGAATATAAGCATATATCCAAACACGTGTCTTTCGTGTTATGTGTCTCATCATAAAGCTTTTGTACTCTCTGTTAGCTGCTGTCATTCCCTATTAGCTTCCATATTATAGGTTTTCTAGCCTGCATTTTCCTGGTCCAACCCTATGTTCTGCTTATTTCTTCTTTCCTCCAGAAGGCATTTTATACTCATCTGCAGTAAAATGCAGTGGACAGCTTTAACTTCATTTTCAAACCAATTCCTGCTTTTTAAAAGGCTAAGTCTTTCCCCACTTTTCTTTGTGCTTCACAGACGCAGCATCATGGACTCTCTGCAAAGACACTTTATCATGTCACAAGCAAAGTGAGAAGTAAGATTTGATACAGCAAAAAGCAACAATGCTGCTTTTTCAGAAAAAGAGAAGCCTGAGATGATTTTCCTTTAAGGGAAGGAACAGCAAAAGCCATTTCCTTTCTCTTACCCTTTACTATTCTACAGAAGAAGTAATAAACCTAGGGCTCAAAACAGTGAATAACAAATATCAAGAGAAATCTGGGTATCCAAACTTTCCGATGGTGTGGTTCTATGATGTTCTCACTCTCATGCCTACTTTGCAAGAGAGAGGTCCTCTTGTGGAACACTTTCTAGTCTTTCCCAGGGTGAGTCTCTCCAAATTCTCTGTGCATGATCGGTGAGCTGAGGGGCCATTCTTGCTGCTCACTGGACCTTGGCTTGAGGACCACCACTTCACTGAATGCATCAGTACACCTAAAAGAGCTCAAGCTAACTTTTAAACCAGGTCATACTGAGCCAGCGTATCCCTCCCGTTTCCACTCCTGCATGGTTTCTGCCCACCGCTAGGGCTGTGTTCTGTGAAAGCCAAGAATCTTGAATTGGTAACAGATAGGATTTTTTATTCCTTCCATGGGAAAACAGAGAAGAGAAGGAGTCTGTCTAACACTAGATCTCAACCTTCAGACTAGCACAGATTTTTCTTCCTCCTTAGCCTGCTGTTTCGTAAAACAGTATCTTGTTTTTAAAGCAACAGGTCCATCTTCTCCCTGGTGATACTATTATAAAATCAACCTTGCTGGGGCAGAAACTCAGTTTTAAGACTAAGGAGAAGAGAAAATAAAAGACCAGAAAAAGGGTGATACTTCTCTACACCCCAACTAATATTAAAATCTTAGAGATAAAATTCAAAGGCCTTATGGTCCTTCCAATCTCATCATTCTGTGACATCTCCTCCATTACACAATAAATTCTGCCTAGTTTACCACTAAATCTGACCAATAAAACAATAATCTTTCCTCTGCATAACTTGTAACAACACTACATGTTATTAGTTGTAGCCCTAAGTACATAATGCTCCACTTTGTCACCTGCCTCTCACTTTGGATGTTTTTACTCCTTTGACCTAAGCTGTTCGGAGCCACCTGAGTCTGATTTTATGAGACTGAGAAATGGATGAACCCCTGTGCACTCCTTCATCACAACTGTCTGTTTGTTGATTTGAAACAAGGCTGCACATAAGTTTCCAAACACATTAGAAACAAAAAGCAGGCTATTTCTTTCACTTGTAATCTCCAGGGCTGGTACTTACTCTACTCAGTGCTGAGTCCAAGTAACACTCCCTGTCCTTCTTGCTCAACAGGCGCTCACTCCTCCACCTCCATCTTCTCTCATATCACAGTGCACAGCCATAAGGCCCCATCCTCTGTATTTGCAACCAAGTAACCCCTCAACCTTCATGTTTTAGCTTTTGATGAGGCTTAGCCCTGTCACACAGTAACTTGGAAAAATACAGCTTTCCAGCTGCCTCATTTTTTAAAAAGAGCTTAATTTGCAACTGAGACTGGGCCTGAAAAATGATTACTTGAAACAGCTATTGGTTCGGAACTGTCTATAGGACAAAGACCTTTTTGATACCATTAACGCTTTCCAGCTTGACGACATTGTTCAGGTACTAGCTGTCCGGCTGGGGTCTGTCAGCTGGTGCTGTGCTTAGACTACAGCGTGAGATTTAAGCAGACAACATATGCCCTGTACTAAGAGGAAACAACACATTTCACAACTAGACTCTGGCTTGAATTATATTTCCAAGTAAAGAAGAAAGCTGGGCAGGTTGCATGGCTACTTGTTGGGCTGCGTTAGAGATAACACATGTCCACTTACTCCCTGATCAAGCTGAGGGACTTGAGAGGACAAAGTAGATGCCTGTCATTTTACTTTGCTGTTGTTTGAACAGCCCAGCAGAGCCTTAGTTTTCTCTAAAGTCAGAATATATGGAGATATTCAAAACCCACCTGGACGCGATCCTGTGCAGTGTGCTCTAGGTGACCCTGCTTGAGCAGGGGGGTTGGACTAGATGATCTCCTGAGGTCCCTTCCAACCTCAACCATTCTGTGATTCTGTAATTTAGCTCTTGGAAGACAGACATGGAAAGAAGACTGAGCTGTGCTATCTTTCTGCCCCCTCCCCTTTTTTTTCTCTTGTTTTTAAGCGTGGGGAAGTTTCCAGAAGCTACAGCAACATTCATCCTCAGTTCTGATCCTTCCCCTGTTCATCAGAAATTGCAAAACCGGCTCAGTAACCTTTTGTCTGCTTTAAAAGCACCTGCTTTTAAAACCCTTGGGTGGAAGGTCATCTTCAATCTGCTGCGGGCTGCTAAGCTGTGCCATGCAGCTCAGCTGCTTAGAGTTTCAGCGTTCATTTTCTGCCTGGTAACATGACACAATAAAGTGTACAAAGGATTGTATCTCTGTCTAGTGCTAGAATCAGCACTAACACCTGCTACACTGTTTATATCCAGCCACTATATATTTCCACAGAATTCTCTGTAAATTTATACCAGAAGTCACAAGACCAGCTCAATGTCAATCCATACAATTTAAAAAATAATACTAAAATGCTCAACATTTTCATTAACAGTGCTAGTTTCTACAAGCATATACAGAAATTAAGTAAGCAACAAATTCAAGAAGATATAAGTGATAAAGAGGAGCTACCAGAAGGTCAGGTGTTTTGCCGTTCTTCTCAAACACTCTTTAACAACGATAATTTTCATGGCTTACTATGATGCAAGTAGGAGATCACATACTTTTTCCTTGGAAGATATTTCATTAGACTGTGGTTCTTCAGCATGCTGCAGGTAATGTTCCTGACCTGGCAGCCTTTAGGATCGAGTAAGGAGAGCTAGTGAAATTTCTATCAAAATATGCCAACCTAAACCACATTTTTTCAATTTGATCAACTGATCTGCCGATCCTGCTTGCCAGGTTGGAACTTAAGGTTTTTGCCCACAGATTCATGAGGAGCTACAGAACACGGTGGTGCTCTGCTGTGCCCAGAGCTTGGAAAGACAAGGTCTCAACACAGTGCATACTAGGGACTGAGGGAAATTTCAGAAAAAAGGGGGAAGAGGGTGCTCTTTATTTCCTGGAAGAAAATAACCAACCACCCCAAACCCTGCACTAAAAATGTTTTGACCTTCTGAAATTAAATATTTTCTGAATTCTTTTCTATAGGAAAACTAAAAATTCTCCTCTGGATGAAATATTTAGGGCACTAAGCAGGATTGCAACCCTGGACTTCAGGAGAGCAAACTTTGGCCTCTTCAGGGACCTACTTGGAGGAATSCYRTGGGTKAGGGCCCTAGAAGGAAGGGGCGTTCAAGAGAGCTGGTTAATATTCAAGCATCACTTCCTCCAGGCTCAAGAGCGGTGCATCCCTATGAGTAGGAAGTCAAGCAAAGGAGGCAGGAGACCTGCATGGATGAGCAAGGAGCTCCTRGCAAAACTCAACCAGAAGAAGGAAGTATACAGAAAGTGGAAAGGGGGACAGGCCACTTGGGAGGAACATAGCAACGTTGTCAGAGTATGCAGGGATGTGACGAGGAAGGCTAAGGCCCGTTCGGAATTAAATCTGGCGAGAGATGTCAAGGACAACAAGAAGGGCTTCTTCAAATACATCAGGAGCAAGAGGAAGACTAGGGAAAATGTGGGCCCTTTGCTGAATGGGGTGGGTGCCCTGGTGA
>NW_020450661.1:185751-343243 GCF_003343035.1 Apteryx rowi | reverse complement strand
AGCATGAGGCAGCAATGTGCCCTTGTGGCCAAGAAGGCCAATGGTATCCTGGGGTGCATCAGGAAGAGTGTTGCCAGCAGGTCGAGGGAGGTGATTCTTGCCCTCTACTCAGCCCTGGGGAGGCCACATCTGGAGTACTGCGTTCAGTTCTGGGCTCCCCAGTCCAAGAGAGACATGGCACTACTGGAGAGAGTCCAGCGAAGGGCTACAAAGATGATTAGGGGACTGGAGCATCTCTCTTATGAGGAAAGGCTGAAAGAGCTGGGCCTGTTTAGCCTAGAGAAGAGAAGGCTGAGAGGAGATCTTATCAACGTGTACAAGTATCTGAAGGGAGGGTGTCAAGAGGATGGAGCCAGACTCTTTTCAGTGGTGCCGAGCGACAGGACGCGAGGCAACKGGCACAAACTGAAACACAGGAAGTCCCCTCCGAACATGAGGAAAAACTTTTTCACTGTGAGGGTGACAGAGCACTGGAACAGGTTGCCTGGAGAGGCTGTGGAGTCTCCTTCTCTGGAGATATTCAAAACCCACCTGGATGCAATCCTGTGCAATGTGCTCTAGGTGACTCTGCTTGAGCAGGGGGGTTGGACTAGATGATCTCCRGAGGTCCCTTCCAACCTCAACCATTCTGTGATTCTGTGATTGTCACATTTTTCACATACTGTAATTCCCTATGGAATAGAAATTCTGAGTTTCAGCCAGGCCTAATAGCTAGTTTGTTTCTGAGATTTTGTAATTCTTTCCCTTCGTTCTCAACTGGCATCTTTAAAACCCGTACCTTGCACAAACTCACTCTTCAGATCTATCAGCCAGATGAATGTGTCTCATATCAGGAGTCTGAATACTTGAGTAAATTAATTTTCATTTTGTCTCTAAACCAATCCAGAAACCAAGAGAATATTAAAACTACTAAGACTACGCAAATAACAAGTTGCTCAGCAGTGCAGTGATGGACATTATACCAGATCCTTATATAAAGTTATCTTTCCTCTAAAACTTTTATTCTGTAGGTTTGGAAAATATAGTTCCTTTTTTGGAGAAAATGAAATTATATTATGTTACCCTAGGTTTCTTCTAAAGATTCTCCAATATTTCTCACACAATTTCGAGAATTTACATTGACAGGCAGATAGTAAACTAACAACTCTGTTCCTATCAGTGGAAAGAATAACTTTTGAATGCAGTGTAAGCTCCCGTGGCAAAAAAACAACCAGAATCAAACTCCATTTCATTTTAGCAAAACTGTTTTGAGGGTTAAATAGTGTAATGTACTTGGGGGGGGGGGATTTTTAAAACGATTAATTTTCGTCTACCTCTGTCATATCTGAAAAGCTCCGTTTTTTCTAGTTCTCACGACTGAAAAGCTCCCGGAGTTGCTAATTCATTAACCTGCCTTTGCTGCCTTTGTCTTCAGGTTGTCCGGAGCTGCCCTCTGCTGATTGTTTTCTGAACTACACATTCAAAATAGTAACTTGAAAAGGAGAGAAATGTGTATAAAAGTGGGCAATGAGCTGTGTGATCCTGTGAGGCACTCCCAGCCCCCGCCCCTCTTCAGCAGCCCAGAGAAGGCACCGATCTGTTCAGTAAATTGAATTAAATGGCTTGGCCTGGGTTTTGGCAGTCCTTTCCCAGTGCAACTGTACCACTCTGTTCAGAGAAATGTTCCCTTGCAGTCTTTTGAACAATCTGCTGCAGTGAGAACATACACGCCGCCGTTCCACACTAGCTAGGCAGAAATAATTCACATTGTCTGTGAAGCCCAGATCAAGCAGTTTAGAAGGCACTGGAGCTCTGATTCTCCTCACTGAGGAGCTGGTTGGTTAAACTCCTTTTCTATTAGTTTTAACCCTTTTTGTCATTAGTATAGAACAAGACCTTTGCACTGAATCTGATTTCAAACATATTAATGCACTGGAATACACTAAACCACAGATTCCTTCTTAAAATGCCTCTCCCTTTTCATCCCTTCCCCTTCCTCATAAGAACTTCTTTCTTCAAAGGATATTTCGAGCCTCCTTTTTTTCTGTTTTCCCTCCTAAAATTTTTCTTCTCTCATCTTTTCATCCTATTTTCTTCACTCCTTTCTCTTTCCTCATCTGTCATTCTCAGGATTCCCTCCTTTCCTGATGAGGGTTTGGATCTCTCTGGGTTTGTAGATTTTCAAGCCAGAGGCACCACTGTGATGATCGAGTCTGGACCACACGACTTCCTTCAACTAATTGCTTGAATTACTGGATATCTTTCATAAACAAAACTTGATTATGTTGATCTAATCTCAGCATCCTGCCACTGTGTTGTGTCTTAGCTATGTGAAGAAGCCTTATTTCAGCAACTTTCTTTTCCCTGTATAGGCACTAATCTAAACTGTGACCACCCTTTAGCTTCTTAGTGTCATTCATTTGCACACCTCCCCTTACATTTTCCAGTATCCTCAGAGAATGATTTCTTGACCTCAACACTTCAAATATCCCTCAGCACTCCTGTTTCCTCAGCTTTTAAGCTCTTTATGTGTCATGTATCACAGGTCAATTTTTCTCCTCAGCATTGTGAATTTCTTCTAATCTGGAGCCTTGCCCTGTGGAAGGCACATTCACTAAGATTGCTAATAAATGGTTAGGTTGTGCTTTTTCCTCCTGATTCTCTTTGCCACACGTTGGCCAGACCCACAGCCTGGGAGTCATAGTCTCTTTCCTATGGCATTCACAAGCACTGTGAGTATAAATCAGAGCTCTTTTCTTCCATATTACTGAGAGCTAATATTTTTCTAACAAACTAACTTAGATAAAAGCTTTATTTGAGCCTTCATCATCCCTTGTCTTTCTGAAACCCTTTCTTTCTGGCTTTCACCCTATTTATCTCACTTATATTTATCTTGCATATTCATTTAAAATATAACCACTCAGATATCCTTCTCACCTGTTGATTTCAGTCCTGTATCAGGCCTCTATTTTTGAGCCCTCCCTGCTCATCGTCACTCACTGAACTTATTGAGATGAAAGGATAAAAGGAGACAACCATTAGAGCTTTACACACATAGGTAGTATTTTTAAAATACTTTTGGGAACAACGGAACTGAAATCAATGTGTTTTTGTAACAAAGTAGGGGAAAATGGGGCACCCAAAACCTCTTTGAGTTTTACAATTCCTTTCGGAAATTAAAGAGTATACAGCACAGGCAACAGTTGGAATTTCTGAGGTTATGTTACAGATTACTTTGTAAAAGCTATTAAGATCAGCAGTAGTTCAAAAATAACTTCTACGCCTTGCTTAGCCTTAAGAAAAGGAGGAAACCTCAGGGAAGGGTTTAGAAATTTGAAAAGAGAAGCAACAATTTTACACTGCTTTTCTCTTTTCATTGTTAAAATACCTGTTCATGTGACCATGTCCGTTCTGAGCCATCCTTCACACAAATGTCTAGCCTCAGCTCAGTCCCTGTGGCTCCGTGTTTACTGTCCACACAGAGATTGGCTGCCACGTTTCGAATCTGCAAAACCAAGCAGCAACATTTCACATTAAACCAGGCCGCAGAGTACGGCTTCTGACATTAAGGAGTTAGGAATTTAGCTTTCTCTTATTTTAGTCAGAAATTGAAGGGCTTGAGACTCACCATAAGTTATATAAAACTGGTGGGACTTTTTACATGGCAGAAAACCATGTCCTGAAGCGAGCTATTCTTTTTTTGAACCAGCTTTAAAAGCAGAAAAGTTTGAAATTTTCTGCGTAACAAATGGAGTGTAGCTCCATAAGAAATACTTTCATGCAAAGAAACTAAGAGAAAAAAGTCTGAAAAGTTCAAAGTTTAGTTTGACTGCTTTTCTTCTCCTATCAGAGTAAGTGAGATCAAGTGTATTAAGAGGAAATGATTTCTGTTTGTGTTTCTCTCTGACTAGAGAGCAATATTTATCGAAAGGCAGGCACACCCTCTTCTAATGCTYGTTTTTATTTCAACACGATAATACTGTTGCAGATAAGGTCACAGACCACTGTTTCATGCGCAGAAAATTAAAAAGTTCATAACAAGTTTGTACTGAAACTCTGCTTACCCACAGAGGTTCTGTATGCTGTCTGTATGCCTATGAGCAATCTGCGCGGGAGCTCATTCTTAAAACGGAAATCTCATTTTTGAGACTGAAGCAACTGAGTAATAATTAATCAGTGACTATCAGTCATACCATTTATGCGCCACCAGTGTATACACTGCTGTGTATATTTTTTTGGAAGAATGGATTGAAAAGGAGTGGTGCAGCAAGTGCTAGTGAAAAGAGGAAAATACCAAATTTATTTTGCCATTACATGCGTCTCCTTGAATACCTTAAGTGGGCTGTTTAAAAATCTTTTAGACACCTGTAGAATGAAGAGGATTCCTTAAAAAACTTTCTCTGTCAGTGAGATGCACAGAAACTGAGTAATCAAAGCACAGGTACGTGCATGGAGATGTGCACAAATTCTATATGTATAATATATGTAAAACAGGTGCACATTTTGACATTCTGGCAACTATTTTGATCTTTATTTAAACAAAAAATAAAGGCCAGATGCTGAATGGAGCTACAGCCAAAGTAACATTTGTAATTTTCCATGGAAAATTTTCTAGAAGTCACCATGGTTGCCAAATTAGACAAATGTAAACACTGTCACACTTAAACACTGTATACCTCACAAAAAACAAAGGATGAAAGACTTCTYAGTACAGCACAAAACATTGCAAAAAGGGGCAGTCCTCATGTTTGTCAAACACATGGGAGAGCTACTGTGCTCTTTTTTGAAGCTGGAGGATTGGAATCAAGTCTATATATCATGCTCTAAGAAAGATTTAGACAGATGGGAGAGCAACAGGAACTGGAAAAATTTTAAAAAAAAAATCACCTCCAGGAAAGGTGTTAGGAAGTGTGGTTTTTTAGCCTGGAGAAGAGCAGATTGGGCAAATGGTGCAATTACCAATTTGAGCAATTGGCTCCAAGAACCTTTGAGCCTTCAACACGGCTCAGAGGAGTGTTCTTCTAAGACATTGACAAGCACAGTTCTAGTGTGCTTTTTCTTATTTTTATGCAATAAAAATGCCATAGATGAGGTCAAACACTAGCATTTGCTATGCAGAAACAGATGCAGAAACCCAACACTGAGGCCCACAGTACAAGGAGTCATGTTAACTGAAAAAGGGATAAAAGGTAATCAGTTCTCAACAACCCTGCCTTCATTTCTATATCATCCTGCAAAAAAGACAGGAAAAAATGAGGGGGATAGATTTTAATTTTATATTTTTGAAGTCTTACGTTAAAAATGTACTCCAAGTACCTTTTGTTTAAGAGTGTTCAATCCCTTCTCAATGCACTTAGATTTACATGTATAAATAAAGATTACTGACCTAATGCAAAATTAAATGCTACTTCCTTATCAATCTCTTCAGTTCTGTTCTCAAAGCACATGAACTAACTAAAACAGAGATGCTAATAATTACCATTAATATTTGGGATATATTTATGTGATCCATAATTGTAAAATGACAATGAATACACTACACTTTCACTGAATGCTTTATGGCATTAAAGGGCTTTGTCTAGATGGCATTGCTCTATCCTATTCTCACTCATTTGGGCTATGCAGCAAATTTATCCTATTCACTTCTGGAAAAGATTTTAACTGAAGTTATGCTTAGTTTCTTCATTGCTGAAATCTGCCTCCTGTGCTCTTTATTCCTCTGCTCTTCTCTCTGCTTCTGAAAGGTTTCCTCAAGTTCATTTTTTCTCTGGTTTGTTGCAGCTTACATGTTAACTCATCCTTTTTTTGTCTTTATTCTTCATTTCAGCAGCAGAGGGGTTGTGGTTTTTGTTTTTTCTCTCTCTCTCTTTTTTTTTTTTTTTTTTTKTAATACAGGCATTTCAGTCAAGTCTGTGCTTTTGTTCTCTGGCACTTCTATGTGGCCTTGGCAGTCACTAGAAATTGAACTGAGCCATCAAGCTGTTGCCAGAACCACAGGGAATGTTCTGCTGAACACCGGCACCATATTGCCTCTAAATTTCCTAAGATCCTTTCATGTAAGAAGGAAGGGAAGCAGGAGCACAGCAAGGAGAGGGTTTATTTTGGTTTATACATCAATATGCATTTGAACTTCCTTGTCTCCAGCCACATGGCACAATGGATTTCTATTTTTCAGGTTATGAGTTACAGCTAGCAAAGAAAAAGCTAGAACTCCTAATACACCCCCATTTCCAGCATTTGTATTTTTGCAGTTGTGGAGATTGGGGACAAGCAGGAGAAAGATTTTATCACACATGCAGGTAGGGCATGGAGCTGCTACACACAAAGTTTGTTTGCTCAAACTGAAATACTATCATGTGTATGAAATGCTATCATGTGTCTGAAATGCAGATAAGTGTGTGGGAAAAGCATGTATTCGAGGAGTTTGTGTGGACTAACTGGGATGATTAAAGATGATTTGAAAGGCTGTTTTAGAACTAAACACAGCCTGAAAAAAGCATGGGACACTCTATATGCATGTCACTTTGTACATTAGTTTCTCAAATGCCATCCTAACTCACCTTGGGACACAAATACTAAGACTATGGGCCCTATAATCACTATAGAGAGTTGATGAGGCATAAAAGCACAGAGAACATAAACTCTAGGTTTATTTTCTCCCTCTTCTGTATTGGAGTTGTTAGAGCAAGGACATTTAGGCTCTTTTCAGTGCTGCACCTATACCTGGGAAAAAGGAAAGTCAACTAAGTGAGATTTCTGCTGTTGTAACATCTGACTTATGTGCTTTAAACAAGGCAGCAAGCCATAAAGACATGGGTAAGATAAAATAAAGTAATCTTTGGGTTTTACTAAAAACAGTTAACACATGTTAACTACAGCTTGGTTTCTCTAAGTTAGTCAGCCAGTGTTAAAAAGATTTTTGGCAGAATAGGTGAGGCCTTAAGAAAGAGGTAGCTTAGTTCATGTAAGTGCTCTGCCATGCAAATGCTCTGCTTGAACTACCACTAACAGTACTGAGTGGAGTTGACTGACTCGGTGGATGAGGAACGCAACACCCAATGGAGGGCAGCATCATCTTCAATCACGTCTCCAGAAAACCGTAATACGTATACAAGCATATTTATATCTGTTAGTATTTTGGAGGGGGTTATATTTGTTGAGTTTTGTTTTGCAAGGAAACAAACCAGAGGTTTAGACATTTCGAGGTATCAGGGGGTTTCTTAACTCCCCTCTCTCTGTTCCTTTTACTATCTCCCATCCTCTTCCCCCCCTGCCCCCCAGCCCAATATGATATTTCTCTTTACTACATCAAGATTCCTCTACCAGCTCCTCTCCTCATTCACCACTTCCTTCCTCTTTTACCTATGTCTCAGCTTCTCCCCAATTTCCAGGCCTCAGCCAGATGCTTTGGTTCCAGTATCCTTTTTTTTTTGCTTGCCCATCCACACTGGGTTGATGTTAAAAGCTTTCTAGAGCTAAACAGACATACTGCATTCATCAGCAACACAGCTGAGGCACAAATCAACTGAATTCCATAATCTCTAGTTTCAGAGAAAATCTGAAGAAAGATAAACCTTGCGGTATATTCTAAGCATCAACCAAGCAGGCTGATGTACGTATTTCCAGCAGTAAGTAAAATAGGGAAGTGGAGCTGTACTTACAAATTAATCTGGGGGGAAAAAACACAAAACAGGGGTTCCCAACTGGTGTTTACGTACTGCAGAATAGATTGGCTACCAGATAACTTGACCTTAGGCTAAATTAATGTTGGAATTTTGTAGAAAGCTACCAGCAACATGATTTAATCTGCTCCCCATGGGAGATGCAGGTATGGACAGTCTGCTCCTTACCCTCTCAAAAACTTAGTATTTGTCATTARGCAAATAGCATGTGAATGGGAAAGCAATGGATGTATTGATTACCACGGTAATCTTCTTGTCGGAAAAAACAGAAGTGTTTTGAGGAGAAAAGGGTTAATGGCCATTGATACAACTTGCTTGGATGAATTGTAGGATTTTGGACCATTTTGACAGAAACTATGTAATGACACACACATATGATCCATATTGAAAGGAAAAGAAAACAAAACAATCCCTCAAACACTCTTTAAAAGCAAAGTGAATTTTCCCCCACCTTTTAAGGGAATCTATTTTAGGCTGAAAAAGAAATTACAGAGGGAAATCAAAACTTTCCAGGGTCAGTGGCTATACTAAACAATTCTGGTCTTTGATAATTCTACAACTAAACTAACGTCCCTCACAGGGAAGTGAGGCTTTGCTTCTAGTTCTTGCAAGATTCGTTCATGACAATGCGGGTGATGTCCTGGCTCCAGCAGCACCTGCCCTGCCTGCAGGGGAGCTGCAAGGTCACCCAGAGACACTTACACTGTCCTGATGAGCCCAAGAGGGAGAGGCACTCCCGGGGTCCTGGGATCTGCACTGCATGCACATCACTGCACAAAACCAGCTGTGCCAAAATTCAAAAACTGGGGAAGTGTAGCAATCTAAAGACAACCTTATGTTCAGTATAGTCATCTGTTTCAATGATGAATCCAAAGATGGTGACATGACTGTCCTTATGGTGTCCAATGCAAGAGAGCAACCTGAGATGCACCTTGGTGCTACCAATTTATATAATGTTTTCCATACAGTGTGATTTAGTGCCCCAAATAAGAAGGCAGCTGTAGCTCTTAGAGGATATTAGCAACATTTGCTTATGTTTTGCTGTTTGAGCAGCAGTTAAAGCCAGTTTTACTATGTTGCTTAGTAAAGCAATATATTCTTAAATAACTATAGGGCCATCAAAGTCTACAGATCAAATATGGAAAAATGAGCCACCTTTCCTGTCAACTGCTACGTACTAATTTTTAAAGTATTCATTCTTTGTGTGAGCCATAAAAAGTTGAAGGCAAACACTGCCAGATACCAAACACTGAAGAAACAAGGGACTGCTATTAAATATCATACTGATGCTGATGAAGGAATTTGGATAGCACACAGTCGGGCAGCACTCAGTTTGCACAGGCTGGGGAATAGCTGGTTATATTGCTTTTGCACAACATACACGTGACACTTGATGTGCTCAGACTGATTCATTAAGGGTATGACGATGACACTTTAAAAAAGAAAGTAATCAAAAGAGAAGTTAATGAGTTCTTATGCTTTGATCCTTTTTCTAATGTGCCATTTGATTTAACTTGGGAATATTTCATGTGTGACATTTTCATGTCACTGCTGTAAAACAATTCAATAAAATCCATGAGTTCTGAGTTCTGGACTGAGGAAGGAGTATTTTCAGGTCCAATAGCTTAGCATTGCTGCAGTGACAGAGCGACTTGCTGAACAGTAATTAACTGAAGAACAAGTTCCTGTAATAAGAAACTAAGCCAAGCTCTAAATATTCCCCTTTTGACTCAGGAAAACAAATTAATCTTTTCATATGACCTTGACTATAGGACAAACGAAGCCTAAAATAAATTACAATAGCTGACATGATATGACTGATTTCTTGTAAAGTGTGTTTTCAAAGATATTGTTGGAGGCTGTGATATCAGTGCTATATATGCACACTGGACCACAACTTGTAGATTCATGAGCGCTCCCTAAGAAAACATTATCTGTCCAAATCTCACCTAATCCAGCTATTGTTTTAACTTCCTTCAGCAGGATTTCAAATACACATTACAAATAAATTATTGTGTCTCCGAAAGAGATGGTTGTTATTCTTTTACAACTGGTAACATACTTTCCAATATATTTGTAGGGATAAGAACAAAAACTAACTGAAAATTTTCATTTTTTCCATGTTGAGAGAGGAAACTGTACAGTAATCTCACTCAGACGCAGAAATTATAGTTTCACTAACCTTTATCTGTCTGCATTCACCATTACATTGTCTCACTGCACATATTTCAGACGTTAAAAGGCAGAGCAGAATACTAAGGAAATGTACCGCCTGCCAGCTACAAAGGACAAAAGGCCATGTCTACTGTACTGAAGAAGATTGGGTTTTGTTTTTCAGATTTGCTTCTTTTCCATCAGGAATAGATTTTGTCAAGAAATTTAAAAGACAGGTTTCAAGTAGATGTGTTTGCAAAAAGAAAGGAGTTTTGAACAGACTGTTTCTGAGATGCCTGCTGTTACACCACACACTTTTCCTAGCTCTAGGTGTCAAGATACTGGAGCCAAAGATTGTCTGAGTACCCTCATTGTTTACTCTTTCTCAGACTGGCACGGGCAAGCAGATGTAAAGGCTTTCCAAGTGCAAGCAGAGGGGGTACTAAATAATAGCCAGTCTTGGCACAGACTTGATGGGTATAGTCAGCAAGGTTTCTAGGCTGCTTGATTCTTATAAAGCAATAACACACAGTCTGTTTTCCTCTTTCAGCTTCTAATTATGACAGCCATTGACCTTCAAGTTTGTTCAAGTTCTTTGCAAGTGCCAACAAATTAATTAAAACTTCACAGGAATGTGAGAGTCTCAGGAAAAAACAGAGTAGTAAGACTGAAACTTCTCGTTATTTTAGAGAAAATAAATTTTAGAGGAAACAGAAAGCCTTTGGTCTTCACTTCCTTCCTAAGAACTCAATAGGTCCTTTTAATGTACAAATTAGATGCCACTGCTATGATCGATGATTTACTTTTTAAAAGTCTTACTTTTATGCAGAGTGTATTACTATTTCTGTGAAAATAATTAATAACTGAATCTCAATCTCTTTCACTTAAACCTGGGCAAGGATTGTCCAGCTGACCAGAGAAATTATATATCTCATGATCAGAGCCCTGTGAGGATAGAGATGTATGCATGTAGGAGATGATGAAAGGAGGATCACAGCAGCAGTCACACAACCCTGATCCAGCCTGACTTCTGCTGATAAATTTATGTTACCTCCTAGTATAAATTAATTCCCATAAAGCATAGGCAGCAGTATTAAAGATATAAGAAACATTAACAACAAAGGAAATTCATTATCGCCAAGGAGTAGTGTACAGCAAGGCACATATATATTGAAGTTCTTCTGAACTTCTATAGCTGGTAGCTTGCAAAGAGGAATGAAGGACTGCTACCCCAGGAGTTTACTTTTAAAATCTGGCAATGAGGTAATTTGCTTTTTCTAAGAAGTTCTGGAGAACAGTAAAGGTATCACACAGTGTCTAGAGACCCCCTGCATGGACCATCCTTAACTACTAGGGATATGCAGAGGTCTGAGGGGTCTTACGAAAAGTTTTGGTTAAAGTTTCAACTTCATTCTTTGGTTTCAAGTATGAAAGCTAATTGTCTGAGAGCTTCAAGAACATCTCCAACAAAATCAGAGAAGGCCAGAAATGGCAGTACAGATATTCCTAGGGTTTTTTTTAAAAGCAGCAAAATAAGCTGAAAAAGTAAAGCCTTCTTTATAAATCTTAATGAATCAAGAGGAAAAAGCCCCCTACTTGTCACTTTTAAAATGGAATCAAATAACTGTAGTTCCTAGGGGTTAAAGGCCACTGTGATTTTTCAGCAGGCCTATATAGCATGTCATGTCTCTACACCTTTTGTGTTTTCATTGCTTCTGCACAAAACAAAAACTGTCAAATAAGGTGTGCTACTGCTTTGCTCTTCAGATAAGTCTGAATGCACATCTTCCACCACCTGAGGAGTGTTCCAGCAGCCTGCGTGCTGACCCCACGCTCTTGAATGAGACTCGGATATTTGCTTCCCTTTCCCTGCCCCTCCCTCCCYGTGTCCCCCAAAAGAGAAATTAGATTTGGCTGCTATTGGTAGTCAGCCACAACAGCACCTACCAAACACACAGCCGTCTTTTTTAAAGAAAARTATCCAGATTCTGCTTGTCATACTCGCACGTCTGAGCAAAACTGACCAAACCTAACACCACCTACCCATGCGATAGCTAGCAGCACTCATGAATTGTACTTGTAAGAACAGAAGGAGTTATTTAAGTAGATATGCAAAAAAGATGTGTTGACTTCAGGCCTCCTTTTTGTTAACGAGATTCTCAGTATTTAAAATCATCTTGTAACATGCAATAATTGCTGATACATACTCTTTTCTGTGTTCTTATCCTCATTGTGCCTGCATTTTATGGTCTGTACACACAAAATTGTAATGAATTATAAAAGGGACAGCAGTAATCCTAAGACATGGCAGTTTCTTATTTTAATGGCTGTTCCCAAGATTGCTCCAATCACTATGAACTCCCCTAATAACTCTATTTGTCAGAGGATCCAAATCTAATTTCATAATTTTAATTTCCTGTAATGCAAAATGTTAGACTCATTTAAATTTGATCTAATTTGTATATTCCTCACCTCCCCCCAGGCAGCAGGTGGAGGCTCCACAGGAGGGTAATATTTCGGGACATCCCAAGCCACTGCAGCCATGAACCACTTGAAATCTTTGCATTTAAGGTGCTTGCGAAGTTCCTTCTGAGCAGAGATATCACCAGTTGAGAGATGCCTGTACTCGGGCCGTCGCTGGTAAATGTATTCTGCAAACTCATCCATCCATGTCTCTGCCACACGCTTCAGGTTCTGTGCAGCAGAAAAAGGCAATCATTAATTTTTTCATGCTTTGACTGAATGATATTTCTAATATGGGGAATTAAAAAAAATCTCAGTAGTCCACACAACTTGTAAGCTTAGCTGATTGTGAACTCTGGTATTTGAATTAAATGTAAACCCTTTTGCAATTGAGTCAAGAGTATGACAGAATTAGACTGATGACTTTGTGCGGTTTGTGGTTTTTTAGTACTCTGATGCATTTGGTAAGTGGAGGTTTAATTAATCAGATACAGTAAAGTTTTGGATAATTATTTCAGCTAGAATATTACCGTGATGTTCCCAGGTTTGTTTTTTGGTTTGTTTTTAATTAGTTGGTAGACTACTGTTTTCCACATGTTTTTGATTCATTTGAGTTTTGAGGTTGGAGGTTTGGGTTTGGCTTTTAACCTTTAACATGTATTTTCTTTGGGCTCCCAAGATGCCCTTGATCTTTCACAAGCCACATCCACAAAGACTGTCTTGGTAGAAATGTTTGATTTTCCCCTGTAGCTAACCACAACTAACTAGACATTATTAACATATTCAGCACACGAGAGGAATTCTGACATATCACCATGTATATATGTGCAAATGCCTGCAACTAATAATACTGTGAAAAGCTTGCACAGCATGATAAACTAAAGATTGTAAACTGAGCAACCAAGCCATAATGTTTTTTCCCAAGGCAGTCAAATTGGAAAACCTAACGGTGGTCAGAAGAGGGTGAACTTGTCTCCTGTTCTCCAAAGATGAAAACTGACCATATGAGAATTCTGTTAAAATAAAAATTACTAAAATCAGTCTTGTGACCTTTTCTGGATGCTTTCACATTTCATTCTCCCTTGGCCCCAACCTCTCTCTTTTCTATGTTTGCCATATCCAGTTCAGTCTCTCCAGCTATGCTAATACAACTGACAGAGATGTTAGCAAGAGCTGTCTATGGGATACTAGAGCTTCATGCACACATTTCTAAAGCTAGAATCTCACTGCTTTCTGGGTGAGCTTTCTTCCATGTTGCATAAAAAGAACTATAAAACTATTCCTTTTAACTCTCAAAATCAAGAATTTAGAGTAAGGACTTTGATTGTTCATAAACTTGCAGCATTCAAAATCACTGCTTGGAGTTCCTCAGAAATGATTCTGAGTTACAGTCTTGCTCTCTTTCCCGAACCGGTATGGATCTATTTGAAACCTTTAATATTTTTATTGATTTATAACAACAAGAAGAAGATCCACCTTAYTATTACCCTTCTTTATATAAATTCAGGAGACCATTAGATCTAGATACCTTTAGATAATCATAGATTGTGCTGTTGTATTATAGTTTATTGCTTCTAAAATAAAAGACTATTATGATTAAAAGCTGTCAATACCTGTGCTGTATTTTTTCAATTGTAAACTATAGAGAAACACTGGTAAGTATACACTACCACCATWACAGTGTTGAGCAAACACTACAGAGTATCAAGTATCCTGCTTTCCTGCTGATACTGTAAGACAGGGCCTTCTGTTTGTTGAACATCTTATTTTCCTTCCTGTTCTTTATGCATCATTACATGGGTTTTTGACTAATGCTGGATGTTGAACAGAAACTTTCTTTCAGCTCTTCACAGTGATACCTACGTCCTTTCCTGCTAGTTCACAACCTACTAATGTGCATGAGCAGTTAGAATTATTCCTTCTAATGTCTTTCACTTGGCATTTGAAAGGCATCTGAATTTCAGCTGCCATCACACTGCTCATTCACCTAGCTTTCTACATTTCTGAACCTTCTCCAGTCTTGACTAACCTGTCTTCTTCAAGTTCATTCCTTGTTCCCTTCTCAGTTTTCTTTAGGAATATCTTAGATACTTGCGCTAGAAGAGACATCTGGTTTTCTTGAGGCTAGCCCTCTCCCATGATAACATCAGACAATTCATACCCAAATTTGGGAGTAAGAGATTATATGTACATGTAAGGGGGCAAGCAGTCATGAGCTTGCTCTGTCCCATCCCATAGCTGGTTTTGCACTAGCTTTGGACTGGAAGCTTAGCATAGCAGCAAGTCTGTGCTAACAAAAGCATAGTATGGCTATACAATTCTGAAGCGGAGCTGACCCGAGGCAGAGCAATTCATAGGATAGATATGGCAACTTGTGGCTTTCTGCATTCATCCTAAACACATATATAAGACTATTTCTAATCCATGAATCTCAGTTCTGGCTTATATCTCACATAAAATTTATTTTGTTATCATTTTATGAGAAACAGAATTATCCATTTGCCTGTGTAAGAATTTACTCAAATTATAATTAATTAACTTAATTTACAAAATTATAAAGTAAAAAGACTTTTAAGTAAGAATCCTAGATAGCTAAGACCCAAGAGATATATTTTATAGTTGCTTTTAGTCATGCAGTCTAAACAGAAGGCAAACTTTTCTGTATTTTTGTTTGCTTTTAAAATTCCTCCTGCAACTTAATTCACACAAATTTATATGCAGATGTCATAGTTAAGTATGGGCTTAGTCTATTCTGCACTTCTCCAGCTGCCCAATAACCTCTTATCCCAGCAATAAAGCAACACCTCACTGGATGACATTGAGACACTAGGGGATTCTTATTGCTTTGTTTGTAAAAACAAGATCATCAAGTTTTGTAATATTCTTTTTATAGAACGCTAACTGCAAAATGTTGAGATTTGCTCTGTAATAAGCTAGAGGACAATATACATCTGATTATCAGCAACATAAGGTAATGTTTCTTCTTAGAACATTCTCTGCATATAAGTAAGCCTGATTCTTACTATGATGTGCTTTCAAGATTCATTTGAAAATTCCTTTCCTGAATTTTATTAATCTGCACAAACTAAATGTCTCTGAACTAATAAAGCTTATCTGAATACAAAGACAGCAAGATACAGAACAAATGAAGTACATTCAGCTGACACTGCAAGATACATTACTATGCACTTTGTCCCTATGAAGTAAATAAATTAAAATCTGCAAGGATAAAGCAAGTGCAATTAAAATCACAACACTTATGTCCCCATTTCAAAATGACTTACTCCTCACATACATAAGGTTGACCTTTGTTGTAATTTCATGAAAACCTAAATTACTTTACTTCACGTGAAATTAGAATTCAAGAATAAAGGAATGGGGTAGGACAAGGAAAACCAGACCAAATTCAGGAACATCTACATGACAATCTCACCTTTCTGGTATAAATCCTATAATGCAAAAATACCCTGACAAGTGAAAATATTATGTGACGAAACTTTGTAGATAAGGCCAAAATATGATTTAAGTGCATTAAACCAGGAAGCCAAAATCATGAACACAGGTGTAATCTTTCTAGCATATTTTCCACTCGTATATGCTGTACACCTCATTTATTACAATGAAAATACAATTTAAGCCTATAAGTATGATACTATTTTGGTAATCACTTTATCTAACAGTGTTATTTTCATACTAAGAAACCATACAGTAAAAAGAACCTTATAGTAGAAGAACAGTAAAATAATTTCCTTAGGAAAGAAAAATTATAAGTAACTCCAGCAGAGACTTACCTCCTCAATATTAAGAGTAGACTCTGCTAGAGTTTTCCCTTCAGTTATTTGGCTAATCCAAAAAAAAAAAAATGCATTCCTCCTTACATGATTAGAACTGAATAAAACAGGAGTCCAACAGAAATACTTCATATTGTTATATCTGGTCATTAGTTCAAAATTCTCATTCACCAGTCAAAAGCTCTTTGTTTTCCAATGAGTCCTCTATCACTGTTTTTCTGGTAGAAACCCTTCAAAACATTGCATTTACAAAAAAAAGTACAGTCCTCCCCCACCATTCCCCAAGTATCAGCCAAAACTCATTAGCCAAATTTGTTTAAAACTTTATCCCTCAGTTCTTCCAAAACCATTCTCTCCATTATATGCTAAAAATCTTCCAAAGCCTTGTTGCATCTCTTAAAGAGCCTATATATGTTTAGTATATTTTTATATTGCCATCATAAGCTGAGCCTATGTGAGGCAGCCCTTTGAATTTTAAGTTTCCCTTTTAAAAATACAAACTCTTGATTGGCTAGCTCTAAATCTCCAAACTGTTTATGTACATGACTATAAGAAACTCTATCATGCATTAGCAGGAAGCTCTCTCTGAAGTTGTCAGTTACAAGTAAGCACTCAGCTTCCACATGTTTTAATCTAAATGAGGTTTGTTGACCTAAGTTATCTTGGTTTTATTATCCTTATTATTGCTACACAGGCTGATATTTTGCCTTAATAATTACCACACTTCCTTTTAGAATATTCATGTTCAGACCAATAGTGAAAAACTTTAAATTGCAATTAATCCTCATACTTGAACTGAATGCAGTCAGATAGAATTGCATTCCAGAAAGCTAATCAGTTGCAACCTTGCAAGTAAAACAACTGCAAACATCTCATACATTACTATTTGGAATATGTTTACTTAGCATGTTCCTGGAGCAAAAATACATGCTTTCCAAGAGGAACGAGCTCCAGTAAGTTGCAGATCCCAGTTCTCTTGCTGTCTATCATGAAAAGTAGCTTGGCGTTATGTGAAGAACCTCCTAGAAATGTAACTCTTCTCTGTCACATATGTCAGTGAGCTTCTGGTCCTTTACTCACCTTATCACCAACAATAAGAGGGACACAATGTAAACGAGAGAGCTCATCGCTGAACACTTGAAGGCCTACTGATTGAGTCACTTACTGTAATATAAGGGATGTGATTTCAAGCCCTTTACAAGTCTCCTGGAATTGCCTTTCCCACAATCTGGGTGAATGCTCTACGTTGTGGAGAAAGGAGGACTGTCACTTCCTCTATGCCTGAGCCTCATGCAGGGTTGGATGCAATCTGAGCAAGTCAATGTATTAAGCCCTCACAAGTGAGATATGTATGGGAATGAATATCTACCAAATCCTAACAGGGTCAAATGGTAAAATAGAGGCTAAGAGGTTTGACTCTGTTAGGACTTTGCCACATATGTGTGTATACTGCTGCAGAAACTCAGAGATCAAAGGACTTTAAGAGTCTAGCAGATTAGGCAGCATTTTGTGAATGTCTTACAGCATCATTTAAGCACTCTAGTCTCCCAGCGAAGCTAATCTACAAAGAATTTAGAACAACCAAAATAAGAGTTGGATTTCAATCTTTCAGATTTCTGTCTCTGATACTCTTTGTTTAATCTTTAAAGAAGACTCCATTAAGTTCCATTTTCTCAAATGGCATCGAATATCTTTATCAAAATAAGAATCAGTTTTGGGGTGTCTTTGGGGTAGATCACACTGGCTCCGATTCTTTTACTTCAGTTTGAGCACCTCATCTAAATGCATACAAAAAGTCAAAATGAAATAAGTGTCTTTGGACTGCAGCTGAAAAACTACTGTAGCTTGGCTCAGTTGTCAAACTAATTTTACAGGTGTCCACATTTATAAAGCTGGACTTTTAATAGAAAAAGGAAAAATAGAAAGAAAAATTAAATAGGAGAGGTTAAATGAAAAACAATTCAATATTAATGAGTTGAATGAACACATATACATGAACTGACACACAATGCGAGGAAGTCATAGGGACATTAGATGGACATCCGAGGAGTTTCTCAGGACCTATCCATGACAGACCAATGATAACTGGTTCTCTCTACTTGCCATATTCAATGAAATTTGCTGAATGAGGAAGAATAAAACCCAATGATGTTTCAGTATATGCATATTTCTATATGGAAGGTTGTGACAGCTGTCACCAAGAAGCTGTGAGATGCATGCAAAAGTGATGGCAACCCCAGTATGACTGACTCATCAGCTGTATCAGTTGCCCCATGTACGCATTCTCAATTTAATTAACTTTTGTGACACTGGTACAACTTTAATAGGATCTCTGGAAATCCTTTTGGACAAGTTTGCTTTAAGTTTGTAGGAATTCCCACAGTTAAGACTGTGACTTTGTTTTGTGCTTTCATTCAGCAACATTCCTAGCAAGACAGGAAATTAAAATGCCACAAATATCTTCCCTAGAAATATCTGGACTTCAATAAAAGAGTTAAAATCAATTTGAATTTTTCTTGACTGGAGAAAAAGAGAGATAAATGAGGACTTCTCCACTTGCTATTTTTTCATGGACCATTTTGTCCTTTTCACTTCCTTCGGTGAGTAGGGAAGATTCATCTCTTCGATCAAGTAACTGTCCCTCTTTTTTAAGTATGTTTAGTGAGATCGTCTGCCATTTTCAAGGGACATGCTATTATTCAAACAAGCCCACTGAGAAGGCGGCCAGGGAATGGAAAAATGGACTAAAACAGGGACAGATTCATAAATATTCCTTCTAAGCAAAGTTTAACTAGATTGGCCCCAACAGGTAGAGAGTAGTTCCCTGTTTTAGAAATGTGGCTCATGCGCTGGCTAGGAATGACAGCATTTATATGAAAGATACCTAGCTATATACTATTCCACATTGGAAATTTGCATAATTTCATCCTTTCCATCATTACCAACTTTTACTCTAAATGCAATAGCTAAATTACCATAAAAATGTAATGTCTATTTTCAGTTTCTCCGAATGTTATAAAGTAGATTTTTTTAATCCAGTGGCACTATAGCAGTACAACAGTTTTATTATTTGTTTCGCTTCACCTGCATAACCTGTTCTTTCCTCTTTTGTACCTATCTCATTCTTTGCATCAGGAAAACCCTGACCCCAGTTCACAGATTTTGTCAACATTAAACAACTAGCGGAACATTTGGATCCTGCAACAAGTTCCTGTTGTTGGATGTTCAATCTGAACATTTTCCAGGAAACTGGATGCCATCAGCAGACACAGACCTAGCTGGTGTAATCTTATTTGTCACAGTAGTCTTTTCTTTCATTGGCCAAGATATCTAAAATTACATTCAATCACACCAATCAAATATGAGTCACCACAGTATGTCTAAGTGATTCTTTGCAGGTCTTTGCAAAGGTATTTCAGTTCTGAAATATAAGAGAGGGTCTGACTGAGCACAGAGTTGTTGCTGCTACAAAATGGGTGCCCTGTTTCCTTCTGGAAGCAGCTGTATTTCATTTGGCTGGAATGAATAATATACAGCCCTGCGTAAAAAGGACTTAAGAAGTGCATTGGGATCCATCCAGCCAAGACAACTATACTTTATGCTCCCCTGGAAAACAGGTAGCATAATGTCACAATAAATCACCAYAGAGGAAGGGGAGCAATGTTTGAGTGGAGGAACCCATCCAACAAGTGTGGATTACTATGACAGAGGCAACAACATACAAAACTCCACAGCACTAACAGGGAGAAAGACAATACCCTACATTTCAGGCAAACATCCTTCCTTAGGTGTCAGAACACAACCATTTCTCATTTCCATACATGTCTACATGAAAGTGAAACCACAGGAGTGTTCTCCTGGATGCTAATTATAGATTTGTGACACGCAGGTCTGAATATTTAAACTGTCCACATCAGATAAGTCTAAATGGGGGTTTTCATCCTTTTCCCTTCTTGCCTAACTTCCTTTTATCTTTAGGATTAGGCTACTGTTTTCCAATCTTTCCCCCATCTTGGGTTTCTTCTCTTGGTTCTTTTCACTTAACCAGGATTAAACCTTCTCAGATTTCTTTCCAGAAATGGTTTTTATTTGTGTGAAAAAGCAACCAAATAAACAGATGCCTGCAGGTATAAAAGAAATGCTTCTCACAGTATGCTAACTAGGTGACAAGGCTGGTGGTGTATATAAATAGCTCTTGTGAGAGTTAGCACAGAACAGCTGGCAGAGAAGAGAAAGTCTATTTGTTTTCAGCCTGTAATCTGCAAATACCTTGAACTGAAATTCCACAGATGTTACCTAAAAACAGCCAAGACTTCAATTTTCTGTATAGAGGCTCCTACCTCCACTGCAAAATTTTAAAGATCTACAAATTGCAAAAGAATTACAAACTGCTGACTAAAGGATACATCTGCATTGCTCATTGGGGAAAGGATTAAGGCCATGACTTGAGACGAGGCTTTGGGGCTTTGTGGGCAGTGAGTTCTTGGCGTGGATGCAGGGATTGGCATGGTGTGCCATGAGGATGCTTCCTGCCCCAACCTGACTCCATGGCTGCAGGCCCCTGTGGCCTGCTTATAGGGTAGTCACGGGGAGGGAGGGAGGGAGGTCAGAGTACAGCATGTCCTCATGGCCCCTCTGGAGATTACTGTTTTAGAGGGGGATAAATATAGCCACAGATGTTCCCTGTGAACAAAAATCACTTTATCTCATAGCTTTATTATTTGTATATGGAACTGCCAACTATTGGTTAAGACTTGTATTTACTTACATGTGCCTACTGTTATTCATGCTTTTTGCAAATAAGAAGCATATATGCATTTTACAGTCCACCCAGTCAACCCAGGTAGGAAAACATTTATTTCCTACCCACTACTCAGCAGAAAGCAGAGTGACAGTGTAACAACATCTCTGCAAATTTGTTGACTAGTGCGATGATCACCTTACAGACTCATACTGTGGGCACATTTAGACTAGAGCTCACCTGAGCAGTTAAGCCTGGAAGAGAGTTCAGGGATCTGACTCCAAATCCATTTATTAAGCTACTTAACTTGGGTTCCATTGCTAGTTTGTTGAATGAATCCTGGGAAGTAGTTACCATCACTTTGATGCTGTTGTTACCCAGAAACATCGAATTCTCTGTCTTCTTTGCATTTCTTTCAGATAGCTAATTGTTAAACTGCCTGTCCGATTGCATTTATTATCTTAAAAACAAAACATTTATCCAGATTGAAGAAAACATTAAATTAGCATTTTTTAAAGTTACTTTGCCTTCTTGTATTCAAGGATTAGTAGATATGACTTGAAACTTTTTTTCTAAGTGCTCTGTTTGAGATCTTAATTTAATTAATTTAATGATGAATTCATAAATCCGCTAAATTAAAGAAACATAGAATGTAAATTTAAAATTGCATTGAATAACTATCATCATTATAATACATTATAATTGTGCTGTTGCAAGAAGGTAATTCTTGCTTGATTCATAAATTATTTGCTTATTCCAAGCTGATGTTTCAGTTGCTTATTGTGATTGCTGAATCATAACTGAATTTGTGCTACAGCCTTTTGTGCTAAAAGGGTGATTGCAAAAGTATCAGCATGGTCCCTTTAACAGCACACCATGTCTATCACTTTGTATTGTGGTCACTAGAAAATATGAGTCTTATGAACTTACTTTACCTAACTGATTCTCCTTGGTTCTGTAACTTGACTGGAAACTGAAAAGAGAAATGTTCAAGTGCTGTTTTAAGAAAACCCAAACACCACTTGCAGCTGGAAAAAAAAAAAAAAAGCAGTCTTAACATTGAAGGAAGCTCTGTCAAAAATGCAAATGTGGTCATAGCACCAGATGGTGCAGCTACAGTAATTTTATTTAAAGATCCCTTTTGAAGCCACAGGAAAAGGCTGAGCAAATGGTTCAGGTGGGAATCTGAACCCACCTTTATCAGCTGAATTCCTGAACCCAAACTCTTGCAAGTTCCAATTCAGCAACACAGTGTAATGAGGCAAGTGTCATCATGCTTGTGCCTGCTGGGTCAGAGGATCACTGGGCTCTGGGATCCCAAGTCCTGGAGTGCAGGGAGGAATTCAAGTTAAGATTAGGATTCACCATGCTGCTGGGTTAGCATCCAAATGTGAACTTCACTGGGTTTGCCCTTTCCTGTCTTCAGAAAGGGCTAACACTCTAATGTTCTGTAGTAATTGCTAAAAATCTCTGAAAAATACCTGCAAATGAAAGAAACTTCTGTAGACATATATTGAAATTCTGACTTTATCTCTGCATATCCTATGGAACAGTGAGCTTTTATTGATAGACTTTTTACGGTGTTTACAGAATCATGAATAGAAAAAAATCCCCCCCAAATAGGGAGCTAAATAAATAATAAACTGGGATATATCTGCAAGAAATTGCTAGTCATATTTTAAAGTCTATTTTATTAGATAACTAAGACAAAATGGCATAGCTAGAATTCTAAAAAATGAAGCATCTCTCAAAAATACCAAAGCTACTAAAACAATCCAGTAAAACAATCCAGAACTTCTTAATGGGGCAGCATCTTGCATAGGATTTTAAGATTTGGGGACTCACTCTTTATATATATGTTTTACCAAAAACAAACAGACCAAAATAGTTATTAGTAGCTGCAGTTTTGTGCAGAGGTTGACAGGTAGGGAATGAATGATAATTATGTGGTGCTTCCTCATTACAATGTAGAATGACTGTTGACATCTGTATGCTCATTAATCTTGCTTTATGTGCAATTACCTGTAAATTGGGCATTGACTGCATTTGGCAAGCAGCAACTTCCTGAGACATCTCCAGAAATTTTTTCAGCTGTATGTCCTTTGTTTCTCATGGTCTGTTTTATAAATCTATTATGGATTTTTTCAGTTTGCTTTACTTTTGTTCTGTACCGCTGAACAGTTTTACTGGCAGAGCATTTTATACATGGATGTCTTTCAATTTATGGTGTAAGTGTCAGCAAAAAATATGTCTGGGCCTTGCAGGTCATGACTGGCAGATGAGAAGGTAAAAAATATGATAATAAGGACACAGAAAATCGATGTCATGATACACTTTAATGTGTGTGGTACAGTAACGGTTATTTAGTGATAGGGGAGGCTGAGCAGGCTTAAAGTCTCTTGCTTTATAAAGCATATATGATCCTCACGCCTGGTCACAGCTCTTTAAAAAGTTATCTAGATTGGTCAAGGATTATGTAGCTAGTTGAAATTGTGTTGCGCCTTGCCAGTATAAGATGTAGATAGGTGAAATCCCAAGGGAAGGGATGGTAAAATGATCACTTTAAGCAATATTTATTATGGGCAATCCCATGAGTTGCCTAAAGCATATCAGTGGTTGAAACAGCTTGAAAGAGATCAATTGGACTATGCCTGAAATTGCCTAGAAGCTCCATTGTCTTCCTAACTTCAGTCTCCACATCCCTTGTGCTAATGTTTTGAGGGACAGGATGAGGAAATCTGTGACTCTAATGTAGTATCTGCACCAGGGGAAATTCTTCCTTGACTAATAATTGACTAATAAATGACTGCAATCATTTACACAGCCACTGCTGGGCTTCCTGGGGCCCATTCCTTTGCGCACTGCATCTCCAGCATCCTCCTTCATATAGCAGAGGATGCAAAAGGACTTAGGAAAAAGTTCTGTGGAGCTGAAATTGTATTCCAATTGTTTTCAACAAACACAGATAATACTCTCAGATATTCTCAAATATGTTATTYATTATATTACTAAACTGGAGGAAAGTTTAAAATAAAGTTCACATAAAGGTTAAAATATAATTTTTGGAGGCTACAACACAATATTTCGAGGATAACCCAAATATAGCTGCAAAATCCAGGCCATTTATGTTTATACTGCCATAGTATTATTTTGGCTAACAGCTCCATCTGGGTCAGTTTATTCAGAACCAGAAGTGGTCTCTATCAAAGGGATTGTCTATTCATGAAGATGAATATATCCTTGCTTTTTCTTTTATGGCTTGGATCAGAGAAAGGGAATGTTTTTAGGCTTAAAGTTACACATAGAGTTTTACAGTTCCATGACCGAAATCTCCTCTTTGGCTCATGAAGTTATGATGACAGCCACAAACACTAAAACAGACAGAAGATCTAATCTTGTGCTTTTGGCACCCTTGAAGCAACACATCTTAAGAGCAACATTTTGTTTTAGAATAACCTGCTAGAAAAAAGTTCAAATTCTCTTTCAAACAATGTTAATATATACCAGAATTTCCCTAAGCATCAGCTACGTTTTGGACCCTGGCAACACAGAAAGATGATCCATTACTTGAACAAGAAAGATAACACCCGCCCTATCAGCACACTAGCTCTTTTCCCATAAGGTATTGGACAGTCAGTTTGTGCATGGGCAGAGATTTCATTCTCATAATAGGGAAAATTTTTATTGTAATACTTCACAAGTGATTTTTTGAAAGCAAGCTAAAATAAATAAAGTATGTGGAGGCTGGGAGGTAACTGATGGCTGTAGGTTCTCACAGTGCTTCCATGAAAGCTAGTTCAGTGTTGAACTGTATGAGATGCTAATAGCCCAAGTAGAAATGACAGTATTTTGCTCCTACTGGTAAAGCACAAGACAGCATATTCTCTAATAAGATACTTTGTTCTGTAATGGGGAAAAAAAGAGACTGAGGTTCAGATTTCTTATTTCAAGTTATATGTGCTTTTTGCTGGAGGAATCCCATGAATGAAGCAAGTTATTTCAACCAATGCAGGAATCTGGATGGGAAATTTTAAGAGACTACATATAACTATATTAGGTGAAGATTTTGATTTCACAATTTAGTCAAAACACTTCCTGTCACTAACATTAATAACAACACTAATCCCATTACTCTATCATATGCCCCACTGCCTGCACAGATGTTCTTTTAAAGCAAAACCTTTTCTCTCTCTCAGCACAGAACACCTCTTTCCTCTTTCTTGTGCTGTAGAATTATTACAGCAAGCCTTGTCCCACATTGACGAAACCAAGAATATCTACCCCTTAAAGCAAGAAATTTATTCTTTTATTCATACCACATTTTTGTTATTAAGAAAAAATATGATTCATAAAATACTACCCTATGGCAATATGCAGACTCCAATATTAATGTCATTTTATTTAAAAAAATCCTCTAAAATAGAAAAGATTAAAATCAAGAATGAATAAATACTAGTATCTGCCTGGAAGCTAAATCTGTGCCCTTTGTTTCCTATCTTTTGCCATCCCATGAACATCTCCAGAAAGTTATAGAACATTTTCTTTTGAGCAAAAAAACCCTCATGGATATGAATGTGTTCAGTAGTCTCTGAGAAATRTCTGGAGGTCTCGTAATTTTTCAGTCACACAGTACCAAGTTGGCTGTATTCCATAACGAGGTTTTATACAATAATTAGACAGTCAATCAAATCACAGTTACTCAGTTCTTTTGCCTCAAAAAACATTCCTTTTGCAAGTTTCTGCCTGCTTTGCTGACTGATCAGAAAATGAACATTCAGATTTGTGTTGCTTGTAAAAACTATGACTGACAACACTATGCAATTCAAGAACCATAAGCCTAAGGTTATTCCTACGTTCTTTTGAATTAGTATAAAATACACTTCTGTGCTGAAATCTCTAACCCTGTATTTTTACTCTGTCATTTTATTCTTGGAAATGTTATCTCTGGAAGGCAGCATAACTGCAGCAATTGTACATCCTATTCCAGAAAAATAAAGAAACATTCATTTTACTTTATAATGTTTTACTGTCAGATGCAGAAACTAGTTCACAGGGAATTAAGAGACTGATGATGAATGAAAATGCAAACTAGCAAGACCCAATTACTCACTCGTGCTAGGCTGGTTCCAGAGGGAACTTTATAAGGAACGTACTTCCTGTAGATATGCCCAACTCTAGAACATGGAACATCAAACATGCCACCTCCACACATCCACACCTGAAAAGGAAACAGAAAACAAATTAAAGAATGATTCCTGGAAATAAATGGGGCAAAAAGGCATTCTAAATAATGGGATATGTGAAAACCACACACCATTCTGTACTCACTCCTCATAGTCATAGTGGTGGYTTTCTGTACATACTCAATAGCTGGGATTAGATAATGTCGCACACTGTTCTTTGCTACCTGGGAACTCACTTTGCAAAAGCAGCAGACATTCAAAATAAAATCATAAAACCTATTTAATAGGTTAACCAACAGCCCTCCTGCATCACAACCAAGATATCTTTGTGTCAAAGACAAAAAACTGTTTAAAACATATGGAAGGATTGTTCAAAACATATAGAAGTAAATCAGAAGTAAAAACAGAGATATTCTAAAACACTTGGCTTATAAATTGTACTGAATAGTGAATATGGAGCTCAAGTATAATGATGTTCTTCATTTTTCTAAAGAAAAAAGGAACAAAATAAATCTATTTCCTGCTGATCAAATTCATGCAGACAGAAAAAGAAAGACATGCCACAAAGTTTTATCATTAATACTTTTAATATTTAAACAAATGGAATCATCTGGAGTATATTTCTTTGATGCTTAAGGTCTGAACAACCAAAACTCTACCCAAAATTTATGGGAGCTGCAAGGAGCTGGCAGCTCTAAAAATCAAGCTGTATGATGATGGGTAGCAAGTATGGAATTCTTCACAACTTTTAGTGTGACTAGTCTTAACTATATATGTGAAAGCAAGGTTGCATGTCATGTCAGAGGAGCTATGGAAATCAGGCCAGTAACACCTACAGGTATAATTTTGTATGCTTTGGCGATACAAAGCCACTGAAGTCTAACATGGCGATTAGAATATGTATCTAAGCACCCTCTCAAGTCACCAGTATCATGATCCACCCGCCCCAAATATTGCAATACTGAATAGATGTGGCAGTAGCATACCTCAAACATCTTTCGTGATTGTTCTTGAGATAATAACACACAAACAAAGAGTAAAAGATGTATTTAAATACATATTGCRTCAGATGTAAAGAGGCATATATGAAACATCTCCATTAATTTGGAAGGGAACTTAGGCGTACCCATTACATATACAAAGGGATATTCTTTGTATTTGGTGCATTCTGTATATATATGAGTGATGGTGAAATAAGTTTGGGACTGAGGCTAAAGCAGAACAGTACATAGGCAACTGAAAGTTTTACCAATGATTTACAGAAAGGAATTCACCCAAAAGTTGATATGCTCAATATCAACCAATAAAAACAACAGAAACCAGATCCTCAGCAAAAGGTATCAGAAAATAAGATGTGATCACAAATACTTGACATTCTCTATGAAGTGTCTGGAGAACAGACAATGTCGATCTCTGCACTCTTTTACCAGGCATTTCTCATTCTCTTCTGTCCTGCCTGCCAGCTAGCTGTAGCTGCTGAATTTCTGAAACCACAGAAAAATGAAATTCTTAATTTTATGGTAGGTCAAGATTAAGCAATAGCGAAAATGGACAAGACWCTTTCACTCTGCCAATATGAGCTTGCCTGTTTGTGATACAGGGTGTTTCTGCATGGTCATGGCAGTATGGCTGTGAGCTGGTGAGTAAACTTTAGTAATCAGAACATGCAGACACTGAAGACTGTATTATGGGATACCCCAGTGCTTGAGTGTGACTCATAGCAGTTGCTGAAGGCAACATGCAAGCCCCTGAGACTTACTGCACAATTCATACTATGAATGGAGAAAAGAGGGGTTTTAGACTGAAGTTTTGAGTTGGAAAGCAATTACGAAGTTGCTTCTTATGGGCTCTTTAGGTGTAAGTCCTTACAGGCTATTAGTTGTTAGCCATAGCACCCAACTGAGAGCTGGTAATTGACTGTCTGAGGATCTATACCGCATTGCAGCGCAAAAATAAGTATGCTAGCATAAACTTTCAAAGTTTTGAAATCACTGAAGATGGAGTAAACTCTCATGTTTGGCAACTTTCGAAGAAGGTTTGAAACCACCAAAGATTCAGTAAACTCTCGTGTTTGGCTTTGTCCTGCAGTTCCACAGAAACACTTGCACAGTCAGGTGCAGCTGAGTCAGGTGCTACTCTGGGAAGCTGTTACTTGCTACCTCCCAACGCAGGGTTAGTTACCTCTTAACTAAGGCATAGAACCACTATCTGGATGCTTTTGGTGCATGCTAAAATGTCAGATGAGGAGACAAATTTTGCATTCCAGCAGCACAGGGCGTGAAAGGTACCTGTCCTGGGCATCACTCTGCTAAATGGAAGCATAT
The DNA here is from genome assembly GCF_003343035.1 of Apteryx rowi. Lineage (NCBI taxonomy): Eukaryota > Metazoa > Chordata > Aves > Apterygiformes > Apterygidae > Apteryx > Apteryx rowi. The sequence continues at coordinate 314,926 of NW_020450661.1, read as the reverse complement.
ATGTTGATAGAATCAAGAGTATTTAATAGGTATTTCTGTTGTGAGGATATCTTATTTGGTATTTTAGTGAACAGAGTCCTCCTCAGGGAACAAATTTACCAGTGGGTTCAAAATGGAGGCCCAGGTGAATGCCCTGCATCCAAGCCAAAATAGCTCATTACAGCCTAGAGCAGTCTTGCTCTGTCATGTAGACATGATTTTTCTTTCCGAAAACATATTGTAAAATTTACTTCTTAAAGAAAACCTGAAATCCTCTCCTGTTTAATCTCATGTCAACTAATTCACTGGAAAATATGTTCATAAACATATTAAAAATTATGAAAATGATAACGTTAAAATAAAGCAAGTAATGCCACCAATAAAAAAAAATTCATTCCCTTTTCTGCCAATACTTTGTGTGTTGCACCATTTTGTACCTCTTTTTAGTGGAAATCTCTTCTGTGTTGCTGTCTGCAAATAGCCCAGTGCACTGATGAAACTGCAGATATATATTTAGTATTCATCACTATTTTTTAAATGAAGGTGTTATTTCAAAGGCTAGAGAAGATATTGAAGTGATTACACAAGGTTTCTCAGCCCTTGAAGAGTGGACAGCATAGCAGTTTGACTCAGAGGAAGGTCAGCCACAGACACATTTAAAAGACATGAAAGGAGAAAAATATGTATAGGTCAGTGTTTCTTTAACTCAGACAATGAGTGCTAAAGTAGACATATACTGCATTTCCCTAATGCAGTAGGATGTGAATAAAAAAAATAAAAGGAGAAAAGGCATTAGAAAAAAAACTGTCAGACATGCTGAGGCAATAACAAGTGGGAGAAAATAACACTTTGTATTGGGCTTATATTTGATAGATACAAAACTTGAAAATGCTGTGCTGCACCTGAGGTGCACAGTGTAGGGTAATTGAAATGAGTCCTGGGTTTCCTTGAAGGACATTTAGCAGCTGTTCCTGTCTATCTTTCAGCTTCAGAGTGATTTTAAAGGCATTTTTATATTTTCCTGGGAAGATCAATTCTGGCAACCTTGTCTTTAAAATGTGCATTTTGTGTCAGCTGTGCTAAATGCAAGAAATTGGAGAATGACTTCTGTGTTAAATATTACAGATCTCCAGTGTATCATGAAAGGAATTCAGGTGGTGTGGGACACGTGGTGAAATGATATCACAACGCTGATGCCTCTGTTTATCTAACAAGCAAGCAATGAAACTCAAGATTGCTAATGTCTCCTTCTTACAAAAGCAAGGAATCTGCTCTGCAGCCAGGGTATAAAAAAAACAACAACAAAAACAAAACAACAAAACTTCAGTTTGCAAACATCAAAAGAGTAGTAGTTTCTGTGTTGACTATGTACTGTATCACAATTTATCATCATATAGCTCCTTCCAACAGAATGTTGCAAAACACTTTATAGAGATGGTTGAAAGCAAATGGCAAGCACTAGGGCAAACTTTAAAAGAGATTAAGCAGGTTTTGTTCTCGACTGGAGCTTTGATGTCACAGATGCATTTTCTGGCTCTGCTGTACAGCTCTTGTGGGATTTTGGCAAAATCACCCTCTTTGCACTTCACTTTGTCTTTAAAATCGAATGCTACTTTCTCCTGTGTTTTATCTGCTTTACCTATTTAGTTTGTGAGTAATCCAGCCCTGGGACTGTCTGTAAAATGTAAATACAGTGCATGCTAGAGTGAGACTGCAATCCATATGCTACATCATAATCATAATTACTGCAGTAAGAGACTAGATTTCTGAGCAGTGGAGGATGTGCTGCTATGGAACAGGAATATAAACATATAGCAAACTATGTAAAAGATTGAGGAGGGACTGAACGGATCTTGGATCAGGCTTCAAAGCTAATTGAAAAATATACTGCTGCTGAGGGTCAGGAACAAGACAGACAACAGCAAGAGACACTAAAATGGATGGAAAAAGACAAACAGTAAACTGGTGGTAGAAGAGTATAAAGTATGTCAGGCAAAGTTGCCAGCATGGTGCACTGAGCATTCTGCAAGAAGTAAAGACTATCCACAGGAGAGATGTATTACTGTAATGGGGCTGAAAAACCTGTAGAAAGTAAGAATATAAAACTATTAAGGGATTTTTCAGTCATACTTCCTGAAATATAAGCCAAAAGATCAGATTTGGCAGTTGTAGAAAAGGAGAAGGAAGAATACTTCACTGTGAACTTTTTCATGTAGTGACAATGTTCAGCTAAATGCAAGAAAAAAATCTAAAAATAGAATCAATTACTGCAAAATCTGTAGTCAGTGGGGTCACGAACAGTAAAACACTTACTTGTGGTGCAGTGGGATTTCATGAGAGCGATGTTATAACAGCACTGTGTAAACTGAAAACTGATGACTGTGGATATTTCAGCAACACTGACTGGCACCTCTAAAGTACTGAGGAAGGTGGTAACATTCCCTGCTTGTCAATACTTTGGTACAGATTAGAACTGCACTAACAACTCCCTAATGTTCCCCTACTCTCTATCTCTCACCAAGATTGCCAACAGTGGTGGGAATTAATAATCACTATGGTGGTAAAGAAAGGGACTCGGAGGCGTGCACTGGAAGACAAGGATGAGGAGAATCTGGAAGATGTGCTAAAATGTGTAAGGATAAAACAGTCCTGTATAGAGGAGACTAACTTCAGAGAGGCTAGGATAKCACCTCTAGTATTTTCATCAAGCTATGATTTAAGATGTTTAATGTTAAGACATTCCTAAAGAATGTAGAGTCTTCAGCAAACACAGGAAATGCATTTCTTATCTTTCACCTCTCTATCTTCTGGAGATTACTACATTAACAGTGTCTTTCTAACAGACGTATTTAGGACTTCCTAAATAGTGGCTTCCTCGGTAATTGAGAAGAGAAGCTATTCATCAGGTCACTTCTAGCACTCTGCCAGCTTTCACAAGGTTAGTGCATGCTGAATGGTATCAGCAAGATATCACGTATCTTTTTCATTAAAAAATTGATCCCGAGGTGTTTATGCTGCCAGAAAAATAAAACACCGTATATTATTTCTTATGTAAAAATGAGTCTAAGAAACTATTTTATGAAGAGTTCAGATTTTGAGATGCAGGCTGTGGCTGCCTCACCATCCAATGAATGTGCATGCGAGTGCTCTGATTTGGAAATAGCAGTTAATTAACATGGCAACCACCTCTGCACTTCCTGAAATCCTTTGCAGCAATGTTACCAAGCACAAAATGAACAACGACAAAAAAAAATGTTGGGTTTTGCAGCTGAGGAAATAAAGGTCAAGCAAAATTTAAAAATACCACCTGGAATATAAGTTTGAGGAGTACTTTCATGAATAACTAGGTCATACTGAATCTTTTTGCCTGTCATGCAATGACACAATTCCAAACATCATAGAAATATTATAAAACCTACYGTTTTGGGGGGAAAGTAATAGAATTAGGCTGCAGTTAATTTAGTTTCACTGCAGATTCACTCCCTGTAGTATCTATTTTTTTTCTTAGAACTGCTCCCCACCCCCCAAACACATGTTTTTTTCTCACACCATCCACCTTCTGGCCCTCTGTAATAAGATAATGCAAMCCCCACCATGGAAAAAGATGTTTGGTTAGGACAGTGCTCTATGTTCAGGCCTGGCATCTGTCACTCCTAGGTCACAGCCAGGGAGAAATAGAGATGGACACCTTCCTTTTAGGCTTCCTAGCCTGAGCTAGGCTTTTTCTAAACACCTTTTCTAAATCTGGTTCATCCTCTTCCTGTGAGCAATTGTTGCCCAACTCCCCAGGCAACTGCTTGCCTTGTGGTTTGGATCAACCACCTGGCACATGTGTGCCTGCCCCAGTTAAGACCTGAACCAGCACGTCCAGCGGGGCACTTCTGCCCTACATGAGGTTTTCTGTTCCCATCATATCATTCTATAAATTTAGACACATCCTTCCTACACCTTTTTTCTTTCTCTCCATCACTAATCATACTTTTTAAATCAGTCCTTGAACTCTGTCATATCATCTTGAACTCATAAAGCAGTATTGCTTTGTCACTGCTAGTGATTCCTTTGAGCATGCGTGGTGACTCCATGACTTAGCACCAACCTTTGTGTTGTGTTTCCGGGTTATGCAAAGTGCAGTAGAAGGTTACAGTGAGCAGAGCAGAGCAGTTGATATCAAGTTCATGATGAAGAAACTGATATCAGAGGACTTCAGGCAGACTATTTTACCAAGTCCTAACCAGCACAGTTTAGCCATCATACTTCTTTAAAAGATCCAATTTCTCTCTTTCTCTGTGCTCATGGCATTCCACCTACTTTGTAGCAAATCTTGAGTTGTGGGGATGATTGCGGATATCCCTCATACAACAGCGCAGAGACTTTGGGTTGAGAAGATGCTTTTTCTTAATAGGATATTGACTGGCAAGTGATCTTTTACCTTTGGTTGGTAAGCATTTCTGTGGAGCAAAGTTTCATTCCAACATCAAGGAAATCCTTCTCCAAATAAAATTAGGGCAGAGAATATCAAACATGACCTATACTGTTTCTTTAGCATGGTTTCTCATTTGCCACTAGTGAATTTGTATATATATCCAAGATATTTGACATAAACATTTGTCAAAGTTCTTTAATGTACCTGCAAGGTTATCTTTGCACTCAAAACATTAGGGTCAGGCAAACAGCAGCAATAATTAAAGACAAGTCACAGCTTGTCTGTTCTAGAGGAACCTGGGCCTACTGTTATCATGTTAAGCAGAGAGATCACTACAATGAACAGTAGCTCACTGATCCATGAAGTGAAGTTTAAAATTCATCACTGAGTGAAGAGGACCAAAAATGACATGTGAACACTCCTCACTCCCACTCACAGAGCAGTGCAAGATGAACCAGACAGTTCAAGATGAACCAGACACTACTTCATTTCAGCGAGTACATGACAACTCTCACTCTGGCATATATTCCCTCATAATTACATCACTGTATTTGAATTAACCACAAGAATCATTAGTCTGATACTGGGAAGGTCATGTCATCAGCATGATCTCCATTTATAGTAGCTAGAACATTTACTTATTTACATTTATACAACTGCTTTCATACCAATGGATCCCAAAGTTAAAAACAAGATGATATATGAAGAGCATAGAAGGAACATTGTAGCTATTCCTGAATTTAAAGATCTGCCTAAATCAGTCCTCTAAATACAATCTTCCCACAATTATGGGACATTTCAAATCAGCTTCCTTTTGCAACTTCTTAATGAAAACCAGTCATGCTTTTAAAAAAATATTTAAGAATTAATTGAGTCAAAGAAGAAATGAGTGAGAATTGCTAAGTACCTGGTGGTTAGAAATGTTCTTGATGCAAGCATACTCCAAATAATATGTAATTATTTGCCAAGCAAAATAACATTAACGAGAGACGCAGCATAAACATAGGGCACCCATCCTATGACATTCTCATAGGCTGTAGATGTGGACACTCTCAGGAAAAGAAAGATGTAGTTTCAGGCTCACTCAAGCAGAAGAGCAAACTGAACCTGGGTCTCACACAGGTTGATCATCTGGCTTTTTCATGCACTTGTTGAATAAACAGAGAGATGGACAGTCCAACATCTTCCCAAGTTTTTTGAATAAAGCCTGTTTGGTTCATTTGACCTCATTTACAGAAATTTTAAGATGACTGAAATGATATCTCTTGATGCAGAAACTGTTGAACCAGGAACCTTTCCTGAGCAATTAGTGATTCTGATATAATAAAATGCCCTTTCTGTTACTCCCTCTCCCTGTTACCATTTTTTCCCCCATTCATTTTTCATTCCAAAGAAAACAGCAGTCTTTTATAAAAGTCAGAGCTGTTGAAGTTCTTCCAACAGAAAGTTGTTATTCCTATTGGGCAAATGACACAATATCTTTTTTAAAGATTTTTTTTTTCTTTTAATACTAATAAGAAAAGACAGGGACTCCAAGGGCATATATACTAATGAGATGAATTTGAAATGAGACCCAGTGTGACACAGCTGCCTCCAGAAAAATCTATCACTTGAGCAAAGCAGGCTGGGGCAATCTAGCATCTCAACTTCCAGTGCTGTTACCATGGTTTCTATACAAAGAGGACTGGACTGCATTCCCATTATATTCTTTGTGATGACAAATAAAGGAATATGGGAACTAGGATAATAACATCTTAGGTGACCTGTCAGAGACAGCTGTGACAGTTACAAGTGACAGAAACAACCTAAATATATAGAATGTAAATTGATACATTCTAAACTTGCTGTCTGTCTATTGGGTTTCCCCTGCCTTCCAACTCTATTTTGCTGTGGTATAGAAGTGATTCAAAGAAACATGAGAGTAGCACAGTAAATACAAACCATTTTGCTGTTCTTGATAACTCTCATAAAGACAGTCTGGCAGTCAAGTGTAGGGTCATGTTGTACGTTTCATTCAACAGTACGGCCTCAACTCTATTGTTTTAATCAGAGTTGAAACTCAGATGCAGCTAGGTGTATAATATTATTCATGGCTGACATACTGAATTTATTTACTGAGGTTGACACTGTAGGAGTTTAGAAGTAGGCTGGAAAGATCCTGAAGCTAAATGTGAACTCTAATTTCAGATCCAAGTTTTATCAAAATATGTTTGACTCAATGCATCTATTTCCTGATATTCTATCAACTAATTGAAAGTTTTTGCATGTAGAGGCCATCAGGTAAAGTTCTTAATTCTCTGGGTACACTGGAAGATAATAAACTAAATTTTCAAAATTAGGCATATTAGTCCTTATCAAACTAATACAAAYACCTGTTATACATGTGGAAAGCAACAGAACTGTCACGCAGCATGTAAAAGCCAAATAACTGATTTGGATACATACACAACCACACAGAAAATATATATACCATAAATACCATGGCTGGTTGTACATAACCTGAGCACTTAAAAAACAGATATTCTGTCATTGCAATTATCCAAATGCAATTAAAAAATCATCTCATGTTGAAAATCTGGCCTGTCAAATATAGCTCATAACAGCTGAGTGGATCTAGTGATTCACTACTATTGAAAGGAGTCCTTCTTCCAATGACTTTCTCTTTTCATTCCTACCCATTTCCCTAAACCAGCTCTAGGGGGGCCTCTTCCCAGAGATGATTAAATGTGTTGACTTGGGCAAAATATTTTTTTTTTTCTGTATTAGTTATTTGTTGGTTTACTGAGTTGAATCTGCTCAACAAATGCAGTGTAAAATATAACAATAAATTAATGCAAAGCTGATACAAGGTAAGTGGAGGAAGAGGACAAGACCTGAAGCACTGAATGAGGTAACACTCCCTTCTCCTGATAGTGGCAAGCTACCAGATTGTCAGAGAAAACTGATTTGGTGTGATTTTTCTATGGCCTCTGGAGCATATGTTAATGGCATAGCTCTCAGAAATTAGCAGAAATTCATTTAAGAAGCAAAGTAGTATTGTACTTAATTAGTTTTAGTTAAAAGACAAAAGCCAGTATGAATAAAAGCCTCATGATCACAAAGCATTTCAGAAATGAAAATCCAGAGAAGTAAAACAGCATCTGTTACCAAACAAGTAAGGAATTATTGTATAAAGTGACTTAATGACTTACCTTAAAGGAAATTTCATACTGCTCTCCTCCCCATATTTCTAATCCTGGATCATAGCCTCCCAGCTCCCAAAACCATTTTCGGTTAACAGCAAATAGTCCTCCAGCCATAACGGGAGACCTGAAGAAGGTATAACGCAAACTATGAATGACAGGCACCATCATGCCATGCTTGAAAAAGTGAAAAGATTGACAATGGCCATGGACTAACAATAATGAAGACGCTAGCATGTGTGTGTGTTTGTGTGTGTCTGCGTGTGCGTGTGAACATAGCTGGCTGGCTCCCACAGTCCTAAAACTATGGAAGGAGCAGACAATGTGTATTGCAGACAAGCAACACCTACCCTTATTCACCCCAAATGGACTCTAACTGAAGAAGAATAGGCTGCGTGAAGCATGATAGACACTCACATGCATAAATACTTTCTTCTTTAAACAAATTCTGTTTATTACTAAATAAACCCATTTAACACTAAAAGAAAAGGACTCTGGAAACATGCAAAAGTACTTAATGCAATTCCTGTATTCCATATAAAGTAACCCACCTTTGAAAATGAATTTTGAAAGTGAGCAAAACTTGTCAATTCATTTCAGTCCCACAGGTGCTGGTTAGAGGAAGGCAGAAATGTGACAGTGGGTGGCTACAGAGCAGTGCTAGTTGTTGAGAGTTAAACATCTGCTCTTCTACAGTGGCATTTAAAACTCTTAAACTTTGGTAATTACCTCATACCTGGTAATTTACCTCAAAGACAAATAGTCTGCTATGTTCCCTGGCAAATATCACACAAAAACTTGTGGAATTTACTTGAATTGCTTTAACCCATCTCTTTCCACAGATCACAGAGCAAACAAGTGGGGTATTTAAAATTAATATTGGAGAATGTTCACAAAAAGTGCATTCCAAATGTATAAACAGAAATTTTTGTACTAGGAACTATGAGTTATTTTCACTACCAGGAAGACCATGTCTCTAATGTGGCAAATACATCGGCAGCTCTCAAGATTTAAATGCTGCTCACTGATTCCTTGAAGTTGCAGTGGAAGAGGGATACGATGGGACTAACACTGAACAGGAGGGAGGATTTAGGCTGAAGAAAGTTCAGTCGAAACAATTCAGCTCAACACCTGCCCTGTGAGTTTTGGAGCAAGGGGCTAAGATGCATTTCTGTTGATGGCTGGTCAGAAACAGAAAAGATACATAATTTTCCCTAGATAAAGGAGATCTGGTTGTCTTTCTGTCAGTACTTCCTTGTGGGAGAACAAACATGAAATGACATCTTATATGAAATGCTTTGTAACATTGCAACCCCTGAGGGAAAATTATCTGATCTGGGAGCRTTTTTGTTTTGAATTACAATTGATGATTTGTTTGTGGCTATGGAAGCAGCTAGTACCATCCCTGAAGAACTGGCTGGCAAATGAAAACTTCATCCTTTGCCATTGATTGAGGATTTGGTAGTGAACTCAGGACTGATAAGTATCATAGGAATCTACACGTAAGTTAGAAGTTTATTAAACAGGACATCAAGTTAATGGAAGAATATTCTGCCATATTTTTGCTACCTTGTCACTTTTGATAAAGCTATCTTTCAGTCAGGGCAGGGCAGAAGATAATATAGCAAGCAGACAGGTAGGTGGCCTCTGCCACCATTTGAACGGCAGAGAAGCCCCATACGCCTGAATGTTAGAAAATGATTCTCTCATCTACATACATGATAATGAAAAACATTATAGATATTTTTCCTTTCACTTATATTAGACAAGTTTGTTTTGTATGTGAGATATTTATTTTTTTAAGTTTATATTACATCTTATATTAAACTATCCATTTTCACAACTAGGAAACTCTGTTTTTAACAGACTCATTCTATTTTCCTTTAGAGATTACAGTTTTGAAAGCACATAGTGGCTTTGTGAAACAAAGCTGAAATAATCTAACTAGCAAGGCCATGCTCTATAACATACACTGAATGCTGATATATTTTTACTTTTATTGACATTTCATACCTTAGATATTGACTGTTCTCTCCACATATGAATAAATTCAATGGAGTTTTTATTAGAAACCTTCCTCTTGGGATTTTGACTACTACAATACTTTTTCAGTTCCTACCAAAGTAAATCTAATTACAACATGCCCCTTGTAACTTCAGGTTCTAAATAACCAAAACACAATGTCCATTTACAAAGATGGACTTGCATGAAGAATGTTTATAACTAAATCTTTACTGAAGAAATGAAGTCCCAGAAATCACTGGGGAAATGCAGGTTTTTGCTAATGCTCTTAGGTACAGTATCTTCCATGAGCATTCCTCTTGACACAGTGAACAGACTATGAAAAAGGTAATCCCCTCAGCAGGTGAGTCAGACACAAGATGAAAAAAACCCAGAGACTTCAAATTGAGAAATAATTGGCAGATACTCACAAATTACACTTAATCTATAGATTTTTCCAGTTATAATACTGAGTAATGAATCCCCTTGTTATTTAGATACTAGTTCACAAAAGTTCAGAATATTCATTACAATTAGCAAAACTACCAAACAAGTGACTGGAACAGCAGCAGATGCAAATTTCTCACATTTACTTTTTTAAAAAATTGATTTTTCATGTAACATCGCTCTGTTCATTCTTACTCCACAACACATTCTCACACTTGTTGCTTTGCAGAAAGAGTGATGGAGGGGACAAAAAAGAATGGCCTTCTGGTTTTTATTGGAGTGGGAAGAGCAATATGCTGTGTGAACCTGACTGTTTGGCACAGAATATGTATTCCATTCCATACACAGTTACTGCAGAACAGGCCTTAGATTGTCTCCAAAATATGAAGACAAGAGTCTAACTCCACAAACATTATCGATATGAAAAGTTCTTTTGTAGTCAATAGTATCACTCACACAGATAAGAACTGCACTGAGCCCAAAGGAGAAGAATTAATCTCTTGTTTCTTGGCTTCCATATAGAAATGTCAAGTACAAAGCCATGTTTGTAGAAGTCATTTTTCATGAAACATCCTACTCAGACACTTAAACAATCAGACTTGAGATACTGTAGCATAATATTAGGCAACTACAGTGGGAAGCTGTAAAAGATTCCTAGTCATAGACTTCAAAGGACAAAGTGTCCCAAAACACCAGCCTGGAAACGCTAAGGTTACTAAACTTAAAAGTATGTGTAAAAAACTTCCACATGAGAAGTACTGCACAGACTCTCTACATCTGGAATAACAAGTTAAAGTCAGCTGATACAAAAATAGCACAAGAGGTCATAGATTCCTGTGCTGAGATGGAAAAGGAGTTTGATTTAGTTAGGGTGCCAAAAACAAAATTATTTTTTGTGAAAAAAGACAGACTGAGGAAATGGCAGGCAAATGCTTAATGTGAAAAGATAGCTTACAAAGAGATTAAAAATGGGTACTAAAAGAAGCATGGCAATAGCTTAAATGCAGCCAGTGAAGAATTTTAGCTCCTAATTTACATGCAGAGGAAGAAAAGAGATCATCTATGAATTTTCAAGGTAAGAGAAAGAATGACAGTGAAACAAAAGGAATGTGAAATTACTTGCTTTAGAAACAAATGCAGCATGTTGGTGAACTGCTTAACAGGGTTTGTAATTGTTACAGTGCAAGAGTGATATATATATATATATTTATTTATATGCAGTGGACCTAAACGACTTATGAATGTGTGAAAAGGAAAGAGGATCACTGACAACATATAGGAGGTCACTTAGGAAATGAAAAGGGGAAAGCAACTGTGTCAGACAAAGGGCGCAGTAAGTACACTGAAGTTTTTGAGACTGGAAGATGCCCAATATATGACACATCTACTTAGTATCCTATATGGTCACTAGATGAACATAGGTTTGTGTTGTTTATTATTCAACACAAAGAAAATATTACACCGTCCATTGATCATCACTGAATACAGATAATGTTGCATACTAGGACACTTTGGGAAAGGACTGATGGAAATTGCCTGCATGGAACTGCAAACCTGGAAGGAGCATCCAGTCAGTGGCATATTTCACTATACATTGCTTTGAATAAGTCAGACCTATTAAAGACTTTATGCTGAACTACTGAACAAAAGTGCCAGAAAGATGCCTCCATCTTAGGCAGGATATGTTAGAGAAACTGACCTTCATTGCCAAACTAACTGGGATACAGTACAAAAACTGGGGTAAACATTAGCCTGCATCAGGTGTCAGTGTTGGGTCCTGTTGACCTAGTGGAGTCATAGATGTGAGAGATGGGAAGGGGGGGGGGCACTTTGCTGCTGGCAGTGACGCACACAGAAACAACTAGCGACCTACCAAGCTCAGCTTTGAACTGCTCTTGTGCTCCTTTTAGAGTTGAATGTCAATGTCCTGCTAGGGAAGGGAAGTGAAGTGCCCTCACACCCTAGTGACACCACAGCAAGGCAACTTAGAGGAGCAAAAAATTCAAATTTCTTGTTTCAGCGTTACTGCTGCTGGTGCCCTCTGCAGTGATTCCTGATACTGCACCAAAGCTGCTAAATGTAAATGGCAGAAGCTGATGCTAATCCTATGTAATAAAAGGTTCTAACAAAATTGAAAATTAAAATCTATGTATGTGTAATGTAAGAGATAAAGACTTGGTTACTCACATGAAATGAAGAGAGTGTGGAAATGAAAGAAACAGAAATGAAGATGAAGAAATGATGAAATGGCTAGAAAGTGGTCAAGATTAAAATAAATGACAAAAATATGAACTTATCATAGGTTGCTTCAACTGAAGATAACATGATGAACAGTAGGCTAAATTAGCATTGTCATTTTGCAAAGATCTGTGAATCATATTGGTCATGTGAGTCTTGCAAAGACAGTTGGAGAAAGATCACCAAGCAGAAGAGTAATATATTGCACATAGAAAAAGAGGTTGATGTAGTCAAAGTTCGAATGAATGTGGATCAGACTGTGACATCCCTTAATGAATTTTTCAAGAAGCAAATTAAAAAGAAAAATCTCATATTCTGAATTTTTTAATCAGAGCTATTTAAAAATTCTATTTTTAAATGTGATTTTTTACATTAAATATTTCTGTAATACATAATTTCCTCTTATCATTTTAATCTCTCTTATCATAACATGAGTAATTGCCCTGTTTATGAAATTATCAAAGTTAAAAAAGTTAAGCCTGTATCTGTGACATTAAATTATGGGATTTAATCTTTTCTCCCAATAACAAAAGTACAGACCTTTGAACAACTTTTCCCCTTATCTGATGAATTTTTGTCTCTGACTGTAAGAAATAATCAAATATGTTTTGAAAACAACTGTATCGCTGATGTCCATATGGTATCTCCCTAGAACATCTAGAAACAGTATCCTAAAACATGTACAAATCAATGGACTGTCATGTGGCAGGTCAACTGTGTAAGGTCTGTCCTAAAGTTGATTTGCTAATAAATCCCTTCCCTTGCACATCATCTGGCCAGTTCATTCAATGTACATACAAAGTGGTCATCATAGTACATTGCAAATTACCAACTCATTTTTCCTTCTCTTATGCATGTAACCCTGCAGTCCTGATCATTTATCATAAGATACCCCAACAACCTTCACAAAGCAAACTGAAGCTACTCCCGGGCAAATTCCAATCTGTATAGCTGTATTCTACTGGGAAGACTCCTTCTGCATTTTCTAGTTGGTTTCAGTAATCTGCATCTCCTAATTAAACTGTTACATAATCTTACCATCACTATTAAGCAGCTAGGATATTTTCATGCTAATTTTCCTTCCCCTATACCTTTTTGATGAGTTGTTTGCAATATCCATTATATTTTAATATAGGTGCATGCTGACTCTATCCTGCCTACAAAATATACATACATACATGTATGCATGGTTTATACATTTCTACTAACTGGCATCTCAAACAGTATTTTATAGATAACTCATTTGCGAGATATTTGTCCTTTAAGAGGCATAGCACTAAAATTTCACCCCACATTTGTTTCCATGCTAAACATTCTCTTGATTTTGTTCAAAAGAATCTCTAAAATATTCAGTCTAAAAGAGCACTTCTCCACAGGCTAGCACAAAATGACTAACTTTGCAATGATAAATATCTTGCTTTTTTAGCAGTTCTATTAAAATTCAGTCTTTCTCTTCATTGTTGACAACGAAATTTTCCACAGTAGAGTTACAAAGAAAATTAGCAGAGCTAATAGCATCTTACCTGAGCCGCTCAAACTTGTGAAAGATGCTAATTGACAGTCCTGAAGAACAAAACCCACTAGTGCTAGTAGTTGTGACAGACCAAAGTTGCAAAAGCTTTTCCTGACTCTCTGCCACTTTTTAGCCTAGACAGCACTATTATGCAGGATGGAGATCAGGGCTAAATTACTTTGACTCATACCTTCATAGCCTGCATCCCTCCATAATCAACAGTCTCTCTACTAAGATTGCAAAAAGGTCTCATTCTGATGCCAGTTGTGGTAAAGGGTTTCCCATGACCAATAAAATTGAAAAAAAAATTGATAAAAATTTGTATTCTCATGTAGTGACTTTTGTTGGAGATTATGAAAGTGCTATACAAACATCAGTTAGCTTAATTTCATGAAACTTTTACAAGTTGGCATTATATTCATCTTTCTTTAAACTTAAAAATATAAATGTTGTTTTGACATTTAAGCAAAGATTTTTAGAAGTATGAAAATGAAAAAACAGGCATCAAACTTATTTTTACATAACCCATCACTTCAAATTGTATTCAAATAGATCATTGTGCTGAAATGTGTAGCAGCCAAGCTGTGTTACTTAGAATTAATACACAAGACCCTATATAATTACATTTTATATTTTATTCTCACATTTTTTAGATCTGTAAAGACAGATCTAAAAGGGCTTGAGGTTCAATTTATAAACATTTTCACTGTGATTTCATCACATGGTTTCTTTGCATACTCTTCTTAGCATATTGCCTACTCCCTTTCATTTGGATGCCTAAACTTCATTGAAAAATCGTACTGTCAAAGAGTGATGAGCCTTTATATGAGTAATGATGCTGAGGTCCATTCAGCCTTCCCTCCCATATTTAGAAAATTAATGAAACTGTGTGTGGGGGGGGGGGTCAGCTGGGTAAAGATGGAAGACTCCAAAGAGAAGGCTTCCCCATCTGTGACCTCTCATAATCCAAGGGAAATCTATCTGAATTATTGCTAGAGAAGACCTATAGGACTCAAACTAAGGAGGTGGAGTGGTAGAAATGATCATCCGGAACCAAAAAGAAAATGAAAGTTACTGGAAGTGTCCTACAGCCACAGGTGTTCAAAAGGATAAAGYTGAGGCACAAAAGAACAGCTGGAATATCATGCTGCAAGTCTTACTAAAGAGATGAGTCCAGTACAGAAGCAGTCTTAGAAGATTCAGGCCTGAGTGCTGTAATGTCAAAAAAGGGGAACTAAGAGCACTACATCTGCTGAGCCATGTTCATGTCACAAGAGGCCAGGAATCTTGAAGATGTACAGTTCAACTGAAAAAAAACCCCCAACCCTTCAGCCTATTAGTAAGAAGTGAGAAAAACTGCAAGAAAAAAAAAATCCTCTAAGTAAAATTTGACACGACTTTGTTAATTTACAATACCTTTTAATAATGATGATTATCACTTGTATTCAGAGTTGTCCCCTGTGAAAATATCATCTTTGAAAATTAAGTGTAAGACTAAAAATCCATCTGAGGCAAAATATTACCAGCTGTCCCTAAAATAGGAACTTACATTAGCCCTCCCAGTTTTTGGAAAGGTTCAGTATGAAGCATGTCTGAAACTACACAGAAAAGAAAATACATTTCTTTTAAAGAAAAGATACAATCTTTCTCAACTTGTCAGGATAAAATATTATGTTAGATTCTGCATTTTAAGTTAACACAAGGTCAAAATTCAAACAGATAAGCAGTGTTTTGCATAGACAAATAATTTTGGAAGTCTCAGAAGTTACCCTGTTTCTGGTTCTTGTGAAAATTCAATTATTTTGATTATGAAGAAGGACTGTACCATTTGGCTGGAGGTACAACACACCTCCTACTGTCATCTTTTTCCCCCTGGCATATTATGAAACATGAGCCTGGCTATGTATTGAAAGGCTATGCCAATATTCTACACTTCATGCACATTTTTAAACAGGAAAAATCTGTTCAAGGTAACAAGGAAATCTGTGTATAGTACAAGTAAGGCTTTGCTAAACGGACATCTCATTTGAGATTAAACTTCTATTTTCAAATAAAAACACGACCAGCAGTATACCTACAGGCTCTCTCTCCTGGTTGCACAAGAACTCTGCCACTGCCTCCCAAGCATTAGGGAGTAACAATAGTTCATTAAATTCCATGGCGACTTTCAAGGATGTTCTCTCAGGATATATAAGGGCAGTAGTTCAACAGAATTACTATCCAGTGACAATCCTATCTTCCCCCTTTAGATGTAGATGCATACAACATCTTCCTCTTCCGGGGCTTACTTTTACTTTAGCTGTTTACATATGCCCAGTATACAATCATAAGCTAAGTTTAAACTCAATGATAAACTTTTTAACTTTATTAAAGATATTATATGATGCAGCTTAAGACATAGCTATTGCTCCAACCACAGATTTTTTTATTTCCAAAACATTCCTTAAATTCAGATCTTTTCTTCCCAGTAGAGATTCCTAGATCAATTATGATAACAAATCCAACTGGTTAGCCGTATGCTGTTAAATGGTCATATACTCATAAGTTATTCTGATTACTGTAACTCTAAAACATCATGAACTTATTCCAGATAAAAGTAGACTTAAAGGCACCACAGCCCAGAAAACTAGCTTTGCACTTATGTGTAAAAATGACTCCACATCTGGAGATTACAACTGCTCCAGGAACAGTGGGTTTTTTTGTTTGTTTGTTTTTTTCACTGCTCACATCTTGCAGTGAACTTCACAAGCAGATCAAAACAGCAGGAACATATAGTGCTCTGGCAGCACAGTGTCCTCTTTATAGGCAGGACCAGCAGGGTTGTGTCTATCAGGCCTACATTGTCTCCTGTGCCATATACACTCCATAGAGGCTGGTAAAACAGCTGCTTGGGTCTTTTTATGGTTGCCAGGTGAGAAAATGAGGTCATCCTATAAACTATACAATGTATCACTACATAGCACAGTATGCATATTTGCAACAATCAGAAAACTTTGAAAAAGACACAAAAGGCAGTTGAATTACAATCACCATTACACATTCCAAACAAAACAGAAGCCACCTTCTCTGGCTCTCCTGCAGTATTCAGGCCAAACCTTTTTTTGTGTAACACTAAAGACTTAGGTGGGTAAATGGGAAGAGTTAATATTAAAGCACGGCAAGTAAACAGTAACAGGAGTTTTGATGGGTCTTATTCCTTGTTTACCCCACTGTGCCCATGCCAGATCAGTCTGAATGATTAGTGAAGGCCATTTCCAGAACATTTCTGTCACAAAGATTTTAAATAAGTGGAGGCACAGTTACAATAACCTGCTCCTGGTTCTTCAGCAAAATTTTTTACGATGCTGCTGCCTAGGACACTGATGGGATCAGCCTTTTCTTCAGGCTCCCGTGAACATACCCACAGTGATTTGCTAAGTGCATGAGACACAGTTAATGATAGGGCCTGTGCTCTGCCAAGGAGCACAGGAAGTGGACGAATATTATCTCTTTGATCAGCCCTTCAGTAGTACTGCCAGCAACTGCCCCCACTCTATCCTTATATACACACAGTGCTTCAAACCCAAGCAAGGAAATGGGGACAAACGGTACTTTTAATATTTCATTTATTTCTGTCTTGGGGATTAATGCAGAAGCCTGGAATGATTACATACTGACAGGGAGGAAGACTGGATCCTATGTAGCTTTGTGCCATTGCTACAAAAAGCAGGTCACCGTTTGCCACTTGTCAACAATTTCAAGAACGTTATTATTAGGTTATGAGATGGCAACAAAAATGATGTCTGAAGAGGCAGATATGTAGCTAAAGGCATTCTGGGATCCTGGAAATGTGCTCCTAGAAGCATCCTTGCTATTAGAGCTCTGTAATTCACTATGTTACACTATTATGGAGGGTAATGGGGAGGCAGACACTTAACTATAATGAAATTAGGTTTCTCCTTGCCTGCACCAGAGGCACAACAAAATTTTCTTGTAAAAGCAGTGAAAGCAGTTTTTCAAAAATGGAACTGACAGAAAAACACTGGAATCCACTTCACAGTAAAGGATGAAGGAGCTGAAAGCTGATGAGGTTGAGCACTTCATTGTCCCCCAACAGCGTCTGCTTTTAATCTGATGTTGTAAAGATGGGCAGGCAGGGCTGTGGAAACCAATGGAAATGAACCTTCCTCTTTTATCATCATAGTAAATCACATGAAAAAAAAAATCTCCATTTGATAATAAAAATAAAATGAAAGTCTGGTCTAGGGATAGCTCTTCACATTTGCATAAGCTCATTCAGTCTGTACTAAAAATGCAGGGAAATGTGCCTTAGCAATAATGAGCTAGAGAGAGAGAATCTACACTGTGATCTGTAGTAGATTAATATCTTTGAGTTTTTCAACATCAAGGCTGTCAGGAATTGCAGAAGATATGCAATAGCTTATTTTATTTCCTCATAAAGAGTGATATCTAATGTTCTGCTTTCAGAATTTGGATGTGAACTGGTTGTTCTCAAAAATAATGTTAGAATGTGGACAGTTTCATTAACTATTAGTAAAATGTTCTGATGGCAAGAGTTGCTGATTGCTGTTATAAATGCTCACTTTGTTAGAAACTCTTTCACTCAGGTGAATATTTTGATATGCAGCTGAAGGGAAAATTGTCTATCCCAAATGAAACATTACATTTGCCTTTTAATCTAAATATAAATGTATACTTTCCTAAGTGTCACAAGTACACTTATTACAGTATTTACTGACAAATGTTCACATCTAGAGGTGAACCACTAGAAATCTGTATTACTGAATACATGGTTCTGCTTCCAAGCAATACGTCTTGTAAACTCGCAGCTAGGTCTTTAGATAGTTTAAGTGTATGCAGAATACAGGGCCAGTGGAATTATGCTGTTGTACATGAACTCTGGACCTGAGACCTGACCTTCAAGACAAATGAGGATAATAGGTTTGCCATACAGTTCTCTTAATTTGTACAGGCTATAGTGCAAACTACTCTGAATAAAGCACACTGGTCTCAGAACTGGAAACAAGAATTACTATGTGCTGCACTGGAGCTGCCCACACGCAGAACGGTGCCTCCAGCGAGGTGGCCAACCTCCCTGACCCTAGGAGTTACACCTTTTTCTTATAGCTGAAAGGTACAAGACATATTTCTCAGAAGGGCAAACAGAAGGGGACCTGTAGGGAAGCTGTGGGAGTAATTCAAAGGCAGGAGATAGTGGCAGTTCCCCAGGGGAGACACTGCTTCATGTGCGATAGGGCTGGACTGAGAACAGAGCTGGCTTCTGGGTGACAGAGTGATACAAACCTTAGCAACCTCTGCAGGCTTTCTCCCTCCCAGATCCACAGGTTTACTCTACTCAGCTACCCTTGTGCCAGCATGGTCCCACTGCCTGTCCTGTGGCAGGGCAAGGATCAGGATGGGTCACCCTAACCTACACATATCTATAATGAAAACACTGCAAGGAGAATTTGAGAACTGAAAACAATAACATATAAGCACTGCAATACCATTAACTCATATTCCAAAACTGCAATCTACACTAGTATCTGCAAGTCCAACAGAAAGGAATATGTATGCAATATCGCTTCCAGGAAATATTACTCTTTTGTATTTAGACTAAAGTATATAGATAAATAATATGGTTATTTTAAGAAAAGTCTGAAGAGCTGGAAAAATTGTGGGCAGTCATCCTGACTCACTTCCAAAAATCTACTAGTGAAAGCCCTATCATTTCAGAATTAAATTAGAAAACAGAAAGGCATATGAAATCCTGAACTGGCAGGAAGATGAGCTGGACAGTAATAAGGACACTTGCAGCTGATCTATAAAGGCTCTTTCATCAAGAGTTTACCAGAAAAAATCCATCAAACCTTAAAAAGCAAATCTTTAGCAAAATAATCAGAATCACCTATTGTTAGAAATGGCAGTTACCAGCACCAATGAAACTGTAGTTTCATCTGATCTTCTTTATCACGGTCACATTCATCACACAAGGAAATGGGTCTATACTGTCTAGGTGGTTACTAACAGTCTCAGTAAGTCAATGATACTCATAAGAAGCAGTTGGTAATACTATTATTATTGGACAGACTATACAAAGAGCGCTCAGTGCTTCTGACCCAACAGGTTTCATGGCACTGCATGGAAGTCGTTCAAGTGTAAATTCAAAGAGATTGTTAATGGCTGCTTTAAGACCCTGAGCACACCTTCTGAGCTGCCTCCACATTTCCTCAGCTTCTAGGCCTCTGATGCTTAGGCTATCACTGAAAGCATGAACTTGAACCTTAGTAAGAGACCAAGATGCTACTGTGACTCACACTCAGTACTGATATATAGATGGGCTTCATACCTCAAATCATCTGTTTTCCCTAGGGAGAGAAACCGCTAAAGCTGCCATGAAACCTATTGTCATGGAACATCACTTTAGTCCTGCAGGTACTTTATCATCTCTGTTTGCACCTCTCAGTAATTTCTCTTTAATCTTTGAAATTATAGTCAGTTATTTAGTGGCGATGGCCAGGGTCAATACAGCATCAGAATCAGGATTATGTTAACTGAATAAAAGCTGTGTGTCTCTGAAAGACAGAAATCCTCCAATGAGAAGACTGCTTGTATCTACCCTGTCACTGTAACTTACGTTCTTCCTGATCCCTTGACCCAAATCCTCTGACCATCTGCTCTGAACTCATGCTAGCTTGTTCCCAAACTCCCTTCTGGGAAACTCAAAAAGCTTTTCTAAAAGGGGAGAGTTCCCCCCTAAAAGGCAATGCTTCTCTCTGTGGTCAGCATGGATCTGAACACCAGGTTTGATTCCCCACACTCAGGGCAGTCCTTCCAATAAAAGACAGACAGTACTTTTATAAGTTAAAATATTCACCGACTAAACAGAAATAGAAAGTATGATCCTATAAAGACCAGGACTTTGCTAATGAACACATTTCAAACAATTCAGCTGCAGCTCGCAGAAGAAAAGAGAGCCCATAAAAACTGTAGGAAAGAACAATAATTGGGTTGGTCTGACATTTGTTGTCCCACGTTCGTGAAAAGATTTTTCTGAAAACTTCAGTTATACAACGACACATAATCAAACTTAACATGCATGATAAATTGTTGGCTGTCATTATCACTAATAAGAGAGAACAGTTACAGTTGCAAAGTAGCTGCTGTAGCATTCAGCCATATTCTGCTGACAAGAAAATAAACCTGATGAAAGATTTAAAGAGAAAATGTTATACACAAGCCTTCCCAGACACACAATTAAACAGAAATTGCAAAACACAAATAGTTAAATACACTATAAAACATGGAATTGCAGGTCAGTCATTGAAATTATTAGCATTGACAAAATTTCTTTCATAGTTTTCTTGTGAAGTTATACATGGGGTGTTATTCAATAAATAAGATAAACTGAAACAGAACACTGCAAACATTCACATTCCACTGTAATTACAGAAGATGTTATTCCATTAACAACTAATACTAGGAGGAAGCAGGAAAGCAAACAAGCCAAAGGGAAAAAATCTGCTTTCAAGTATTGTTAAATGAATCCCATTCATAATTGTGTTTGCTGCTTTAGTGATGAGACTTAACCTCTCAATGGAGGTGGAAAAGCAAAATTAAGCTGTGTTTTGGGGTCTGGGTAAGTGGATTCCTGACACTATCTTTCAGTCACGTGTGGATGCAACTATTCCTAGAGAGCAAAATCTCTCCTAGCTGGAAAGATACAATTTCTTGACAATGAGTAATAGCAAGAAAGAAAGACTGAGTACATTTTCTTAGAAAAAGAATCAGCTTCACAGAGGTCAGTATTCTGTCTCTGTTATTTCTCTTTGCAGAACAGAGACAGCAGCTTCAAGCAAATCTGACACGGCATGCTCTGTATTAGTAGTTTTCTTCCCTCATACATCACCTTGTCTGTACTGATACCCTTTAGATACCCTTCTACTAGTCTGGGGGTGGTTCATAACTACATTTCCCAAGGAGACAGCTCAACATAGTCGAACTCCCTGTGTAGAAACAACATACAAAGCAACGTTACTCCTCCTGCACTGTAGTGGAGAAATTCACCTTGAGACTTGATTTCACTTCCTGCCAGATTTATTAAATCAGAAAGCAGTGAAGCACAGTATGGACCTTCTGTTTGGGTTCAGTTCTTAAGAGAAGACTGTTGTAGCACACAGAACCTCATTACCTGTGCCATCTGAAGTAATGACTAAGAATAAAGTTAAAAAACAGTGAAAAATGTCACCTATTTTTGTTTCTGTAACTTGAGGAACACTGAAAGTACACAGTAAGTGCCAGCAAAAGACCCATATATGCAATCCTGGTAGTTCTTCAAGATCAGTGTATTATTTGCTGTGCACTAATAATAAAGATTGGTGCTAGGCAACACTCCAAATAAACAATATTATCATCCAAAAACTCCTGTTGCCATGAGCAGTGGTGCCCACATGATAAACACCACACAACAGAGTCAATATTCCTACAATAGATCTCCAGAACTCTGTAGAATAATGAAGTTCACTACACGGTCAAGGCATGTTCACAGTATGTGCATATGTATTTCATTATCAAGACAAAAGCCAACAGCCAAGTATTCAGCAACAATTATGTATCATATGTTTGACAAATAATATAAGTTAAAAAAAAAAGCTTCTGCTTCACAGAAGGGAATATAGTCAAGACCATTTTTCTTTCTGCATGAAAGACTTCGAGTTTAGTTTTCTAACTAGAGTTTTATTGATGAAGCATAACTAATTTGTTCTCTAGATGGAGATTAATGTAAGATTTTTAAATATATTTTCTAATGAAAAGTCATCGTGCAATCTATTCCAGCAGTAACAAAACAGAAAAGCAATACGTTTTCAGAAAGTACATGGCCTGTCTGTTAATGTAAATAATGCTTTGAAATATGGTTCCTGCTGAAAAGGTATTTGTTTAGAAATTGAGACATGAGTAGTAGAGCTTTCCTCAATCACTAAACTGTCCTAGCTCGGCCTGTCTCCTACAGCATCAGTGCAATTAGACATCTTGGACTAGTTCTGGCCAGCCAAGTTAGTTGCTGCAAACATTTTATTTTAAGAAGTATTATTTTTAATATTAAGAATTAAAATACTGACCTAGAGTACCAAACAAAATGTTTTCAGGGCTAGTGTGCAGGAAACTACATTTAAAAAATCCTTTGAAATATGATTTCACACATGCCCTTACTGTTAGCTTTGAATATTTTATTTGAATTTTGCTAAAATTACTTTTCAGTATTGTAACTTTTAAGCTTTAAAATAATGCTTTTTAATGTTAAACATTTCTTGTTATTATTATACAAAGCAGAGTCAGTTTTGCAAACTGACTTCAACTTTAACACAAAAGGTCTAATTACTATGTTATTTTTTTTCTTCATAGGAAACAAATACATAAATGAAGCACTTCAGTGAATTAAGCATGCTCCTCCCCATGTCTCATTTACTAAATTATGCTTCCTGATTGAGTTAGAGTTTAGCAAATCACTAAGTACTTCTCTTCATCCATGCAAACACAGCTTTCCGAGCAAAACAAATAGTTGTGCACAAAAACAGTTCTCAGTGTTGAATAAATCGGTCTCTCAGGGTAATATTTAAAAATTCTACAGGCAAGGTCATAATAAATATTAATGTATATACCAACATATCAAATATTATTCAAGTAATTCATATCACTTAAACTAGCACCACCAAARTATTATATATATCTTAAAATATTAAGGGCTGATGCAACTAACATTATATCCAGCAGCTTAGAATTGGATTGCCTTCTCCTTAACCACTTCTGCAATGCCTTTGTCTTACACTAAACATAGAAAATAAAGAAAATGGGAACAAAGCTACAACTATTTGAAAAACTGTCCCACTCTYCACAGGAACAATTAAATCACTATCCCCTTTTTAATGACCTTTTTCATAGCAGAAAACTGATGTAATGCCCTTCCTCTCAGTCTTTCTTTTTTCTGGATTAAACAGGTTCAGTTTACTCTAACCGGAGTCTCCAAAAGATTATTCCATGTTTCCTGAGCGTGGTGATCAAATCTGGACCAGGTAATGCACCTCAGCCTTCACAAGTGTGCAGACTGGAATAATTACCAGATGTTTCTAATGGATGTTAATATATTCCACAATGAAATTTGAACTTTGTTGTTTATTTAACAGTACAGCTTTTTCACCATTTTTTGCCATAGTGATGACTAACCAGCTATTTACATGTCCATTTATGTGGCACTCAACTGTGGCACTTGATGTTTTTCTGTGCTGAATTTCATCTTACTGTCTTCTAATCATTTTTCCAATTTGCCAGAATCAACTTCCATTTTGATCTTGTCTTCTCAAGGCTTGTAACCCCCTGCCAATCCCAGCTTGCTGCCATCCATAAGTTTCTAAAAAATGTACTAGCTATTTATTGTTCACATAATTAATGAAGGCACTGAACAGAATTAGGCTGTCGGGTACTGCAGAGTCAAGTTGCCTCAGGGACCTGCATTGCTGAGAGTATGTGAAATGATCTCACAGTTTAATATCAAATCATTGACGGATACTCTTTGACAGTGATTTTTTCCCAAACTGTTGCATAATCATCTGAAGAAAATTAAAGATTTATCCGCACTCTTTATCTAGTTTATGAGAAAGTAACATTGGCATTGCCAAAAGTCTTAATAAAGTGAAGGATGATCACATCCACTGTTTCCCTCTTCTTCAGTAAGTAGCTAAGAAAGCTCCTAATCCTCCTTAACTGACCTGATGACTTGCTGCTACTGAAGGGGGAGACTTACTCCTCACCTGCTTCCTGTAGCTTGCAGGCATGTGGTTTCCCCTCCCCACGCAATAGTTCTGCCCCTCCTCAAGCTGCTTAATTCACCAAAATGCTAGAAAAACAGTCAGCTTTTTCTGAGTTTGCTTTTTGCCATGTCAGTGAGTTTATCTGGCTCCTGGAAGGGAATGCTGTAAAGTGCGGAGGCAGCACTAAGTCAGCAGTGCGACATACTCTCCTTTCCCCAGCCTGGCAGCAGAGACCTGTCTCACTGTGTCTTATGGCACCACACCCTCTGTCAAAGAAGGGAATTAAACTTCTAAGACAGGATCAGCTCTTGATAAGCCCATATTTATAGTTTTATTATCTTTTAGATACCTGTAAATGCATTATTTAGTAATTCTTCTATAATTCTGGATCCATGCTCAAAGAAAACCTCATTCACCTCTTCTTTCTGATTAGTAAGGTGTTGTATTATATCCACCGAACACCAATTAGGTGTCCTATAATATCCACCACCATTCTCTTCTTTCTCCTTTTTCCTTCATCCAGAGTTGTTCAATAAACCCATTTCTAAATTTCATAGCAATTATACATAATCTTGTACATCATGCAAATCCTCCTCTTTCTTGCTCTCTAGACCAGGTTTGCAGATCACCTGGCAAATCCCCATGTCTGTCAGACCTGCTAGAGCACTCCTGGGAGCATTCTGAATTTTAGGTCACTTCCAAGACCCAGAGCAGGATGCTCATCCTTTCTAGTTAGTTCCTTGCTGCACCTAGGAATATCATTTGCATCCGCAGTAAGCGAAGCCCCAGCTCTGCAGGGTTGTGGGTGCCTGGAATGGGAATCGCAGCATTGCTCGGGTTTCGGAAGGGACCTGAAGGTGTCAGCTAGTCCAGCCTCCCTCCCAAAGATCTGTTCCCTGGCTTGCCTTGTTCTTGGTTCTCCTTCTTATTACCAGAGTGTTGACTCCATCTTCAGGGCAGGAAAGTGTGTTTGCGTGGTGCTCTCAGCATTCAGTATTTCCTTCTAAGAATACCAGCTGGAGTGTCCTGGAGCCAACTCTGACATCACTTCTGCAGGTAACTAATATGGACAGATGGCTAATTTGGCTTGAAGCCTCTGCGCCAGGATGCTCTACTCAGTAATCAAACTTACTTCTGACACCAGTTATAAGATATAACAATTCTAGCAAGACGTCAGGTTTTATTAGTATAAAACTATTAGTATAAAGCATTTCTGATTCTTCTCATTTACTTTCCACAATATTGGCATGTGTATTCAGAAATCTCAAATTCATAACATTTTGTTTGTTGAAATTAGCTTCTTTTTAGATTCATAAAGCACCTGCAAGCATATTTCTCTAAGTATCTTTGTAACTTGAAATTATTCAGTTAATATTATTCTGAAATTTATCTTCATGGATCAAAAGTTTCAAATTCTGAGCTGTATTTGTTGTGACCTGTCAGCTGAGTCACATGGTCCAACACTGCTGGTTCTCCTTGCCTCAGTGTGAATATAGAGCTGCCCATCTGCTTTCTAATAAGGCCTGTGCACAGAAAACTGAAATATAATTTCCCTACATTTTGAGATAATAAAGCTGTGTCCACATCAGCTGAAAACAAACGCAAAGGAGGAGTGGCATGGCTGACATTAAATATTGGTGGAATTTATTTTTGTATTATTTGCTTAAATCTATACACAAGACAGCTAAATGACCAAAAATATTTTAGAAAATGCTTAATATTTTTATGCCAAAGAGCTAATTAACAGGTTAATTTAAATTAGTTAATTTAAAAACATAACAGCTGGAGAAAATGGGGGAAAGAAGCCTAAGATGCAGGAGTGAAATGTGGTCTCTCTCTATTGACACTTCTGTTTCAATTTAACACTTCAGCACCATATAGTATTAAGTTTCGTCTGTGATAGCTTATAGAGAATTGGATGGTAGCATGACAAATTCAAATACAGACAGCTGCAAATGTGCATGCATTACCAGGGACACAAAATAATCCAGGAATAAGAAGGAGCACAGCCCTTTAAGTCCTATAAGGCAGAGGGAAAGAGCTAATTATTAACTCCAGACCCTAAGCATCATAGTGGTTCAAAGCATCAAAATGACTTAAATCCAAAATGTCCAAGTCTTTTGTCTAGACAGGGAGGAGGCATCTGCAATAATTACGCTGAACTTTGCTTTGTTCCTAGCTTTACCACATGCTTCTTCTGTCACTTGTCCTGTGCTTCATCTATTAAATTCAATATTAATATCTTCCTAACTCACTGGGATGTTTTGATAATACATTCACTAAAGCTTTTAAGAAAGAACACCTTTCTTAAAAACTCCTAGTGAAAGGTCAAACAAACAAAAAGTAATTATTTTTCATTGTTTATAGAATTAAAAAAAAATTCTCATTTCTTTTCTTAAAGCTTTGTTTCAACCCAGAGGAAAAAAATTACTGAATGTGTCCACGGTCCTTCAGAGACATGCTCAGTTGTTCACTTTAACCATCTGACGCAAACAAAAAAAAGTGTGTTTACTTGCCATAGTCCAAGGGACAAGCAGCAAAGTGCATTTCTTCCATACATCTCTCAATTGTGGCAAAGACAGAATTTATGTAGTATGCATACCTGATGGTACATTTTGCTGCAGATTAGAAATGCATTATGATTGCCAAGAACAAGGTTTTTTTTACCTAAGCTAACCTATTGGAATTGAAAAGAAAGCAGCCAGGAATACCCTGACTTACCATGAGACAAATATTAAAGCACATAGATACTTAACAAATACTCAAATGTTTACCAAGTTCCCAATCCTGAAACATCAGTCCTTTTTCATCAAAGTATAGCTCCAGCAATAAAAGAATAGATCAACGACTAGTTAAATATTCTCATTTTTTTCTTGTTGAGAACTGAATTAATTTAGTTTCCAAAAAAGGGGATGCATGAAAATAACAACCAATGCATTCAGCACATGGAGAAGGGACTGTATTTATGTTCCGCTTAAGAATGAGATGCAGACTAGATCACATTTCAGCATTAGTTTAGGCCTATTTACTTTTACAGATCTTGGGAGGTTTCATTTTTGCACCAAATTAGACAATGGGAGTTATTAACTTCACTGAGTCCAGAATATCTTTTCTAGAGTTTCCCAGACCTGCTTTGAAGGTCTCTATGAATTCACTACAGCTGGTATTTTAGTTCCAAGTATTCACAAAACAATGAATATATAATTGGGACATTTCTTTTTCCTGTTTTTAACTGTTGCTTAGCTAATTATGCTCTCAAGACACTATCTGACTTAGCAGCAGCAAGCTGAATAATTCAAAAATATGGAATATCAAATATGCAGAAAGGAAAGCTGTCATGAAAATCCCCAGTAGTCTATTTTAGACAACAAATCTGACAGCACTTCAGTTACCAGTCCTGCCTCTGACATAGTGATGGGGCACCACTGCTCTAGCTACTGTTTTCATCTACAGATATTTGGTCTTTTTTTTTTTTTTTTTTTTTTTTTAAGTCCCAACATAAGAATCTCTAGAACAGTACGTTTTTAAGACGGAAACATCTAACTTTGAAAAATGGATTAAGGATACCTAAAAGCCCACTTTTTCCATTACTATCATATCTCTGTTAGTATGTATATACTATTAGCATCACTTTTACAGGGGAAGAAGAATAGAGAGAAACAAACAAAAAACATTAATAGGTTCAGGAAGACAGAATTTTTCAAAGTAAATATTAACAGACTCTGAACTTCTGGCTAACACCAAGTTTATTTAAACAGATACCAAATATACAAGGACACCAGAAGTCTCAGGGTGTATTTTCAATATCAAAATCCTGGTCATCTCTGTCACACTTCCAGCTGGCAAAATTTACTCACTAAAATCTTGGCCCCTCCGGTACTAAAGCTCATCTGTGGTCTTCAGAAACTTCAGAATGATGAGCTGCTATAATTCTTCCATTAAAAAGTATTATTTTTCCATGTTATTACATAAACAAATCACAATAAAAATTATAGAATTGTGTATACTTGAGCTTTTTATAGAAGAGCATCTCTGTTAACAGTGATGCTACCAGTTTAGAATCAAAATAGGTTTTCTCCTAAGTTCATATGGACACATCTGTCCCCAAATAAATATTATTTTAAATGTAGAGATATTAAATATTAGGTATATCAGAAAGATAGAAATAACTTAGAAGACCCTTCCTCCCAACATACATGGCCTATCCAAAATAATAAGTATTTCTCTCCTCCAGCTTTATAAGAACTATTCCCAATGCCATGCTATCACTATCAATGAGGTTGTTGCAAATAAGAAAGTAAACAAAAAGCTATGTTAATTTCAAGCTTCATTAGAAGTAGAAGTGAAAAACATCAATGCTTATTAAATGAAAATGGACTCARTTATTGGAAAAGAAATATCAAAGTTCTAAGGGAATCTTTCAAACGTATTCTATCTTGATGCTCCCCTGTGTATTTTATGCCATTTACCTCATCAGAACCAAAACTGGACTATTTGAAATTTTGCAAGAACAGCTGTTCCAAATTTCTGGAACAAGCAAAGTTAGATAGCTTAGGCAAACATGAAACAAGAAACAGGTAAGCCTTAAGGCTTTGGAAGGGGCAAATGCAACTTTAAGATGCATCAGTGGAGATCTTTTCAGCAGATATAGATCAATAGCATTGCTAAGAACCACATGTAGTATGATACTATGTAAAAATCTAGGCTGCTATTTTTAAAAAGGGAGAAATGAAACTGAACACAGAGCCATACCAGGATAATCAGAGGAATGATGAGTCTGGAATTTTATGAGAAGCTGAAAAAGTTCATCAAAGTGAAGGCTGAAATAGGATGTGAATTCCCTTTAGAAACAGACCAGGAGGTATCTGACAGACCAAATATGTTTAAACAACCTGGCTCCTTAAGTGTGCACAATTCATTTCCAGAAAGACTTGCATTTTCAGAGATTTATGTGGCATCAGCTATGCAGGTGTCAAGTTGCAGGAAGCCTATTAGTCCTGCTGGTGTTGTGCCTTTGTACTAGATCACCTCTTGTGTTGCATAGATTCTGGGTTGAACTCCACTTCTTTCTGCTTCAGTTCTACTCCTGAGGTATTTTGGGTTCTCTATTATGCCCACAATATCACAACATGAAAAAATTCGCAAATTCATTTAACTGAGTTGCAAAATTAACTTTTTTTCTATCTGGGTCAAATGAAAACCACTAAAAAATCAGCTATCTTCTTACTAGGTACTTAATATTTCTGCTGGTGCCTGTTATTTATTTACAGATACAGAGCAAATGTCTTTTAAGGTTCTTTCAGTTATCTTCCACATTTCTGGAAAACTTGTTCTCCAGCTCTGGGCGACAGCTCTGGTTTTTCATTCACTGAATGCTCCTATTTTGTTTTATTTCTATAACTATTGTGAAAAAATTGCTCAAAGCAAGACAATCTAAAGGAAACATGTCTCATTTAGCATTTGAATTCTCAATGTTTAGCATTGCTTACCATGAGATTCTGTAGAACTGAATGCTTACTTCTAAATGGCTTATGTGACTTTTTTTTTTTCCTCTGGGTAGATGCACATGGTGTGGTCCCCCAAAAGGATGTCTGTAAAATTAAGTGTGTGTGTGAAAGTGTTAATCCCAACATCACATTTCCAATTTCACTATGTGTTGTACCAAATTTACTGTTTATAACTACTAGGGAGATTGAGTACATAATTTTCCTCATGATAGTTAAGATTTTACCAACGTATCTTTAGTAGGATGCATCCTGAGGCCAGGAACGTGCTAATTAAGGATTCAGTAGAAATGCTAATCAAAGGATTTTGAGGGAGGAAGTGACATTAGTTCTCACAGATGAATGCCTCATCATGAAGAATGAGAAAGCAAAATCTTCAAAGAAAACTGAGGTATAAAAGAACATCCTATGCTGGCATTTGGTGCCTACTTACTCTCTGTTCTTCCCTTCTCTCTGGGGAATGAGGAAGAGGTGGCAGTGACTAAAAGACAGCAGCAGCAAGACAGACTCCATTTGAGAACAGAGGAGAGGAGCTGAGAGCCGAACTTGTGAGAAAAAGGAGTCGGAGCTGGGTGAGATTCTGAAAGACGCTGTAACCACAGTGAGCCAAGGGCTATGGCAAAACAAGCTCTAGCCAGGACTGCATTTGCCCTTTTCACTGCTGTTATCACACTGGAGGGTCATTGCTGCTTACGATCAGCTTCTACAAACAGCATTGCTCCTCCTCTGCTATTAGCAATGAATGAAATTATTCTGAAAGAAATTCTCATTATCAGTTCATGTTGACTTTGCACTTTTTATTGCTAAATTTCAGCCTCCTCTCTTTGCTAATGCCTAAAACTGCAATTAGGATATTTTCTGTATTTTTTTTTCCTGTTTGGATACCAATACTGGTAATCACGCTATGGGTCAAGCTGACTGAGTCCTTTTTTTACAGCAGGTTTTTATTTATTAATTTTTCATCATATCTCTTAGATCCTAGTTTTATCATCCCTATTATGCTCTTAAGCCTCATTGAGTTCTATAGAAAGAACATTCTAGAGGCCTATGGTGTGCTTCACTCTTGGATGTGCTAGTGTATCACCACTAAACGCATCTGAGATGGGGTTAAGCATTTTTTTTCCCTGAATTAAAATCTTGTCACATCTTCTTTATTAAGACCAAGCTTAAAATGCATACATCAATGAGCTGAAGTAAGTGGCTTAATCATTAATTGGTAGCCAAATCACTTCGAATAAACTTCCCCTGAAAACTGATTGTAAATGATTTGCCTGTAAAAGCTTTTCATACAGTGTTAAAAACATTGCTTGGATTTCATTTAAACTAACATTTGAATGGAACTTTGCCCCATCAACCAGTAGATGGAGATGTAAGTCCAATAATTACTCCAGAAAACAGCTTTTTGGTAGTCCTTGACATAATCCAAGGTTTGTATAATACAATTTAACTGAGGTTAGATTTCTTAATAAGCATTAGATGAGACAGATGAAATCTGTTCACAGTTAAGGCCCATCTATCAGCCTTCCTTGCAGCAGACATTCTTACAGTTTATGGTCAAATATGCCCACTGTGCTTAGGAAACCCTCCTATTCAGCAAAATACTAACATGAGTAAAAAGGCAGAAAGTTAAACAGATGATCAAAAGCACATATTTTCTAAAACTAGACCATGTGTTGTCAAAAATCTTAAAAGCTTGATCCGTAGTCTGTTATACAACATAAAATAAACATAACCGCATAAAAAGTGTATAGTCAATATCCGTATTTTGACAAGTTTTGAGTAGTATTATGCCTCCAGAAATTATAAGCGTGTTTATTACGTTCCAGCAGAGATTCATGAAGGTTCTTAAAGTATTGCCAGTTCCATCAAGACAGTCACAATACTCTGTTTTGGCATTAAAAATATATGAATCTAGTAAACTATTATTAAAGAAAATAATATTGAAATCAGTTGCAATAGTGATGCTATGTTGCGATTTTCAAAAAATGGAAGCATGTCTCCTAACATGTCTCTCTGTTGTGGAATAATAATATCCCATTCAGCAGAAATGGAACTACTAATGTACTACTACAGTACAATAGTACTATAAGATAAAGTGTCAACTTAGGCCTATATAATTTGACTTTTATAACCATTGGTTTTGTTTATGCTGCTTGATTTAAGGTCAAGTGAGAACAACACTGGAATAATAGGGCCCATATGGTTCAACTATATCAACTTAATTATAATTCTGTAATTAATTATATGTACTGTAACTATAACTGTGTAGACAGGAAAATTATGACAAAGGACTGCTCTTCTTCCTCAAATGCCCTTTTACTAAGTCAGAAGAAATAAAAATTTCTCTTTGAACGCTTCTGCTATTTAAACTCTGTCATTCTGTGAAAAAGAATCATTATATAATGGGCTAGGCATTAAAACACTATTCCAAAGAGGCAATTTGGGGACCTAAAGCATTTCCTGTGGGGTAAGGACTTAGTTTGCTTTCCTTTGGTGCCTTGTGTGAGCCTCTTAGAAAGCCCTACCCTGAGGTCCCCAGACAATGGGTTGAAAATACTGCTCCAAACTACTTTCTTCCCTGTTGTTTACCTTTTCCTTGGGYACCCTGTGAGGTCCTTTGCATGTTCATAATGGTTCAAAAAAGAAAAATGTTGTTATTGTTCTCCCACCGTGCTGCTGGCTTATCACCATCTCTTCAGCTCCTAATTCACTGCACGTCCACAGGTCATTTGTACACAGGGGAAAACAGAGCAGTTGTTTGCCTTAGCACAAAAAAGCCAGAAAAGTCCTGCAGAATCAGCTCAACTTTCTGCTGTAGAGCCAGGAGAGAGGAGGGAACTGGGTCTCCTCTTTCCTTGCAGAGACCTTATTCTCTGTAGGGGGTAAATTGACTTGTACAATTTAACACCCACAGTTCCTTTCTAACACTGAAAATATCACTGACACCAATTTGACAACAGAAAACATCAAAGGTGCTGATTTTCAAAATTATTCACTTGAAGAGATAGTTATATGCTATTTTCCTGCAATGAACATACGTATTTTTAGAAATAAATAGAGCTGAAACAGGAATCTCATTGCCTAATAAAGGACACTGCCTTGGCAGCTTATGGAACAACAAATGTCAATTCTTTTGAGCCTCAGATTTACCTGGTCTCTCAAAAGACAATTATAGCATTTTATAAATAAACTAACACAGCAGAATTTGGGGTATTTATCATAATTATCACTCACAGGTCACTAGAGGCATTTGCCTTTGCCTCTTGACAAAACTTATTTTGTAGCAAAAATAACCTTATATGAATAGCAAACAGATGCTATAACGTCTCAGGATAATTCAGAAGGTGATCTTGCCTGTCTTATTTCTAAATTCTTCATCAAGTCAATATCTATATTGATATTTTAAACAAAATTTGTATTAACTTTCTTTTTCTTATTCAAGTCTCAGATAAAAACTAAATCAGAGGTAACTGCCAGGGTTAAAAACTACAGAAATGTGGACTAGACATAATGACTGTCCTGCTGSATAACCATAACCAAAAAGCAATCAGCTATGATCCAAGATAAAAATGCAATTGTTGAGAGGGGATCTGCAGAGATTGTCCTGCACTTGATTCAGTTTGGTGTTTCATTAATAACCTGCAGTGCAATACAGCAAGCGTACTCAGTATTTAGTAGGGTTTTTGCATAACTGTACCAGTTTAGAACATGTGCCCTCGGTCTTAGATCCTGGTCTCAAGTCTGAAAAGGAGCTTCAACAGCCAGCCGACCTTGTGCTGTATACCTGATGCCATCTAGAGCACACGGAAGAAGCCTTGTGCCCAGGACTTGCTATGCATGACACATTTGGTGTTCGCGGCCTCTCAGAGTTTTAAGACAGTTTCACAAAGCTTACTAATTTTTGCCRAAATCTTGAAGTAATTTTATCAAGGTTTGCTCTGCAGGAAGCAGGGTTCCTGTATCAGACAAAATTTTCAGGGCCACAAAAGTGGTATATACTGCATTTTTGACAGAAAACAGAGGAAATACTGGAGGTATTTCTGGAAAGCGGGAGACATCACATATCTTGAAGCCTGGCATGGGCCAGACATTGTCATACCGAGGCTTTAGAGTAGAGTCTGCCATGTGCACAAACCTCAGATAGAGAGAGTGCCTATTCAATGTGCAAACAACAATATTGGAAAAGACTGCAAATTAATTGAAGGGTTAATCAGAATTCAGAATCTTGACAAATTGGAGAAGCAAAGAAAAAAAGCAAAAACCATAAAATTCAAAAGGTTCAAGTACAAAGTATTGCACTAAAGTAGGGATAATGAAGACACATCACCTTATTGTGTATGGCACTGAAAACAGATATGAAGACAAACGCCTTGCCTTCAAAAAGGAAAAATCTGAATTACAAGAAGAGGATGATGAACATTTGGCTAGATATCAGCACTAGAGAACAGGATCTGGAGATTATACCAGAACACAAGCCTGGCATGAATCAACAACTTCAAGTTACTTTGAATGAAACACATGCTCTATTGGGAACATAGCCTCTGAGACACTTATTCTACTAAGCAATGGTAAGGCTTTGGTTGGTTTAGTATCTGCTATCAATATTATATGCTAATTGGAAAGATGATAACCAGAGATCCAGAAAACATGACTTATAAAGAGAGACTGAAATATAATGTACTTGAAGCTGAACAGTGAACTGATCTGACGATAGTTCTGAAGTATTTAAAAGTGTTTATCTGTTCTCCCAGTGTATGGTATTCAGTACAAAACATAAAGGGGTTAAAACTGTGACAAGAAAGTTGCAGGTTAGATACTGGGAAAAAAGATAGTACTGAGACACTGGAATAAATCATCTGGGGAGTTTACAAACTCTGCATCACTGGAGGTTTTTAAAACCTGGCCAGTCTATTGGGAATGCTGTAGAGGTGGGATGTTAAGGGGACAAAGTAGAAGATTTCTTGACATTTCTTCCTAGCCCATTTTCCCATGCTTCCAGCATGTACTGCATTGGCAACTTAATTTCTTCAAAGTGAAAGCCAGAAAAAACTCTTCATTCCCAAGGCTAAGAGGTGCTTATGCCATGATAGCTGGACAGTCAGAATTATTCTGGATAGACAAGCAATCAGAAGGTCAGAAGGTATATATTGGCAAGCAAAGATGCTGCTATACTATGGTTGGTCAATCATTGGCTGTGAAAAAAGAACAATGGATATTGCAGGGGAAAGGAAGAGAGGGATAATGATGGCAGATACTGTAGAGTAAGAGGGAAATGGACCCTCCTTCACTGTACATACTGGGCAGACTGTAAGGAACATTAGTAAACCTGAGCCAATGAATACACATGGAACTTGCATTCACGGATAAATATAGATGCTGTTTGGCACAGTGGGGATTCTGACAGAATTAGTCATTGGTTTTAGTCATTGTTCCCTCTTCTTTTGGAAGCACCTGTAGCGCAGATATGGATTAGATTGAGTCTTTAGATTGTTCTTTTTTAAAGAATGACCCGTTACCAGCAGAAATGGAATGGACTGAAAGCAGAAAAAGAACAGAAGCAGAAAAAGCCGACTTGGGCAGTGCAGCCTCGAGTCACTACGAGCAAAGCTTGGTCTCTCCTGGGAGGCATGAGCCACTAGTAACACACAAGTGAAAAGTTCTGTATCAAAACCTGAATCTACCCAATGCATCTAGTTTCTAGGACTCAACTTGTGTGGATTCTTGTGAGGATTCTTGTGAGGTCATGAAAATTATATCAGCAGAAGATTTAATCCTTGATGTTTTACTTATTTTATTCTGACATGTTAAACTCCATATATAGTTATCTCTTCTGAAATGGCCTTTAGAGAAAAACTACCGGTTGTACAGAACCTCTACACTAAACACTCACTAAAGGCAGGGGGAAGTACTGGAATATTTGTATTTTTATTCATAAGGGTGTGTGTCAGTGTTAACATTTTTCATTAAAAAAATCCAGAGATTTTCATGGGGCCATAGATGGATTGAAGTTTGTAAAAGCTGTTATCTCCACTAACAGTCTTCTACAAACCATAGCTCATCAAAACAATAAATGAAGTCCTTAAATTCTACAAACTCACACTGGTTGGAGACTGCTTTTCTGCAGAATAATGCCTTTACATCAAACATTCCTGTAGCACAGATCAAAACAGTAGATTATACTCAAGCTTTTTTTTTTTTTTTTTAATAGACAATTGTTTCTGGTTGTGAGAGATTTTATGAATATGTTTATAGGCAGAAATCAGCCATAAAAGACACAGACTATAAAAC
The DNA here is from genome assembly GCF_003343035.1 of Apteryx rowi. Taxonomy (NCBI): domain Eukaryota; kingdom Metazoa; phylum Chordata; class Aves; order Apterygiformes; family Apterygidae; genus Apteryx; species Apteryx rowi. The sequence goes on along the minus strand of NW_020450661.1, from coordinate 278,546 downwards.
ACTGGGAGCTAAAGAAAAGAAATCATTGTCCAAAGCACTTTCTAAACTTCAGAAAGTGATCATAAAATTGTAAAAGTACTTGTCAGATTTGAAATACAGTCTTAGCAAAGAGTTTCTTTGCATCAACATGCTGTTAAAAGTATGTATGAATACTGAAAGTAAGGAGCTGCAGAAAAAAGTGTATTTCTAAACCAAATTATGTCAAATTCAAATAAAATATCAACCTGACAACAGCTTGCATAACAATAATATGATTTTAGAGATGCAGATCAACTGAAAGTGCCAGGCAGTCTTCCAGGCTAACATGTGACTGACCACATTAAGGTCATACGCCATATCCAGGCTTGAGAATCTGTGATGCAAGGGAACAGAATAATATACTGACCACCTAATTTTCTTCCTTGAGAACATACAAAATTTTTGTAAATATACATCCATAACACATGAATGGCCCCTATTACTGCGAGACCTCAGTCCTACAACCTTTGCCATACTCATATACAAAGTAGCTTTGTGATGGTGAAATTCCTACTTTATAAATGGGAAATTGAGTACAGAAAACGAAAATGTCTCCTCAAAGGTTACAGAGGTAGGTTACAGGAATGCTTCTCATTTCTAAGCTAGTGCAGTATTTGTCAAACTATTGTTCTAGTGCTCTGGTAGAATTATACGATTCTCTAGCTTCCTCTCCCTTTAAGGAGATCTAAAGATGACAAACTTACCTCAGAAGGCAAACAGAACATTATAGAAAGGAACACTGAGAACAAGGGGTAGTTGTATACCAGAAAACTATTAATTTTCCCAGAGAAGCGTTGGAAATTTTGGTGTCTAGTAAGCTGTGGAAGACTCCTCTCATTGATTTAGGTTTCCAGCTTGAGTTGCTATTCAACGTTGCAACTCAAAGTTGTTAGGTCTTCCTCCAACTTTCACTCCCTCTGTTATGATAATGTTACAGCTACCCACACAAAGCTGTTCTGAGGAGCTGTGCAGTCCTTTCCTCTCCTAAGGAATCTGTGCTGTATTAATCCTATTAGTTTGTACTTTCCAGGTAGTTTTTTTAAGCTGAGTTGTTGATGTTTTCCTGATTAAAAAAATGTTGCTGTGAACACAATGGACACTGATGCCTGTTTTCTGATAGGACATTTGATAACATGAACTGATGTTATGAAAGTGCTGCCAGGAAATAGAGAGTCATCCCCAGCAGGCTTGAGCATATCAAACCTCTGCTTTAAACTTCCACAGAGCTTTTAGCCCAGACAGGCTATTAAATCATATAATCTGACACGCCATATATCACAGTCCATTATAGTAACAAGGTTACCTTATTAGTTTAAGTGGCAATTGCTTGGGTTAGGCTAACTCCTCCAGAAACTAGAGTGTTTTCCACCACAGAAAGAGAAACAGGAACATGAGAGCATGCAGACAAGGCCCCAGACCTCTGCCACGGCAGGGACATAGGTCAGTAAGAGATACAGCCAAGGTGATCCTTGCCACAAAGGAGGCAAACATCTCCAATGCTCCCTAGTAATGGGCTAGAAGAAAATTTCCCAGCTTATCTCAAAATCCGCTGAATGATCAGTAAGCCTGGGATCAAGACACTGTGCATGTCTGACATGATGATCTGACGATCTGACGAACACAATTCCCCACAATACATCAGAGCACTGATTTGATCTGTGTCTTGTACACATGCCACGGAGACACAGAGGTTGATTTAATGTATCTTGAACAGCAGGAACACACATTTTTTTAGAAAAATAGTTAATTTTAAAGACTAAATGAGATCCATTTATTCCAGGATGGAATGTTAAATTTTCCTAAACCATACAGTAAGCACAGGGCAAACTCCAAGAATTCACAGAGGAGCTTTGATTGAAAAATATATTTTATATAGCTATACTACAGAACCTTCTGTGACAGTTATACATTCCTGAAGTTAAAAACATCAATTCAAATCTCGATGAAAAGTTACTTGTTGTGAACAGTTGCAGAGGGACTGAAAATAGGTGTGGGTGTACATCAGAAAAACCTGAGATAAGATGTATGCAATGAAGCTCCAAGTTCTATCGTGATGAAGGATGAAGACGTTGCCTGCATGGCATTGTAGGTATATGAATAATAAGACATGCTCTTGCTTGTATTGCAGATGTATCAGAACTTCCAGATGCTTCACAAATAAGGGGGCCTTATACCAAAAGACTGTGTCCAGTAGCAGAATGTCTGTCAACAACTACAATGGTACAGTACAGTTAAATAAATAAATAAAGTAGAAAAGTCATTTAATTCGAGAGATACTAACTCAGCTGGCATTGGAATTCCGTAAGCTGCATGCTACTGTCACACCAAAAACCCACCTGACAACACAATTTTTTCTGCTGATGTCCGCTGCAGTAGTATTTTGATCATGTGCATATGGAAAGCAAATACATCATTCAGATAATATAATGACTGCTCCTAGGTCTTCTATAGTTTGATCTGTGTTTTTTTTATGTACATTATTTCTTAGGCTGATGTGACCTTTTCTGCTTAACACACATACTGCTCTGGCATTTTAAGTGAGGGGGGAAAAAAAAAATCCATCAGCATTATTTTTGGATCACATACCCATTATTTGCTGGTGTCTTACTAAAAATACTGGCAATTTTCCAGTTCATTAAGGATCAGCTCAGATCTGATGCTGCTGGCAAGAAATAAGCTATTAGAATACCAATAGCAAAATATTTAGCTTAACTAAAAAAATCCCTACTGCTTACAAAATAGTAACATAATAATTATGGTATTGGGTAAGGCCATTTCTAGTTTTAGTATATATGCACCTAAAGGAAAATTGTTCTGTCTCTTTACTGCTATAGAAGCTGTCTTGGTCAATTAACTTACTGATACCTAAACATGATGTTTGCAATGTTTACCATATTTGTTGTAATCAAGGTATTAAAAGCTTAAGATATTTTTAAGTTGGAAGTAGTCAAGAAGCAAGGCCCTAGAAGAAAAGTAATGCTGTATTTGAATTACAAAGTAAGTCCTCACCTAAACAAAAATCATACTGATTTTAAAAAACACTTCTACCCTTTTCATTCTAGGCAATGAATGCTGAACCAAACTATATGATGCATTAGGTGATTTTCAGTAGGTGGCAAGTATACAACTGCTCAGAGGACCAGGGAGATTTGTGGAAGAGCAATGGAGGGTCTAGCAGCTCTGGAGAGTTATGCAGTTACATTAACTGCTTCCATGCTGTGGGGTGGTCACATTGGCAGCTGATGAAAAGTACTTCATCAGCACTAATACCTATGCAAGATGAAGACTGATGTGTCTAGATGGGGATAAGTAAAGAGGAACAAGCAGAATAATGAAGATAAGCATATGGAATGCCAATTACTAACTTTTTCTCCAAGTAGAGAGCTGGTTGTTCCTTGGATGTAAGGGTAGCATTCTGCATGAATCAGACCCATTACTTCAAAATACTGCAGAATCTGGGCCAGAGAAACTGTTTTTCTGTTGCTATTGTTTCCAGGTTTTGTTTTGTGAAGGGKACATTGCTGAGTTTTTAAACTGCAAAAATCTGCAGTGTGGAGTTTCAACCAGGCATAAAGACAGTATCAAAGCAAGTCTCACTGCCAGCCCTGCTGGGATGCATGCTGCATGAGAGATCTGGAGACTTTACCATGCCAAACCTTGTCTCTCTCTCCCCTCTTTCTGCTGATAAGGAATAAACCCACCTGGCTCTTACATGACAAGAAGAAAAAAAAGAAAAGAAAAGAAAAGAAAAAAGGAAACAAACAAAAAAGGATCTAACTTTGTGAAGACCTGAAGATCATTCCTCTGAATGAGCTGATCTGTATAATACTAGGATCAGAGGCTGGCATATAAAATATTATTTACAAATCAGCTTGATACTATTTGGGCTTGATATCCCTGTGTTTAAATTATAGCAACACATATACAGTAGCAATTTTACCAGTCATAAGCATTTGCTAGCAGAATGTGGACTCAGCTACTGACACATATATTGCATAAATCTCCAGCAAAGAAAACACAAACTAAAGTCTGTTCAGAAAATGCTYCATGGAATAAAGAGAATAACTGTAGTCAAATTTATTCCTTGTCCAATGCCAACACTTTCTCTGAACTACAAGAATGTGTCTGTTTCTTTCATGCACAACCACTGGGGCAGAAGAGATCAGGAAGCTTTGCATTTCCAAGCACAGCTTATGAATTCTGCAACTTGCTGCCCTGATCTTTTTCCTGGTTTTGAGGTTTATAGTTGTTTGCTTCTATTACCTTTAATTAGTACTAATTGGCCTACAAGGAAATTCCTGGGCTTGCATTATTCTGCTACAGTTATTTTGTTTGCATGTTCTGCTTCCCGTTCTCACTCTCTCCTTTATTGCTACTTACTCAAAGGGGTCGCTGGGATCAGCTCTCTGGAGCTCTGGTGGAATCGGTATTCTTTTGTAGTACATTTCCCAGTCAAAAGCTCCTCGCATGGCATCCCCCGCCTGTGCCTCGTAGCCAAAGTGATTGTGGTCAATGACATCGATCATAGGACACACGATGGTTTTGTGGTTTAGTGCAATCTGGTCTGAAAAATGAAAGTAGAAAATAGGAAACGGCATGTCTAGTCAAGCCATCTATCACATTACTGCAAAGTGAATCCCACAGGTTTTTTGATGTTTGAAGATTGCTTGCTTCATTCCCTATGGTCCCCAAATCATTTCATTTTTCAAATCTGTATCAGACCTTTATCTAAAGTGGACTTAATGCAGTTGGGCAATGATTAGAAGCAATTACAGTTCTTTAAAGGGAGGCATATCCCTGTGAGACCCACAGGAGTCCAATCATCTATATCTCTGTCACTTTGCTACTCCGAGCTGTCCCCAATCTGTCAGCTATGGAACAAGTCAGCAAGCAAAATATAAAAATATTCCTTCAGCAGTGCGGAGTCTGTATGGCAAGATCCTGCAAGAGAGATTTGTGTTCCCAAATGCAAATCTCAGACTTTGCAACCATTCAGCCTCTTCCTGTAGCACTACGGTGCACCAACTTTGAGGTCAATTGCTACAAATTGAAGGTGAACTCCAACACTAGGAACAAAACAGGCTTTATGACCTTTTTTGTTCCTTGCTTTGAGGTATAAAGAAGTTCCCACCGTATTATTCTTACTCTCATTTTTCAAAAAAAAAAAAAAAATTCCTTTTGCTTTTTATACAAATTAGAAATCCCTATCTCTGGTGTAAGAGCAGGATGACCCTGTGATTGCCTTTGGTAAATACTATTGCTCAATCCTGCAGAGTTCCTCAAAAAGGAAATAAAAGTAACAAAAATATTCCAACTGCAAGAATTAAGTAGAAGAATAATGTTTTGAAATGAGGAGGTAGAGGAAAACTTTGTAGCTGCTTTGGCAAAAGTAGCATGAAAGGACGCTATCAAAAACTATCTATGAACCTTTAAAAAGTCATCTTTTTATATTTTGAATTCTCAATATTCCAAGTAAAATAAAACTTTTCCTGAAATGGTAGGCTAGGTTCTTCACAAAATGTAACACTTTTGAGGGCCTAGGTGGAGAACATTCAGTTTTTTTAAGGATTAGATTTCACTGGTGCCTGATAATAGCCTAAAAAATCAGAGGGTTGAGTGTAGAATGAAAACTTAGATAGTCAGGCAGGTAACAGTGGTGTGATTACTAATAACATGGATTTTGCTCCCTTGCTTCTGAAGGACTGCAATTTAAAAATGATTATTTTAAACAAAACATCAGTAGTTTTCATGTTTATTTTTATTTGCTGTTCAGAGACTGTCCAAATGGGGGAACAAAGCAGACCACTAGTGAAAAATTACTGTACCTGGAGGTTCAGCAGTTTTTTTATATTGTAATCCTTTAACAATTTAAAGCACAGGCTCTCACAAAATTCTAGGAACCTCATCTGAGACCTAATGCCTGTATTACTCTTAGTATTGCCCAATATAATTACATTCACTGGTACACTGTGCAGTGTTATCTGTAATCTTTATGTAAAGTCATTTTTACATAATCTGTTTTCTGTGATGGTCCTCCTAATAGTCATAGAGTTTATAATAAGCTGGCTCTTATACTTCACTCTAAATTGATTGGAGGAGAGAAGCTAAATGGGATTGATTTAGCTGGAGTAGGTCAAAGTAGGTTCAGAGCACATTAGCATCCTTCTCTTGATCTTTCAAAGCCTCTGTCTTTAAATAGCCTGCAGGATTGGAAATCTGAGTCCCATGCAGAGACAGTGAGGGAGAATACTGTGTTGGAACAATGCCCAAACTCCATCCCAGGTGCCCTTCCCACAACCTATAGGATTTTTACGTGCAAGTTGATGCTTACCTGTCTGTTCTTCCATGTATCTGCAGAACTTACTTCTCAAGCCCCAAAGATGTTTTACAGTTGATGGGGACCATAAGAAGATCTTGACTTTTGAAGGAACCAGGATATTACTTTATGTACTTGTGCACACCAAAAGACAAAGTAATCAAACTTTGATCCTCGATGCTTCTTTCTGTATGCTTGAAATAATGAATTTTGCATACATACTTTTTGGTTTAAATGTAACCCCAGTATGAACTTAGGAGACAGACAAAAGGGCTGTATGGCCAGCTTACATTTCACAAGAGCGCCAATATCATAGCCTAGCAGATGCAAAAATACTGCTGCCTTTGCCACCCACCAAACTTTATCCCATCTGCTGTTAATGGAAGAGACTGCAAGCCACAGCTGAAACGCTTTACATCATCTTTTCCATCAGCTTTCCTCATCATCCTCACACAAATTTCTACCGGTCTGAAAATTTCCATGCATTTTTTCCATGTATATATTCTGCAGATACAGGGAAGAACAGACACATGTCATCATACATGTAAAAAAACTTGCAGAGTTGGGGGAAGCCTAGGATGAAGAGTTAACATTGCTCAGAGTTTCCTCCCTACCAGCTGTTCTTTCTGAAATTTCTAGCAAAACATATTCTTTTTATGAATTCAGCACTTTTAAGATTAAGCCGTGTGTGTATATGTGGCAATAAACAGAAGTTTTCAACATTGCCTAAGCCACTACCTCAAGAATGTAGGTTTTGTTTTCCTGAGAAAGTTGCACACCTTTAGTTTCAGATGCTTGTTTCAAATTGGTTTGGTTAGAGCAATAATGCCACTTTACAAATATTCTTATTTTCCTACTCATAAAACATGATCAAAGATGACGACAACATTTGAGTGGCTCAGCGTGTTATCTTTTGCTATCTGATTTGTCGTCAGTATTTGTGTTTGTGATCTTAGCCTTCCCCACTGGCAAGTAATGTGTCAGTAATAATGCTTGTGGAGATGGACAGCTATAGCTAGCAGGTGGCTTGCTAAGCATAATCTAATCATGATGTAACTTTAAGTCTGGGTCAGGAAAAAAAACTGTTTTGGCAAACCTACCTTTGGTAACCTAAGGCACTACTGACCTGTTGTCCATCTCCCCTCTCTTACTGCTCCTGCAGCAAGATTAGCAGAGGAAAAGATGTGCCTGGATCTTTCAGCTCATTCACTTTTCATTTTCTTACCTTAAACCTACAGTGACTGTGAATTCATATTGTGCCAGGTTCTCAACTACACCATCTAGAACTCAAGCCACATTTTCCCTTCTGCTGACTTTATACTACTGAGAAGTGATAACAAACAGCTGTGTTTGCCAACATATTTACATGATTACAGCTGCCTGCTCTGTGAACATCAGGCAAAGTTTTCTGAGATCTGATTTAAGGGTGGCATATCTCAGTTTAGAAATCCACTTAAGCTAAACAAATAAAATACATAAAGGTTAAAGGAAATACAGAGAAGCTATTTTGCACCTGTTTTTAACAAAACAAAACAAAGGACTTTAATAGAAATGAGCACATTTTTTTCACAGAAAACACCTATGGCTTGGCTCCTCAAAGCTATTTACATACCTAATGACTACCGAAGTCACACAGTCTTTCTTTGGTCTAAAAAGTGATAGTAAACTCTGAAAATATGAGTTAGGTGCCTAAGTAACTGAGAATTGGCTCTAAGCGATTGTGCTTTTTTTCCATCCTTTAACTTGTGAGGTCTCATTCTGAAAAAAATATTTTGAAATAGTGAAAAACACTTCCCCGCTCAGTGAAGACCAACAGCCTTCAGTCTAGAGCAGGGCTGAATGGGCTCTTGTTGAGGACTTTTCGCTACGGCTGGAAGATACAATCAAAGATAAAGTAGGGCATTTTCAAAGCAATAAATACCCAATATAGCCTCTGTTTTTGTTTCTGCTAATGTCATTCAGTTAAATGCAGTGTTGAATGAATCACAAGATAGACCTTGAGATATACACTAACAGATAAAAAGATATTAACTGCACTATTATCAGTAGCCAGATTTCAATATAGTGAATATTTTCCATTTAATGGTTCTGAAAATGTTCTCTCTTCTCTTTAGGAAAACAGGGTATAGAGCATTCTGAAATATACTAGTTGCGTGTTCTTCCTCTGTCCTTCTTTATGTTATACTTTATTTTTTCTTTCAAAATAAAGCCTATTGATCTCAGGCTTCAGTGCTCCTCAAGATTAATTTCTAGACCCTCTGGCTGGCTAGCTAAGGGTATTTCTACTATATATGGAATGAGAAAGAGAGAGAACTGGGGGGAATTGGGTCTTGTTCTCTCATTAAGCGTGTCTGATCTTGCCAGTCGTGTGGCCTGAGGCTGAGGGTTGTGATCATCAATTTAATACCCAACTGCAACCTAAGTGCAATTATAAATTCTTATCTGACTATTCTATGTATTTCTCAGTCTTTATGGGGTCAAACCCAGCTAGATGTATCTTTGCTTCAGAAAAGAAGGCAAGAAAAAGAACTGTTTTCTCAACTTGCAACTTTCCTATCATGTCTAAGTCAGCAAAATAGAAGAATAGAAGAAAATAGAATAGGTTACATCTCATCTGCAGTAACTTAGCAAAAGATATCAGAGGCCAAGACTGAGAACTTTCTTGAGTTTTTTACACTAGTGGTGATGTATATAATGAGAGATGTATTCGGTACCTTGGGACAAAATCAGAARGCAGAGGAAAGGGGGCTGTATAGGTAGAGTGCATCCAGAGTGTTTAACTGCTACTTGTCAGAGCTGCTTGTGAAAGTCTTGCTGAAACTCTGATTTCCTTCTGTTCCTTTATGGCACCAGCCATTTGGGCTTTACACGAAGACAGTAAGGTTATTTTAAAAATTCTGATGTTGTGTTTAAGGGGAAAATGGTAACAAGGGAATAGACTGTATGTGTAATTTGATATGGAAGCTACGAAGGATGTAAGTTTGGAATTTTATAATTATCTTGTTACTGATCTGAAGGAAATCTGAAGGAAAAACAGTTATTTTTCTTCCATCTCAAGGTGCACAGTTCAGAAGAACAGCATTTTTTCTTGGCTGCAGACGCCTTATCAGCATATTGTGCTGCCAAAAATGTCCTAGCAACAAATTTCAAGAAACGATGACTGTTAATGAGGGGGACTCTACCCTGCCATGTACTTACAACATATTCTTTTAATCAATACCAATTTCTTTAATAGCAACTTCTGAAATTTTGTTTTTGCTAACAAAAAAGCACTCACTTTGCAAAGCACATTCACTTTGCATGTAGTCAGGTGTGTAGAAAGGGGGATATTGTTTGCTGTCTGAAATCTTAGATTACAATTTATTCTTTCCATTCTGTTGACTAATTGAACTTTGCCGGCTGTAGCTGGAATACAGCAAAGCAGTCAATAGCAAATCACTCTTTCTGAGCTTCCTATTGTGAATGCAGTTGTTACTGGATTTAACTCAGAGGTCTTGGATACATTTACATCAAAAGCTGATTTAATGGAATGTAGAAGAGTAGGAAGGAGTACAATACCTGCATAACAAAAGCTTGCAGATGTATAGTATAGTCATTGCATAATTCTAGATTTAGTGGCATGTTGTAATAAAATACAGCTTAACTCCAAAACCTAAGATAGGCCAAAGTGATACTTCAAAATTTTACTAGTTCCTTAGTCACAAGAACCACAAAATTAAGACGCTCAGATTACTCTGTATTCTCTCTATACTGACTCTTCCGTTATTAAGTAACCAGCATATAAAAAAGCAAAATTATGTCAGTGATATTCAGCAGTGTCTATGAAGGTCTGCAGATCTGTGTGCTTGGGATCACAAAGTTGTTCCAGGCCCACTGTATGCAGTGTGTGTCCTGCTTGTTGCAGGACATGGCTTTGGTGGCTGAAGCTATGCTGTATGCTCTAATTTTAATGGCTGATGAACGCTCATACACTTACTAAGCAAGGGAGGCAGCCAATTCACGTTGACTTCGCAATGGGAATCCAGAAATGTCAAGACTTCTCCTCTAGCCAGCGAGGCTCCTAGCAGTCTGGTCCGAATGAGCCCTTCTCGTTTCTTGGTACGCACAATCCTCACTTTGGCAAAACGGACCATGTATTCCTCCAGCTTCTCTTTTAAATGTTCTAGAAAGAAGGGCAAAAAAGTGTCAGTGGTGCCAGGTCTGGAAGATCCAACATCAGGATAGGTTGGTGTGCAACCTGCAAGCAGCTAATCCACTTTTGTCACTTCAAGTTCTCCAATATCTGTCACAAATCCTGTCTGAGATGGTTCATAAAGTGCAAATGCTCTGTTTTAACACACACGGGAAGACACTGACACTGGAGATCTTTTATTGAAGTTGTTACTGGCAACCCAGGCATCCATGACATAATCATGGCCAAAACAACTGCAGGATATTCATCCATCCTCTGGTTCCTGCAGCCCAAGGCCAGATGAACATTCTGGCATATAGTTTTATAAACAGTGTCCTTTCCAAGTGGGCTTCCTACATCAACTAATTATGAAGAAAAATGAATGGAAAACAATTCTTAAAAAGTAATCCTTAAACTAGCATGATTAGATTGTTTTTAGGTAAAGAAAGGGAAATAGACATGAAGAGAGATCTTAATAGTTGGATACCAGCTTGAAGCAAATGGACAGCTGACTTCCTAATAAAATTAAGCTGCAAATGTAGAGCAGTTGACAGATTCTCTTATCTGTATTACCTGGCTCTGTATGCATCACAAAAGAGCACATTTGGGAACCACTTTTTTCTGGCTAAAAACAAACAATAGGAATGAAAAAAAAAAATCCCCTACAGTTTCACCTCTTCCTGAATACATCTACAGCAGAGATACTAATCTTTTGCCTTTGATATCACACATCAGCTTGTCAGATTCATTACTTTCAAAAAATTTGGTACCTTTATTTTGCAGGAAAAGAGGATTCAGGATTTTGTATTACAATAAAATTAAGCTCCACTGAGACAGAGCTTCCTGCACGTGTTCTCTCTTGTCTCTGCTCCTTTCCTTCCTAACTGATCAACAGAAGACTTTCCAAATCTACCTGTAGTTTAGGAAGTAGAAGAAACATTGAATTATTGGCATGTTGTTGGCAAACCTACAGGGGTAGGAACAAATCATGCGGACTTATTGGGAGACAACTGCATGGGGCACTTCTCTGAACTAAAGAATCCTGATGTATGCTGACACTGAAGAGGAAGTAGAGAGGCCTGCAACCTGGGAACACTGGCTCGCAAGGATTACAGAACAGGCTGGCATTTTAGAAGGGAGAAGCTGAACTCTTTGGAGAGGTACTGAGTCAAGACAGTGGTTTGTGGTCATATTAGTAGCTGGAAGATCCAGCAGTAAACAAAAGAGTGGAGAGCTGGTCTCCTGGAGTGACTGTGAGAAAATGGCGAATGTGAGAAAGGCCAAATCTGAGACAAAAAAAATAAAGAATGACATTAGATAAACATCAGGTGTTTTTGTGTTTCTATGTGTTTTCTATGCTTGATTGTAGAATATCCAGATTTTCATTCTGAAATAAAGAAAAAGACGTATCCTTTTTTTTCATCCCATTTGCCACTTTGTCTGCTATATACCCATTAAAAGATAATACAATCCCCAACAGTCACAATGACAATAGATGTACTGTGCCTTTGAACAATGATTTTTGTATGATCAACCATACTTATAGGACAGGGGCTGTGTGCCACCCTGACTCATTTTAGGTAGCAGCTACAATTCAGTATCATGACTGAATTGAGACTAAATCAAGTCTTAGATCACTTTGTGCCCACAAGCAAGACTGTCTAAAATACATATTTACTGAACTGTTTTTGCTGTTTTCATGAGCTCTATCGAGGCTATTCCCACAGCACAGGAATATAGGAGAAGGGAATTAGACCTTAAAAACAAAGATACAAACATGCCTCGCAGCCAATATAAAAAAGTCTGTTAGGACTGTCAGTCTGTTTTTTTCCTATGTTCTAAATTGTATCATCTTTTGGCTATGAAAAGTGAAGCAGTTTCAAAGTGATGGGATATTTATACATTTCCAAAGTAAATCAAATCAAACATGTTTGGTACCATGGCTTCTGTAGTCCTGATACTCTGTGGAAATTTCCTGTAGTACACTAAGGTCACCTAACCCTTTCCCATCTGATCTCTTCCACCCACAAGCCTTAAGTTTGTTTGCACTGTGTAGTGGAAATCCCCAGTTAAGAGCCAGACCACATTGATGCATACTGTACAGACAACTAATAAAAAGATATTCCCTTCCCATGGGACAGCAGGAGCAGTGAACTCGGATTACTCATCCTGAACAGAGTTCTCTCTGTGAGTAAAAACTTAACAACTTGGCTATAGTGCAGATCTTTCATCTTTACTTGCCTACCCTCAGACATGGCTTCACCAGTGAGACTCTGTGGCTGATCAGAGGACCCTATGGCGCAGCTCTAAATTTGGGCTACCTACCGACATGATTGCTTTACAATTTCCTGTTAGTTGGCTTTATGCAGTTTCCCTTTTTGATGTGAGAGAAGACACCTACCAAGGAAGTTCCTAATCTCTCCAATGGAGAGAAGGAACCTCACTGAGACCTTCTAAGTTGTTCATGGAGTGGGTAGGCTCTCTGCTGCCTCTGCAGAAACTCAAGACATGCCTGAACCAGACCTTTACTAGTTAGAAATCACAATGGCCAAGTAAAGGTACTTGCAGTAGACTGAATATGGCCACTGATGTTTAAAAGAACAAATACAAATGCCCTCTTTTCATGCAGTCTGCTTGTTATCACTGGTCTTGGACTAAACAAATTCAATGAAATTTGACCTCATACAAAGGACTTAATTTCATTCCATTCACATGTATCAGCAAGCTAACATCCACTCAAATTCTGAAAGCTGAGTGCCCATCTCTTCATGAAAACACTTCAGAGAGAGACAATGTACACTGCATATTACGATATGTTCTCTTTTGTACTTATATCAATTGCTAAATAACAAAAGAGCTGAATAACATCATTTGATTGTCACCAGTTGTATATGAGCTTGAACTCCATAAAATGAATGATAGTTCCTTCTGTTGCTTCAGGTTCCTTGCAAACTCAGGCTACGAGATCTCTCAAATTTTAAATATTTTAAAATTTTTGGTATGAATAATAGCTGTGATTCTGTAGAACAAGCAAGAGTTCTCTACTACTGTCTTCTTCCCTCTCAGATAGCTCTTTACACATTTGAGACTGCATGTTGTTTGATTTGTGAAGAACTTCATTAAAATACCCGGTATGTCTTCTGATGCCAAAATCACATCTCCCCAAATTATTTTCACCTACTCAATTAGTCCCATTATTGAATCATTTCATTGTCTTCTCCTTGTGGTTCAAAGAACAACTCACAAAAAAGCAGAAGTACACAAAAAAAATTTTTGCGTGTGTCTTGTTCACACAGAATTCTAAACACACCTTCATTTAGATTTATATCTGGAAGTAATCAGGAAGAAAACAAAAGTAGGAAGAGTTAATTTTTATAGAGCTTAGTCAGACAGCTGACAAAAACACCAGGTCTATATACAATAGAAGTATATGGATTACTAGAGATATGTAAACTATCTAGATTTGTTAAGACAGCCACACATAAGTAATAGTCTAATAATAAGTTATGACACAGTCAAACAGATGCCAGTAACAATATCTATCATGTCTTTAGTTTTCAGATTTGGCCAAGAAGAAAGTTTGGAAAATTATTTGGGAAAAATTCTCAGTAATTACAAAAGCATCACGAAGTAGTTAACTTCAACAATCAACTGCAAAATGGTTTGAGATTAAAAATATCTTAAAATTGAAGAAAAAACCTTTTGGATCCATAAATAATAATCTTTTGTTAACTTAAATCAATATAAAAATGTTCTCATACTGTATTTTCCCTTCCGATATCTTGGGACACTGTCTGGTTCTACTCTTACCAATCTCTGACAGCATAAAGAAACACAGAGTAACAGCCAGAGGGAGGAGAACAGTAGTAGCTGTAAAAGAAAACTGTAGTATTTTTTATTATTTATATAAGTATTAAAAACAGATCCTTCATGTTGAGCTGCTCATTAAAGCCACTCACAGTACTGAATATACTGGCATTACTGTGGGTGAGACTCTTTAACAGAAACGGTAATGTCTCATAATAGCATTTCTACAGGAGCTGCAATCAGTAGTCGGCCTTAAAGACTAGCTACTTTACAAACAGGTTAGAACCAGTGGGCATAAAGATATGGATATTCTGACAAAGACGATATCTGGAAGTTTTACAGCTCAAGTATTGTTTAAAACAGACTGGACAAGAACTGAGAATTCTCAGTGTGAGAATAATTTTGATTAAAACAAGATCTAGAAGGTGCTTGTCATTAATAAAAAATTTTGATTTTTTAACCTTGCCTTTTCCCAAAATATCAAAATAAAATGCTGCTTTACCCAGAACTCCATACGTGTCCTTCACAGAAGAGAAAAACAAATCTACTTTTTGCTTCCTAGAGTACAATTATATTTTATTACAGTCGCCAATTATTATGTTGCTAATATCATCTCCAGAGCAAGTGTCTCACAAACACAACCTATATATTATACATATACATTTAGAGGCACGTAAACTCAAGTGCTCAAGTAAACATGCATCAATCAATGTCAGAGCAAACTATAACTCTCAAGAAATTTTCTAAAAGAAATTATAATGTGGTGTGCAAAACAGAAAGCAAAGTGAAGTAAAACAGCCTTTAAATCTCCGGGAGACAACACATTCAGCCCATTTATTACCACAGGAATCAGTTCAAGTAAGCTTGCCATGACAATAAAACAAGAAGGTAGGATGGTTTCATTTATATGCTGTAATATTACATAAATTTCACTTTCAGAGTTAGGCATGAGAGAGAAGCCAGTATTTAAATTCTACAGCGAGCTATAAATGGTGCACTTTGGATGTAAAGAAGCCAAAGCTCTTGTCACTAGTTATGGGGAGTAGATGTCTAATTTGTAATTTAAAAAGAAAATATATCATTATTTTCTTCACAGTGTTGATCAAATGAACTTATAAATCATATATTGGATACAAGCCAGGCATCTGCCAGAGCAAGAGTTGGCACAGGTGGTAACAAATAGAGATTCATGCAGGGGCAGGAAGTTTATAGGCTGTCACTGGTATGACAAGTGATAATAAAGAGCAGCATTATGTCTCCTCTAGTGATAGTCTATAAACAAATTTTCCATTGTAATTCCTTTTTGTGAGTCTCTCCGTATAAAGTCTGGAGAAGTTTTTACAAAAGAATAGCAGAGACACAATTGCCTTGTGCTAGTAACTGAAGATCTGCTCAAGCAGATTAACCCATTATTTAATTTGGTGCCCAGAAGTAAATTTGAAAGCAAGGTTCTGCCTTTGTCAGGAAAAACAGTAGTAATAAAAAATAGAATTGTAATTCTTCCTGTTTGGGTGCATACAGGGAATGTTTCATTATACTGGTACCCCCTGGCAACACGTGTTAGGGGCTATGACAAGCAATGTTCCCAGGTTATTGAGGAACTGTTAAGAGAGATTTAAAAGATTAAGTGAAAGCTGCAGCTGATCTTCACGACTTGCTTGAAAGCAGTGTGGACCATGAAATAGGAAGGCAAATACAAAGGAAAAAAAGCCTTTTGTTAAGCATCTCTCCTGAGCCTGTGACTCAGCTTACCCTCCTCATGTCTGTAGCACCTCCAATTTCTGCCCAAAAGTACAATCAGTTTCTGTTACAGTATCCTTGAAGAGCAAGTTATCAAGCAATTGTGTTACTCCACTAAGGACTGTAACAGAGCCTGGAGAACTGCTAATTGCTCTGATATACAATCTTAAATAAATCTGTTTCTTGTTAAATTTTAATTTACTGAAAAGTACATAATTTGAGCTGTCCTGCCATTCCCAACATGTGCCATATAAATATAGTTTAAGAGAAACTTACAGTGGTAGAAAACCTATGCTGGCCTCTCCTATTACCTGAGCACAGGGATATAGAAGGAGGCCAATTTATTACATAAAAACATAGTCTCTGATCCTAGGTCATCAGAATAATCTCCAGGTGACTATTTCTGTTGGTGAAAATTAAGGCAGTCTAATGGCTGAGTTTGACAAGCAATGATAATGAATATAGTTCCAGCCAGCTCCAGAAGGGTTTTCTCAATCTTTTTTCTCTCTAGCCAATTGCAGAGAGTATAGGCTCAGAGTTTCGTGTCCAATATGAGCAGAAAACCTGCAAGTACATTTATGTAACATACCTAGCTCCCACTGTGAGAAGGACCTGCATCACTTTATGTCTTTTTCTGCCAAATGGGAGTATCTTCCCAGAAGAAATTAGGGAGGATTCCTTCCATTCTTTTTCTGAGGCCTTGAGCACACTGTTTTCTTCTTCATTGCCTATGGAACACCTCAGCTTAATCTTTAATGACTCCAATGCTTTTGTCTACTTTAAGTCTTGAACTTCTTGAGCTTGATAGAAAATGTATAAAGGAAACTTATTGGCATATGATTATTTTACTGTTATTTGTTTTCTGCTGCAAGGGACAATACAGCCTTCTCCAGTGCATTGTCACTATATTCACTTTCATTGTCCATATATAAGCTGGCATAATAACAAATCAGTCTGAGGACAGAATATGTTTATGAGGTGAGCATATGAATTTGGGTGCCTAGTCTTTAATTTTTCCAGTTTCCCTTTGAGTTTCTTATTTGCAGAATACTAGTCAGAAATGCTGGCTGGATGCAGAACCATTGCCAACACTATATCAAGTYGGCTGCTGCTTTTTCTAGCCTAGTTTCAGGACTCCAGGAATGGAAATTCCAGTGGTTATCTCTCTGGGTGACCTGCTCCATTGCCACACTACACTTCTAGTGAACAACATTTTCCTAAACTACAAATTGAATCTCCCAAGCTGCATCTTTGGGCTGTTGCCTCTTATTTTACCATGTCAGTACCAAGAAGAGCTTGTTTCTGCCATCTATGTAATTCCCATTCAAGCTGCTGTAGACAGCTATTAGATCACCACTTAGGCCCCTGACAATTTTGCTAGCCCTCTGCTAGACTGACTCATTTTTTACCATCCTTGAACTGTGGAGCCAAAACCTGGATGCAGAATTCCAGGTGCATGTAGCACCAGCATCACAAAAGGGATAGTAATTTCACTTAAAATGCTCACCACGTTCCCTCTAATGTAGCCCAGTACACTGTTTGCCTTACTGGTGATGAAAAGTCATTTCATCACTCACTCCTGTTCATGTGGAGTCCACTAGGACCTTTGCAGGTCCTTTGCAGCACATCAGCCAGCCAGTTCCCAGTAGTGGTACATGGGGTTATTCACTCACATGCAGAACTTAGCACTTCTCCTTGTTGAAGTTCATGAGGTGTATTTTGCCCAATTCTAGAGCTTCTTAAGGTCCCCCTGGACTGAAGCTCTGCCATTTGGTGCATCAACCACTTTATTTTAGTATCATCCACAGACTTGCTGAGAGTGCACTGTCTCATCATCCATTCATTGATGAAGGTATCAACCAACATTGGCCCCAGTATTTGCCTGGGATACTCTGCTTGTTATCTTTTGCCAAACAGACATCAAGCCATTGATTTACTGCCCTCTGAGTCCATCAGTTTGATCCATCTAACAGTCTGTTTGTGCAGCCTGTATTTCCTCAGGCTACAAATGAGAATGTCACAGGACTACATCTTAATGAAGTCAAGGCAAATTTCATCCATCACTTTTCCTTTGACCATATAGTTGGTCATTTCATCATAAAAGGCAATCAGACTGTTCAAATATGATTTACAGTTAGTAAATGTGTGTTGACCATTTCATATTATGTTCTTATCCTTCACATATTTGGAAATGGCTAAGCCCCACCCAACAAGAGGATGTGCTTCATGATYCTTTCAGACAGTAAGCTGAGGCTGGCCAGTCTACAGTTACTGGATCATCCTCTTTGTCTTTCTCAAAGATGGAAGTAGCAACTTCTTCCAGTTGGTCACCTATTCTAGCTGTCTGACATTTCCAATGGTTTCCCAGTCTTTGGTTGCCCAGTCTTTTGGTTATCTTCCAAAGCTTTACTTTTCACCTAGAAGACTGTGATAGCATCCTTTCTTTAGATATCCAGATCCAAAGTTTTTACTCCTAATTGGTCCTGACTGAACAACCCCGAGGGAGAATGGGGAGGTTTCTGCCAGATTGACTTCAGCATCTGATCCATAGCCATGCCAGACTATGAAGCAAGTGCCAGAAGCAATCAGATATTGTGAAAATTGTTGGATACAGTAAATCTGACTTAGACTGACAAATGACTGCAAAATTACAACTGCTTGGCACTTGGCAATCTCAGTTCAGCATTGAATAATCCATTCTTTCCAAATACAGTTTTTCAGATGACCTAAGAATAAGGCCACTTGGGAAATGCTATGTAGTTACTGCTGATCTAGAAGTAGTGCTATTTAGACAAACACTAGTGCTAATCACTTGGAAACTTGTCCTGTTAGCTGTGATGTTTGGGTTAGCTGGCTCGGAGCAAGCTAAAATGCAGCCTCTTTTTTTGATATTAATAATGAGCCAAAGTCCTTGGATGACATACTGTAATGCTGTTGAGAAGATCCTGAATGTGCAATAGTCCATTCATCAGTTGCACATCAATGAATATGAATATAAACTTCCAGATAGCACCTTCATTTTGATGTTGAATTTCAAGTATAGTCTGTTAAAGAGCCTCAGTCTGTTGAACTCCACACTAGATGTGCATTCCTTTGTCACAACTTCAAAAGGTCAGCATTACTGAGAGCAGGAGGCTGAACAGAGTAGATGAATACATAGCCTAGTTTGATTTCATTCATGATAGACTTAAGATAAACTTCTCTGAGCAGATCTGTTTTGTAGTGTATGGGCTTTCAAATAGTCTTGAAAGCAGTGACTGAGACTGCAGAATCTGTGAGACTAGCCAGATTTACTGAGATGTTCTCAGACAAGTAAGAGTTTCAAATGTTTTAGTTAAATCAGTAGAGACACATAGAGATTCTGGTATTTCTCTGTTCCACTTTCCTCAGTTCATCTATTTGTGACTGTTACTAAAATGGTTCTGCAGCCAGGACAGAAGTTTCTAGATCTCTTTGCCAATACAGTGTTCAGTTAATTAAGATACCTTCAGTAAAGTGCTAGTATGACAGCCAGTACCTTTTCTACAGGTGAGAACAGACTCCTTCGTTTACTGCCTTTGCCATCAGCCCAGCTCTGAGAAAGGGGTTTTTACTATTTGCCACCAAGTCGGCCAGTCAGACGTGGGGTCTTGTGAGTGTTCACTACCCCCTTCAGTACCAGGGAAAGTAAGGCTACCTTCTACCCAAGGACTACATGATCACATGGTTACTTATGGCCTGAAAGCCTCCAAAATATTAAAATTACCAAAATCCTATTTTGCATATCTAGTTAAACACTTCTAGTAATTAATCAATGCCCAATGTGAAATTACTTAGGCACTTACACCTTATTAATTAATGTTATCTGCTTAATACAAAAAATAAACACATTTTAAGAATTTGTATCCACCTCTGTTTCTTGGCCTGATTGGCAGTATTATGTCTTTTGTAGCCATGACTGACAATTAAACATATCCCCCAAAAGAAAGACCTTTTTTAACTGAAATATTTAGAATAAAGAGACTTACTATTTCTTTGTATCTAATTTTAAAGCAATTGTTTTTCACATATTATGGCTGTTCACATCCCTTTAGCGTCCATGTTCAGAAAAGAGTTCTCAAACTGCCTGAGGAAAGCCTATGACCTTCTTCTTTATACATGTGCCTGTACCTATTTCTGAATATTTCCCCAGTACTGTATTTCCTATGTAAAAAATGTTGGAAAAAAAAAGAGAGTGAGGAAATACATTATTTTTATAGCTCTGTTCCTCTGGCTGTATCCAAAATGTTTTGCTAGCTGTAATATGTAGAGGAATAATTTTGTTCACTAGAGGAACGACATATTATAAAATGCAGCCACCTTAAACTGGATGAAGAAGTTGGTTAAAAATACATAGCAAAACAATCCTAAATGAGAAGTGAAAAATAAATTAGGAGAAAATTATATTTGCTGAAAGGTAAATATAATAATTGCCTGAAATAGAACGTGAGCAAGAAACTGAGCCCAATTAATGATACAGAGGATTGAACAGGAGAGTTTTTAACCTACAACCAGAAAATGAGACCTACATTTCTCTCTGCTTCTCCTCCTTTTAACTATATGGGTTTTCACCCAAAATTAAGGGTGAAAAGAAATCTTACAACTCATGTGGCTACAGGTTGTTATAATTCTCCACATTGAATGGCACACTGCAGAACATTTCACTCCCTAGAATAACTTCACTGGTATCAGCAGCGTCGCTCATGGAGTCAAGTTCAACTGAACCTGTAATAATTTGTTCCCAGTACAGTCTTGCCACATGTTTAGCTAGTCCTGAATCTAACATGATTCACATGAGCTGTGAAGGACTTAAAGTAACATTATGTTTGTTGGGCTAAAATGTGGCCTTTTTCCTTTGCTCAGAGATGCTCTTCTCACTTTGCCCAGGAGGAGGATGGCAGAAGAGGTTGCATAAGCTTTTTTTACAGACAATTTTTTTTTATAAGAAAGATTTTCCCATGGGTGGCTGCACTTGCTTTAGGACTTTCTTACACTACTGTATGCAACAAATGTAACTTTGGCTACAGCTCAGAAAAGAATAAGGGGAAGCAGTGTAAGTTATCAGGGAACTATGATAAGTGTATCATAAGATAGCAAAGAAATGTACAGCTGCCTTACAGATCATTCTCTGGGCACAGTTATGCAGTATAAACCTGTCAAAAGGATGACCTTGCTGCATTAAACTTTGATTATTTTTAACAGGTCTGTCTATTACATAGGAATTTATACAGTAACTTGTCCCCAAGGAAAGCACATTGCAAAGATTCCTCCAGGTTGCAAGGCCAATTAGAAGAATGTTATTTTTGAAGTGAATCCAGGATAGAGTAATTTTCCTTGAGATCAATAAATTACTCTTGTTTTCAGGGTAACACTACTGCATCCTGGCAACATTAATTGCAAAAAATTGTAAATGATATTTGACAATAACCTATCAAGCAAGACTTTTTTATATATATATATTTATAACACTGCAAACAAGACTTGCAGATTTTGAGACCTGTCATTACACTGACATTTTCTCTGTTTTGCCTGAAACTGTCTTTGACATATTTTTAGTTCTTCCTCCAAAATATATCACTGACTTCTACAGTAGGTGCTGTCTTCAGAGAATTGTTTTCTCTAGCACTGCTCTTTTTAACCTCTCAAATGCCAAGGACAGATCATAGTGCAGAACTGGTKAAACACTATTGCATTGATCTTATATTTGCAAAGTACAGTAACAGTAGCCCTCGGGAAGGAGGTAAGTAGAAATCATACAGCACATGTAATTCCCTTTTAAAGTAGCATCTGATTCTGGTACAGTTTCCTACACTGAACACTGTTTTACTTCCCAGAGTAATTCTACTGGTCATTACAACTAGTCACAAAAAGAGTTTCTACTTACATAAGGACACTGAATATGGCTTTCTTCCAACAGAATATTTCAATAACCTTCTGTATGCTTCTGTTATTCTTGTCCATTCTATGTAATAATCATTAAAGGTCAAATCTTTAGGTACTAAACTCAGCTTTCACTTAGTCCTTTTCCTCAGAAATTCCATGGGTTCTTTTTCCTAGCACATTGATAGGTGCTGCATGGACAAGCATGGGACTCAGGATGGTGCAGCCCATAGAAAAGGGGTTGCTCTGGGGTGCTCCCCAAGAGTTAAGGAACCCCAGGTGCACCACAGCCAGAGTTACCACATTGTGGGGTTGCTGTAGCCCTCCAGTGATCCCATGATTGCTGAACAAAACTAGTCAGAAAAGGGGAAGTGACACCACAGATTCGCACCGTAAGCATCTAGGTACTGTGGAATTTTGCACTGGATTATCTGTTGAACATGCATACTGTTATCTGTTGAACACCCGCACTGTTCTCTGTCGGTATACGTACTGCTATCCACTGAAGCCATCTGTTTTATTGTGTAACTGTGATCTGACATTGATCGATTGGATAATGAACAAAGCCTGGGAAGGATAAAAGAAATTAAGCCACATACCTCTGTGTGGACTCGGACTCACCATCAGCTGGCCTGCGGACCCAACAACCTGCCCGCAAGCAGGGACGCCCCTGATGCCAACTGCTAGGGAGAACCTGAATCATCTTGGCACAGCTTGAGCGTGGTGAGAACTGTCTGGGGAAAACTGTACCGGAGGGGTGGCCCATAAGGACAAGGCAAGGGTGAGAGTGGCATCCGTGGCTTAACCATAGAGCTCTGATATGTATGTCTACTTTTAGTTCTGTGATACTTGTAGCTTTACTATACTTTTCAGCTTTGTTATACTTGTAGATTGTCTGGTGTCAATTGTTTAGTGTTGTCCAGCATCCATCATATGTGCAGAACTGCTTAGCTCTAATAAATTCTTATACTTGACAAATGATGATCTCTCAAATCCAGTGCAACTAACCCCGGAATATGAAAGAATCCCAGACACCCCTCTAGCACATGTAGATTGGTTCTTGTAAACTAGAAAAGTCTTTGAAATATGCTTTGAAACTGAGATTTCAAAATTGGGAAGAGAGTTTGGACTCTTCCAACTTTATATCAATATGTGTATTTTAAAAAAATGCCCTCTCTGATGTACAGACTGGAGTCTGAAGCACCAAGTTTTTACTATGAAATAATAAATTTACCTAAGTTCTACATGCTATAACAGGATGCAACATGAGGATACTCAGCAAGTGTTCCCTAACCTATTGAGAGAGACCTTAAATTTCTAGTAGTTCAAATGCTAGAACTAAATATATAGCCATAAACTTTTAAATATCCTTAACTTTATTTCCTACAACATAGCACCCACCACTAGAGGAAATATCTTAATGGCTGGAATGCAGGCAAATATAAGTTCAAGAAGTTATACTTATTTCTTCTATTTGTTGAGCCAGGTATTTAGTTACATCTCTTGATTGCTGCATTCCATCATCCAAACATTTTTTTTCTTAGTTGCTATTCCAAGAGTTTTTTCTCCTTTAACTTTGTCTAGTATAGAAATACATCCCTTCTTCTGTTACTTTGACATGATCCTAGTAAGCCTCTGTCTTTACTAAGTTAGAACTGTAGTTCTCAGAATTGAGTGCGTTTCACTTATTTGTTCATTTGCAAAAGTTAGCTGCATTCTTAGTATAAACTTTTGGGTCATTGTTATGTCATGCAGTACAGTGAAAGAATGATAGACTTAAAATTTCAGAAAAGACATTTTCAGAAAGCTGCAGTTCATGGGAATTCTCTGACAACCTATTGGCAAAGAAAGCAATCTGCTCGAGCAATGTTTCTGTGATTAGGTCAGGCAATCTTTTTTTTTTTTTTTTTAATCATTTGCAACAAACAGTTTGCTTCCAAAACTGGGTGTACAGAAGTGTTACAGTGAAAGAACTAGATTGCTGTTTGGGTTACATATTCTGAAGCATGAAAATTAATTATCAAAAAAGGAAACCATTCTCTATTCACAGACTAATCTGCTTTGATGATACTTCTCTACATAATGAGGCAAACACTGACGCATAATTGGGCATCTCCTAACATCAGTACGAGCTATTAATCAAACAATAATTCCATGTTTTTTTCATGGATAGATGATTGGCTTTTCACTTTTTATTTACAACAAGAAAAAGAGCAAATAAATGAGCTTTGGAAAAGGAGACATCAAGTTCTTTCTTTTCTTTGTTATCTCTTTTCCCCCTTTGTTTTACACATTGAATCAACCTGTCTTTTCCTATCTCTCGACTGTCACAACTGTTCTGCAGTATCACTGATGTTCTCCAAATCCCCTTTAGTCTGGCAAGTTTCCTCATTAAGGATGTGAATTTAAGAAACAGAAAGACATACTGAATACTAGATGAATACCTAAGATCCAAAGTTAAAAAAAAAAAATATATATATATATATATATATAATATTAACTAGCAGATCTAATTTTCCTCCTAGCAACTTTCAGATGATAATGATGGGATCAGGCTCAGACTACCCTCACACATTTCTGTACAGCTTATTTTTAACACCTTTCCACCACGTGCCCCCCTTAAACTGCTGTCTGTCTTGAAATGTCAAAAGAGGGAGGATGTGAGATAGAAAATAATCTAGTAGATTTTATTTAACATGCCACAAAGGTTTACACTGAACTGGTCAGCTCGGGATGCCAGGAATAAGACTGGCATGGACCGCTCTTCTTCAGCTTTAGATAGGTGACCCTTAGGAGCCCGAGTTTGTTCCATCTCCATATGGAAGGCCACATGAAGCCAAATCCAAACGCCAAAAGTATGTGCCAGACATGACCTTCACTTAAATAAATGCAGCTGCCTCCTAGTAACCTTTTCAAATCTTCCCTAAGTAACGGATTAATGGATTAGCAGATACCAAGTGAAAAAAAAAATCATTGCCACAAAAATGTCTTATTGCTCTTGGAAACTGAAAGGACATTTCAAAACTGGACCGGTTATATCTGCTTTACAGCATCTTACTGATCCTCAAAAAAACCAAAGTGCTTTGATTATGAACACAATTCTTATGCTTTTATTACTTTTAAGACCACAGATGACAGATTAAATTGATTAAATTAAGGATAAGTAAGTAACATTTATATTTTAGATATTCTTAACATATGAAAAATATCCTTGTCCAAAACTGCACTTAAAGGAGCTATAATAGAAATACAGGAACTTGAACATAAAAACAAAAGATTATTTCACTTTCATTTTAAAATACATTTTATATCAATATCTTGGCTGATCCAAGAAACCCCATTGGTCCTGACCAGGATTATACATCTGCCTGTGTGTTTCCCTCACCATGTTTTCTCTGAACTCAAGGCTTTGCAGAATATAATGGACTGTGATCCATTTATAGTGTCTCTCTTACACTTCTCCCTAGTTTTGCGGTGATGTGAGGTTTCCTGCTTGTCGCAGAGACCATGCAACATGGAAAAACTTTTAAAGAAGGTTTAATAAAAGGAGTGGGAAAGACATTGCAATTCACTGCAAATATTTAACACTTTTCATCAACGAGCAAAGCAGCAAAATGATATTCTCTTCTGCACTCTGAACTGAAAACCTATTGTTCATTAGAGTAAAAGAGAGTATCTAATGTGGTAAGCACATAACTGCAATCCGAAAAGCAAAGCAGAAAATATTCTCCCCGGGAACACTTTTCATAGTGGGAGTCAGGTGTGCAGAGGAGTTACAGCTGGGTTACAGCTGTCCTCCTCTTGCTGTTCAGGATCTCCTGGGCAGCCTTCTCCTTCCAACAGGGAACTCGCTAATCTCCATGGCAGCTTGCTAGGAAAAAATGCACATATTTTTGCATTTACCTTACCTTTTGCATTTTGACAGTGTTCTGTGGAAAAGTTAATCACTTCTCCCTATTTTGTGCTTTTGTATAACCCCAGCACTGTGTGTCCTTCTCTTCTTGTAAGGGCATTGCTTAGGCCCAGGTAAAACAGGTAGAAGCCACACAGAACAGTATGGGTAAAAGCAGGTACAATCAAACAGAAAAACAGTGCCACCAATGACTCTCATACTACAGTTTCATAACTGCTCTGATTTGATGGATTTACTTCTAGAAGCAAACAAAAAATTGCCAAAAAATTGAAATTTGACTGAGTGTTCTGATATGCTGAGTCATTCCTAGATTCACTTATTACCAGTTAGAGTGGTAAGTGCTCAGCAGCTCTGGAAAGCAAACCACAAGAGTGCTTACAGATCGAGGAACACACTTAACTTAATTTTAAAGCCACCTGAGAACAGGAACTCTAAATTCTTTTTAGAGTTATATTTTTGTGTTCATATTTTCTTGGAAGCAGCTGAAAGCAAGTAAGAGCAACGGAATAATAACTGATGAATAAATGAAAGTTAGAGTAGTTAAAGCTGAATACAGGAAAACTAAAAAAAAGAGTCGATAGTACATAAATGAAAAGTGAAATACAAATAACTATGATATTCTGAAACGAATATTACTTCTATTCGTGCCAGACTACCATTCTGCTGAAGAAAATGCTGGGCTTTCGGTTCTGCTGCAAACAGCAGATTGGACTTTAGCAATACATCTCTTAATTTGGTTTGCTTTGGGGCTGGAAGTGAAAGGGAAACACTTAAAACACACACACAAGTGAATATGTTTTCCAAAAGAAATGCTGGAGATGTTCAGAACAATGAAATAACATGTTACCTGGTTTCTTTCACTGATGCGCACTTTACTTTTCCCACAGAAAGTTTAGGATAAGAGAGTCCCTTAATGGGGAATTTCCCTTAGTGCAAAGGTAACGTGTTCCATTTATTAAGTTTACTAGAAGACTCTTTAAGGCAAAAGCTTCACATGAGTGTAAATTTCACTTTCAAGGGAATCAAGGATTCAGTTACTCATTTATATTGTAGCTTTATGGTCCATTCAATTTGGCATTGCCAAGCGCTAGCAGCAGACCCCAGATTTYATAAAAAAATTAAATACTCAGGCCTTAGGGCTTGTTAGGCTTGGTCTTGAACTTATTGTGGATTGGTCTGTAAAATTTATATAAGAACCTCTGACCATGCCTGCAACTTGCTCAAATATTTAATGATTATTGTCTAGCTTGTTCCAGCTCTAACACCACAATTACCAGTGGTAAATTGCTGCTTATCTGCTGTTCCTGAGCTTTTGTTATATTATCTAAATTGTTTTACCTTGCATTTTGCTTAGCTTTGTGTAACTATATGTTTCTCTTCCTAAAAA
Organism: Apteryx rowi; assembly: GCF_003343035.1. Taxonomy (NCBI): domain Eukaryota; kingdom Metazoa; phylum Chordata; class Aves; order Apterygiformes; family Apterygidae; genus Apteryx; species Apteryx rowi. The sequence continues at coordinate 251,296 of NW_020450661.1, read as the reverse complement.
GAAATCATACCATATATGGAGAAGGATTAACAAACGTAAGTAACTAACCCTGAGAAGGAATAAGCCCCCACCCTCAACATCATATTCCTGCCGGCAAAGAACTCAACACATGACTCACCGCAACAACACGCAGGGAGGGTGAACCTAACACCAGAGAAAAGGTACGTACTTGGAAGCTGCTTTATAACTATTTTAATTGTATTACTAATAATAACTAGCAGTAATTAGATAATTTGCATGAGTGTAAATACAATTTTAATTGTATTAAATTAACTGATTGTGGTATTTTGATTAGGCAATTAAAAAATTAGACTAACAATAAGTTCTCGTTCTTGGATCAACATACAAGGTGTGTTCTTTGGTTTCCCATAACTAAATTGTATATGTAACAATATACTTATATGATCTTTTTGGAAGGATCTCACCAAATGTGAGAAAATCAGAGATATTTCAGGTTCCTTCGAACATGTGTTAGTGATTTTTCATAATTTCTTATTCCAATAGTCCTACTGTGTGTTTCTCTTTAAAGTATGGACTATTTTAGCAAAACTCTGCTGAACACTATGCAAGCAATAAAGTCAGCAAGGAAGTATTTCATCTATTCCATCAATGTCAATATTGTTTTTATTCATAAGGACCTCTGTGGCCTCAGAACACTAGAACACTCTCTTTCATCCCACCGTGGTTTTCCGTGGGACTTAGGGCTTGTTAGTGTAACGATCCAGTATCTGCCGTAAGACTGAGGTAGCTTTACAAACATAAGCAATAGCTTTATATATCTAGTGAGTTTATGAAAATGTACTTTGATTTAAACTAAGATCTTCTAAAAGGACTTTCATGCAATGCAGATAATTTGCACACTCCGTTGGGAAGACCCGAGCATATAGAGAAGACTAGAAGGTGGAATTTATAATGCTGCCTTGGTGTTTGACTTTGCTCAGACGTGCACTAACTTCACTAAACCTCAGTCAGGTAAAATGTCTCCTAGAGCTGCTGTTCACCAGAGCTGCTAAGGTGCTGCAGGACTCTAATGCAGTTCCTGTCTCATTTCATCTTCTCTGGGGGCCTCATTTCAGGGGAATGTGAAGGGCTCAAGTGCCACTGCTGAGAGGAGCTTTAACATCTGTCGGGGAAGACAGCAGATTTCTATCTCCAATGAGCCAATGAAGCCTATGGACTGTAGAAGATAGCGCCAGGTATTTAATACAATGCCCCCTAATAATCATCTAAAACACTTTATCTGTGGGTACACACAAGGATGGGAGATGAGAGCAGATGGGAAACTCACTCCCTGTGAAGCTCCTGTCTCACTCCAGTGAATGCTGTGGAAACAAAGGGGAACAAATTACTATCTCAGTCAGCTGACTAAAGCTGAGGAGGAATAATTGCAGTCAAACTTAGGGCTATTCGTTTCACAAAAAGTTTTCCGAACCAAAGTTATCTGCAGAAATCAATAATGGCAAACATATGTATGAGAGGCCATGTTCTAAGCCAGGTCCCCGGAATGACTGAATGCAAACACACCGCCCGCTGAAGTAACTGAGGTAGCTTATCCAGCGCTGGGTATTTGCCATGAACTTACCCACAGACATAGGGAGAAACCACAGGTGCACCAAAATGTTTTCACAAAAGCAGTCTGGTAGATAATATTAAAGAAGAAAGAGATACATAAAAACAACAAAGTCTTCAGGACATTAAACACTGAAAAAGAAATTATGTTCACTGAGAAAATAATTTGCTCTCAGTTCTGTGACCCCTTTGAATAGTCACAATCACTGGTGTTTTCACCAAGTTACTTGGAAGGTGCAGAAAATTTCATTTCTTTCTTTCAATTAAAGCCTGTTTTTTTTTTTTAATTAAACTTCACCTATGTTTTAAACATACACATTTAGAATAGCTACAACTTTGAATCTATTGTTCTACCGATTGTGATTCATTTCATAGGTTCATGCCCTCTCCCTGCACATTTCTACATAGTCTCTGTCAAAACTTAAATTCTGTCTGGACAAAAGTAGACATTTGTAGAAAAGAATGAAGAGGACTTTCAAAAGTTAGTCATGCATTCATGTGTTTTCACATACGCTACATTATTGCCATTAGAACAGTAGTTAATTGAGATCAAAGATTATGACCAGAGTTTGAGCAGTGTTTTAGGAAAAAAAGAAAGACATTACAGGTTATTTTTCATTATTAAAGGCTAATCTCAATCCCCTTTTTATATTTTTGAGTGAAAAAGAAAAGGTGATTGCCTAAGTGAAAATGGAGAATGCTTACTACTGGTAACTTTGTGAAATACTGTTATTTAATCTACACTGGAATTTCATCATGCATTTGACTGTGCAAGATTTGCAAAAGTGTCTAAATTTGCAGTGTCAAATTTTAAAATATATTTTACAGTACTCATACATGCACTTTTGAAAACCCCAATAAGCTTTTTACCTGTTTTGAATTTTTCTGAAAGTAAAAACAAGATGTACATATGTGCTTTTAAAAAGGTGACCTTGGACTAAATTTTTCCTTGAAAACTTTGGCTAATATAGCAAATCAGAAATAGTTGTACATAGTCATCTGATCCAGGGTATCGTTTCACTCAGACTTTCCTGCCATCACTCATGCAAACCATATATAAAGAGCAATTTCTTTCTGTTTTTTTTTTGTTTTCTTTCTCTATTATACTTTTCATAGTTTCAAAATAGGCAGCATTTGAACCATCAGAAATACTTGGATCCAGACTTTGCTGAATTTTATTTTTTCTAAATCACTGCATTCTATGTTTTCTTATTTTTCATGTCATCTCAATGACTTGCCTTTTACCTGGTTGCTGCATTTTCCCCTTTAATAGCCACATTAACACTTGCTCTTGAAACAGAACTGTCCACTGGATAATATAGAGCTGCAAACTCCAACTGCTGTCATCACAGATCAGTGCTTAAGGGAAGAATGGAACAATACATCCTGTGGCAGCAATTAAATTACTGTCTTAAAGAACAGAAAATTTCTTCCCAAGTGAATCTAGAGCCTATAAATGTTCTCATTGAAACGAAACTGCAAAGACTGTTTTCAAAAAGACCTTTCTGAAAGATTCATGTTCTTTTTACTTTGAACGCTTCATCCCTGCGAGGATAACTTATGAATGTACGGTTTACAACAATTCCTCACATTAACAACTTCAGACAACTATGAATCGCACACTAGGCAGAAAGGTTTTCCTACATGATACAGAATTTTCTTTCACAGTTCAGCCACATGTTGCAGGGCATTAGAAAAAGATACACCATTTCTTTCATTTCTAAAGATCATTTCTCTTTGCTGTTTCATCTGAAGTGACAGGAATTAATGTCAGTCAGTTAGGTGTTTTTAAAAACATTACCTTGCTTTAATTGTAAGTTCTTATTACAAGATCTGGCTAAAATAAGTGAAGAAAAGAACTGCATGTCCTTTAACAGGCAAACAACCACCACGCCGGATAAGCTAATCACTAAGTAATGGCCAGAATGCTAAAGATCTTTAAGCACTGAACATTCTTTGATATTAATGAGAAGTGAGTATTTAAAGACTTTTAAAACTCTCATTAATAACAAAGAAAACTTGATATTTAAATACTTAAAGCATTCTGGCCTCACATTCTGCTATTTTTCTTTAGCAAGTTTATTTATAAAAGCTACCTGAAAAAGGAAACTTATAAAGCTAATAAGCAATATTTGTCATTATACAATGATTTAAAAGCAGTGCACAAGCACTTACTAATCCAAGCACCATAATTCAGAGGAGGATGAGAGTCATGAGCAAAAACAGCATTTTGAGGACTGCTATTAAGATAACTGATTGGATTATTACATTGCCCCTTATCTATGCTTTACAATTATCTTCCCTTTGAACAAAAAGTTTTGCTCATCAGTAGTTACTACAAATATCTTGTTCCTTCCACACTTCATCTGTTTTGCAACAGGCAGTGGTGCTGAAGATCAATGAAGGATCAAAAAGAGAGAGAAGCAGAGCCCAGCAACGGGATGCACCAGACTGAAGTGGGAAGCCCACGCTGAAGAACAGCCACCCAAACACCTGCCTGTTGCAAAGTATGTTTGCAGTGCTGATAGGACTGGCAGACAGTAAGATTTAGCTTGTTTTAAATGGCCTAAATGTCAGAAAAAAACGAAGTGCCTTTACTAGTGCAGGTGACAATACTCATCAGGACATGGAAGCCAGACAATGCAGACTGACAGAAGAGTAGATAACAAGTACAAATAATGCTTATACACTGATGACTTCAGGCAGATAAGACAATGAAGAAGCATCATTGCTACACGCTTTAGCACTTTCACAAAAGTTTCTGTAGTTTTTCAAAACAGCCTTGCAAACATTACTGCTTAATGGAATCCAGTAGCTACTAATAAAATGCAAGCATTTCCATCACCAGCAAAAAATACAGAATAAGACTAATTTCCACGATCTTGACAAATCTCCTCAAAAAGGAGAATGTTAATCTGTACATCTAAAACAAGTTCTTAGATGATGCTCATCATTAGAAGGGATAATTACCACTCCATGACTYGTGACATTCAGAATTTATCATCAGCTTCAAAGCTAACTGCATGTATTAGCATGGTCATTATCAGTCTGTTTTACCAGCAGTAATGCTTCTCTAGAAATGTTTACAAATTATTAAGACACCATTAAAATATATTTTGTAGCATCTATTCAGCGTTAAAAACAGGGGATAAAGGTGGAAAAGGAGAAGAAATATTTCCTGTTTCTCTAACTTGACATAACCAAGCTGTGGTGACCAAAAACTATTCCGTAGTGCTTTGAGACAAAGACGAACAAAATGGGACAAAGCTACATTTCACAGAAACGATGTTTCTATAGTCTCTGATATTTACAGTGCAGGACTATACTTTTTACTTCTGCTTTGACCCATTCTATTGTTAAACCAAAATTAAATGTACACATTGAAGAAACTCTTTAGTTAGAAGTTAGTGCACCGCAAGCAAAGATGGCTCAATAGCAAACTGTACAAATTACCATTTTGATTCAACAGTTTTAACTCTGACAAAATTCCTATTGATGTACCTAATGTAGTACAAGGCAATTTAAGTAGCAGCAAAATCACTTTTAGTCATTAGACATTATCAGACTTGCAAAAAGCTAAAGATCTTTCGGCCAATTTTATCCTTTGTTAATTAATTCCATGCTATTCAAGCATCTGCAGCTCACTGGTGTTTAGATTATTGAAAGTCAGATTGTTTGGAGGATGCCTATATTTCTGGTTGCTCCTACTCCCCTCCCCGTTTGAGCCAGCCTACAGTGACCCCTATCTGGGTAGGTCCCTTTCCAGTGGAAACCAGAGTCCAGGGAGCGGCAGGTACATGTCCAAGTACTGAATCCAGGATGCAGCCAGTCATGCGCTCCTACCTCCAAGCCCAGGGATGCCCCGGGACTCTGCAGTCTGCTCACAGGTCAACTGACCCTGCCTTTTTGTAAAGGCTGAACCTAAGATCATATGGACTATAGAAAAAGAAAACAGTTATAAATATAGTCCAGAATACAAATTCTGGCTGTCATTATCTCTGAACTTTGGCCCATGAAGGATTCCAAATATCAGTATCTATTTACACTTTGCATTCTTGATTCTACTTGGAAAAACAAGCAAGCAACTGAATTAGCACTCTGGATCTGAACTGGCCTAAGCTTAACAAATTTAGTGCCTGAACCTGGATCCCTATTTTGCAGTTTAGATCCATTCCCAAATTAAAAGATGTGCATTGAAGAAATCTTGTTAGTCTATTTTAGGATTTTTGCCACAACCTTCATCATCTTATTATGCCTTCCTTATTAGAAAATCAGCTTCCCACAGAGAGATCCGAATAAGAGAAAGATTGTGCAATATTTTTTGCAATATAAACATATATAATAGGAAGGCTTAAAACTGTTAATAGAGGCATTAAAAACTCAATCACGATATAGCTACTTAAGTATTGATATGGTTGCATGTACTTATTCATGTGGCGAGCTGAAGGACTGATTTAGCTACACATTTGATTGTGCAACTTTGTTTTCTTTGCTAAGGCACTTCATTTGAGAAATGACTTGGAGCTTATTCCAGCATATTAGCACCACAGCTACAGAGACCCACTACATTTTTTTGGTAAACTTAGCTCCATAGAGAAATGTTTGCTTTTCCCCACCTGCAAAATTAGCCTGGCTTCTGCACAGATTGAATGGAGTCAATCACTTGAGTCATAGTGTGAGATGGGAAACAGAAGGTGTAGATACTAGAGAAGAGAGACCCATGATGTTTGAACTGAATATATAGGAAAAGAAAACAATGATAATGATGAATTTGTAGGATGATAAAGATCATAATGAAAATGATGATAATTATGAAGTTAAGCCTTTACATTCTCAACAATTATAGTAAAAGATATTAATCATTTGGGGGGATTTTATGTTTATCCTAGCAGCAATCTTTGTATTATAAGCCAAAAGGTTTAAAACACACATTCTTCAAAATCTGAAAAATTTCTAAGTACCTTGTCTATGATATCTGTGGCATATGCAAAATACGTGATGGTGTGAAATAGAGGCTTTAATAACACATTAACACAGCACTTGCAGAAAGTCTGTTTTGTCTTGCTAGGTAAAAACCTTTACACTTTACCACGTCATCATACTCACATCCTGCACTGTAAGTTTTAAATACTATAGATCTCTTTGTATTTGTATATACACACTCATATGTGTGCTAGAATACTACAAATAACATCAAGCCACATGCAACAATGACTTACTCAAAATCAGGGATGACAAAAATGTTAACTTCTGAGAAAAAAAGTTTGTGTTAAACATTTTTCATAAACGCAATACTTGGAAAATGTGACCTGATCTTGCAGTAGTCCAAGTATGGACCTGCATCAAAATACAGGATCTGGAAATATTAGAGAAAATTTAGTCAAAATAAGTATTTGAAATGCTTGGCATAAGTGTCCTTATAGCTTGCGTAAGTTTATGGATACAAGTCTACCCTTGTAGGCTCACCTATTTTGAGACAACAATGAAAAGACAATGCCTTAATGCTGCAGATATTTATGTACAATCTTCACTTTAAGAACCTGGATAGTTTCATTCAGGTAAATGGAACTTGCATATTTAAAGTTAAAATGTTTTTTATGAGCTTTCATAGTCAGTGCTAAGAGCAAGAAAACAGGTAGGCAAATCAAACTTCTGATGCAAAGCTTTCAGAGATGTCCTTAAAATACCTTTACTCAGGTTAGCTGTAGAATTTCACACTCTACTGCTCAGGCCAGTGATTAGAAAATTGGGTGACAGGCACTTGAGTCAGATATTGATTGAACATCATGAGAAATCAACTCTGAGAAGCTCTTCCATCATGTCTATATAAGATTGGTAATTTAAAATATGTAGCATACACACAATGTCATGAACTAGTAATGCTACTCCAAAAGAGCAGAGATAGGATTTAATTTCTAATATAAGAGTAGAGCACTCCCAAGGAGCCAAAAGAAAGTTTTACCAAGTTCCTTTACATCTTTGAAATAGCACATTTTTAGCTTCTTTTGTACTTGCCATTATAACAGCATTTTCAGTTAGTCCATCTCCCAACGAACTGAAATAAAAGAAATTCAGCCTCTTGCAATGCAATACAATCCATGTGTAACGTGAACATTTACACACCTTCTGCAAGTTACTGAAATCACCATTTAAATACAGTCCTCCTAGCATATTTCAAAATAACGGGACAAAATACTACTAAATAGCATAATTCAAAACGATCATTTAAAGAGGTTGCCTCAGAGCTTATAGTAATTGGATCTCTATCAAATGTACTTGAAATGCAAATCCATTTGAAAACCAAATAATCACAAGGCTTTTGGGATTCACTTTGCTTAAAATTTGCCCACGTGTGAAACTGTGTGTTTTAATCTTCCAGAAATGAACCTCTCAATGAAAGCACAAAGTTTCAGCACTTCAGTCCAGAGAACATAAACTTTTACAATTAAAGATTTTTCTATAAAATTATGATATGATGAGAATTCAGTCACAACTAAATTTTTGGGAAGGCAGGAAGCCCTGGAATAACGCTGCTAATGCCTTTTCTACAAAAATAAATGTTCTTTCTTTGTCTCAGTAGTAATAGCTGCTTTATAAACATTTTTTTGACCTTTTGCAAACAGTAAACATTTCAAACCTTTTACTCTAGGCACAACAATCTGGGTTCCCCAGAAGTGTTCAAAGAATTCAGCACTTGAAACACTTGCCTTTTACTTAAAGTCAGTTAAAACTCAAAATCAATACTACCTTATACTTTGTTGTCATAATTAGAGTGTCTTTTTTCAGTTTCCCATTGAATTTTTGTATTATGAATAATTGCTTAAAGATTATTAGAAATAACATGGAAGATAATATCTATTGTTTCAAATACTATCACAAATAATGACAATTCAAAAGGGAATTGTTTAAAATTTTTTAAATTCAGATTTCTGACTATTTCAACACAAGCTTTATTAGTCAACAGCATTCAGAAAAAGTGAATGTTCGTCTCAAATTACTGATTGTTCATTAGAAGTATATATTATTGGAATACTTACGGTTTACATCATCATGTTTGTTGAAGGCCATAATTCAGCTACTGACAGTAGTAATTCTACTCTTTGCTCAGACACACTAATAACTGGAATAAGTTATTAGTACTGAAAGTGAAACAATTTGAAAATATTTTAATCTATTCTACTTTGGGATGAGTAACATATTAGTCAAAAAAGTTAGAAGAATTGTAAATACTGAAAGTGACCTCCAGGCTAGTCATTTATAATGGAAAAACTCACAAATACCACTTTTTGTGCATTTCAAGTAATACATTAATTCAAGACTTTTTTCTTACACAATTTCAAACAGCCACTACAAATGCTTCATGACTCTGTTTCTGTGGGAAATTCCTGGAACTCTAAAATCACAGGTGAAGTCACCTCACTGAAGTCAACAGCAAAACTCCTGATGCATCAAGACAAAAGTTTTAACCTCAGTATTTACAGTTCAGCTCTCTGATGTGAATGCACAAAAGATAATAACGCCCTGCACTGATTCATAAGGGACAAGGTGATTCACGTTCTGTGGTGCTCACGGCCGTCCCACCAGGCACAGAGCTTCCTGACAGGCGCGGTGCACTTCTACAAACCTGCTAGGGTCACAACTACAGTTCAGAGATGGACTTTACCTCTTCAGGACAAGGTTGTAGAAAAATACATGCGTGAACTCATATGCAAAATGGGATACTAGTATACTGAGCCAAGAGACTTTATGCTTATGTATGCAACTGTTTTTACTATCAGGAAATTACTACCATCAGCCCTACTCTGTTACTGAAGCACATGCAGCCATTCACTGTGCTGGGCTCTTCTCACTGAAACTGCTGCTGAGCTTCAGTGGCATATTTCTGAGTTTCTCACTGGGCCTACATTAACAAAATTATCCCATCATGCAAACAGAGAAGCAGGAGAATCCACTGATCTAAAGCTACAACTCATCTGCCTATTTTATACACAGCATGAGGGACCCAATGATAAATTTAGATGTTCTCATGATACAGAAAGCTAAGCATGTGCATACATACTTGCTGTATCAGGCTCTGTTTTTCATTGTCGCCATTATTCACACCAATTAGAGAGTCTTCTACCTAGCCTAACAAAATACCAGTTAAATTTCCTATAATCTTATTTGGTGTTCTCTACAGGGAAGAAAATAATTCCAAGTGTGTGTCTGTGTGTGTGTGTACATATATATATATATATATATATATTTATAAAGTCACATGTGGATGCAGGTAAAAGAATGATTTTGCCCTCCAGGAAAACAAATTAATATTTGCCACTTACTCTGGGATCTTAATGAATGAATACATAATACCATTTCAAGCCAGGTGGTGCAACAGTAGGCTTTTCCATTTACTGATTTACTGCAGATTCAAAACCTAAACACAGTATGTTGTCAACATTGTGCAGCAACATTAATCATAGTCTATAAATATGCAGAACATGTATCTCTGACTAAAAATTAAATATATTTTTTACACAATGTATTTGCAATATTTTTGTTACTAAGTAACAAAATTCTTCTACTATCCAAAACCCTTGCAGTATTGGCAGAGAAGCCTTGTAGTAATGCTTAATACAACTTTATTATCTCAATTGCTCCACTTGTTGAGCATGTGGAGCTGCAGATTAGGAATGAATGAAACTGCAGTGCAGTCACATCCTGAGAAACAAACAAACTATTGATTTTGATGATTCTACTAACAGCCATTTAATATGCATAGCTCCTAAACATTTGAATTGACATGAGTTCAGTCTAAGCCACCGTTAAATGTGTTTTGGGTTCTGGCTGAGCACATGATGTTCAGCCTTTTTGACACTGTGTACCATCCATGGCTATTAAATGCAATTACACAATTTGGAAAATACGTGAAGGTTGGAACAAAGCTCACCAGAGCAGCTTTAATATTGTTTGAGGTGGGATGGAAAGGAGAAAATGAGGCAAGACGCCTTTCCAACACATACACCCTTCTGTGAGATGCAGGGGTTCTCAAGATGTTTTGCAGTATGAATCACATACATGTTACAATATTGGGGAATAATGTGGGCGCAAGCTAGGGGAAACCTGAGAAGTCTCAACCAGAATTTTGTATAACATGATTATTGATTTATGCACCAACAACTGCATATATAAAAGTGTTCTGAGAAAGGTTAAAAATTGACTTCCAAAATAAAATTGTATATAAGATGAAATTTTGTTTCAATTATGCCACTGCAAATACAGCAACTGCAACTAATGGAGTTAACCTGGATTTATGCTAGCATAACGGGGCGTTCCATTTTGTTCTCAAACTTGCTCTTCGGGACTAAGAACTGGCACTCTCTCAAGCAGCTGAAGAAATGTTTCACAGCACATCACTCAATGGTGCAGAGAAGAAAAAGAAGACTACTACTTGGAATTGAGAGTACAGAGATTATTTTTATCAAAAAATTGCATGAATTTAAATATGTCCAAATATTAAGGCTGATACTCATAATTATACGACTCTTAAATAAAACAGGTCAGACTGTGCTCTAGAATAAATACAAAACAACTCCATTGACTTCAAGTTCTAGAGTCAAATAACTTTCTTTGGGTTCAAGCCAGAAGATACAGTAGTATAAATGAGAACATATCCCATTCTCCTGAGTGGTCAAGACCTCATTGCTCATCCAAAAGACTCAAGGGCAAAGGCAAGAAAAATAATGTCCAGAGAAACAACAGTAGTGTGCCTGCTGCACTCTCATTCTAGTGGATAGACTTTAAGACTTGCTACCAGAAGCCAGTCTGGAAGCCTAGAGATACAACAGCTTTCTAAACCCATGATCATTCACATGGTATTTGTATCTACGTGGGAGTTTTTGTGTACACTTGCTCAGGCTTTTCTCCAAAGTGACCTGACACTATCAAGCTCCAAATTAAGCTTAACTTCTGGATAATTGAATGATGCTTGTCTGGACTTACCACTATGACTACAATGGCTGTATGGCTTTAGGTTCATAGCTGGATAGTATCTGGTCAGCCTACGGCACAAATGTCTTAAGCATATCTCTCAGATCACTACAGAGTTCAGAAACATTGTAAGTACTAAATACTTCAAACTTTTTAATGATCTTATGCAATTCCATATGAGGAGGGGCCTCAACTGCCTAACTGCCAGAACAGGAGACATTAGTATATTGTGTTACTGGCACACCGTGGTCTCTCACTAGGCATTATAACTTTTAGCACAAGTTGCTCAGTGCATGTGATGAGTGTGATTTTGGCCTGTGTTAGAGCAGTAAACTCAAGGCAGCACAGGCCCTAAGGAAAGTCTCCAATGCCCCATCAGTACTGACATGCTTCAGATTTACTGTTCTGCAACAGATTTTGCAAGGATGTCAGGGAGGGAATATGTGTTCCTCCTGCCATTGGATTGCTAGAATTAGCAAACTGAATGCACCGCTAGGGTCTGGGAGTTCATGGACTAGCAATGGCTGGAGCAATTGGCTTATTTTGATTCTAATGATAACAAAACCAGAAAAGGAAGGAGAAAAGCAGGGTTAGAGAATTAGGGACTTGCAGAGCAGAAAGCTGAGGATGAGGTCCTTTTATACAGACTAGTGGGATGTATGCCACAGATTACTTATTTGTGTTGGTTTTGAAGAAGGAGCTTACAGTTGTAGGGTTCTTTTTATGTCAGTTTGGATTGTGCTTTTTAGAATTAGGGCAGTGCCAGGTAAGGTTGAACTCAGTCATTTAATCATGCATGGTGTAGGCAAGGCCTACAGTGGAGAGTCAGAGGCAGTTGTTATAAAGGCAGCTTATACCTGTCATATTCTTTGCAGACTAGGGAATAACAAGTAGGTTTCATTCATAACTGATCAAAAATTCAACTGTATTTAACTGATATTTGAGTTGTGAATCCAGGACTAGGAATCAGAATGAAGTTTCAGAAACAAATTTTTTTGAAAACTGCTGTCATAGACAGTTCAGTTGCCCTCTGAGAAATGGAAATGAGGGTTTAGAGCTCCCAGTTTCTTGTCCAGCAGACAGATCATCAACATCATCAACACTAGCTATGAGCTTCAGGTTAGCACCTTGCAGCCATAACTACATATACAAATATAAACTGTGGGAAACATAGACAACAACTTAATTTTGCCTATAAATTAATGTCCTATCCAAAGCTTCAGTGTGGTATGTCTAATTCAGTTAGCTTTCCAAGCTGTAAACCATGCTCGGCTGTAACTCACATTCATACAGTGCTCAAGAAATTCACAAGACCCATGCCAGGAGGGCTTTCAAGGCGAAAATATTGGCTTATATTCATTTTGATGTTGTAAGAGTAGCCTTTTTGAAAATCTGAAAGTGTTTTAATTCATTGCTTTTATTATAGGGTTTTGAATACAGGAATGATTTAATAGCACAGAAAACATTTTTAAAAAGTACTTAATGAAGACAAAAATGATTTTTAYAAATGTTGTCAAAATGTTGTTTGAAAATGATAGACTTGGCTGTAGGATTAAAAGTTATATACAATGCTATCAGATTAAAAAACCCTAAAGATACAGGTGTTTCTCATATATACCTGTAAATAACATACACATGGCTCATCAGATGAATTACTATCACTTTTAAGCAACAGACATACAGAAAATTTCCATTCTGCAAATGGACATTTACAAATGGCAAGGAGAAAGCCACAAAAAAACCTATGTAAAATATAGGTGTCTCAGTCTGCAAACCTCAGAATAACCCATCTAATCTTTGAGATACCTAAATAGCCAATAATACATTTTTCTCGGCCCCAAACATCGTGCGTATGTGTGTGCACACTTCTGTGTATGTATGCACATGCACATATCCAGATACCCTGAAATATCCGTTTGCCTGAAATAGGACAGCTTTTCACACCTTCTTGCCTATTTTACATAAAATATCCTTTGGATAAAATACAAAATGGTCTCTGGAATAAAAACTTTCCCTTTTGAGGGGAACACCCTAATCACTATGCTACATATTGATAATTCACTAACCTTCCCTTCCTATAGCAAATATATGCATAGTTTAAAATAAGATGGCTCTCAGTTTCTGATGTAGTTTTCTGTGCCCCAGTCAAATGTACATATAGAAATGTGTAGCTGTGTTAACAAAAGAGGGAATTGAACCTGGATCCCACACGTCTCGGGTGATGTTCTTTGATCGCTAAACTATATAGGAAAACATGATGTCACCTCTTTTTTTACTTCCACATTTACCATACTTTAAAAGAACGGTCTCAGCCTTCCCCATTATTTGGAAGAAAGGGATCTATCTCCAGAAGACAGATCAGAGCAGCTCTTGCCAAAGGCATGTAAAAAAGTACTTGTAGCCAAGGTTACAGCTTAAGATAAGGAATGGATGTTACACAAATCCCTCAAATCAAAGTGTCCTACCAGAAGCAATAGGCAGTATGCTKGTTCTTTTGAATTCCACTTAGCAGCAGTGATTCCTAACAGTGCTTTACATACACATCTATATTACATGCATTAAATGCCTCAGTCAGGGCAGAGGAAGCACTCTCCAGGCATTTAACAGATGCTGACAGCATCTCTGTGCCTCCAACTCTCTTCCAAGACTTTCCCCTCAGGAGAGATAATTCAGTCATTTAGTATCTTTAAAAAGCTTAAGCAAAAACAAAAAACAACACCCCCCACCCCCACCCCAATAATTAAAAGTCTTGGGTTCCTCCCACCAAAAATATATCTTGTTTTACATTTTCATCTTTTTCATCTTTGTTTATACTYGGGAAAATATGGTATTTATTAGCGCACTCTCTAAATCCCAATCTAAGTAACTCTAGTAACTAATTCATTGGGCTGTCTTAGTTTTGAGAATAATTTTGCTGAACTGGAATACAGAACAGTTCAATCATTCATAGCTGCCTTGGCTTTTCAAGGCTAACAGGAGTTAATAGATGAAATCATCAGCTATGTGACCACACGCAAGAAGCAACTTTTACAGTCCCATTTTAGATTACAATGACATTTTTTTCTGAATTTTCTTATAAGGCACTGATTAGAATACACTGTCACATAACAAATAACAGTGCAATACAGAAAACTCTAGCAATTATAGCAAGCATTTGCTCCCATTGTTCAGGCGGAGTCCATGTTTCACACCAGTAATACAAGGTTTAAATACATTTGTTGTGGGATTTTCCGTACTTTGAATTGTAACCAAATTAATAGTTTAGCTCAGACAATATTTCTGATAGCCTATCTTTTCCCTGTTTCACTGCTTGTTGTCTAGCTGCCCTCTCAACTTCTTGCTTTTCTGTAACAGGAAAGTTGGTGTTTTACTCACAACTTTGCAAGGCAAGAGAAACACTGTGGAGGCTACTGAGTGGCAGCAGCTCAGGAGCTCAGCAGAAAAACAATAGTAAGTACTGGGTCAGCTCAGGGTTTATATAATGCTTTATATTGCTTGACATTCACTTTGGCTCATCCTTTTTATTTATAATAGAGCACCCTGAAGACAAGAAAGTATTTTGTGCCCGTGCCCCAAGGCTAGCAATTTAGAACAAAAAGAAATAACAAACGAAAGGATAGACAGTTACATACTACTTTATGAAGTTAAAGCAAACCCATTTCCTGGACATCATTCGATTAAAATAGTCTTGCTGATTCTTCTCTTTCTCTCCACCACATACGGACTTGGAACCAACTTGAACTTCCTACTAAAGCAACCAGCTATGGAAGTTCCTACAAAAACTAACAGCACAGACACCATGACATGAAATTGTGAAGGGTATGCGAATAAGTGCAAACCTATGTGAAAGTCATCAGCTTTGCATTATAACTGTCATCTGGAATCTCTAAAAAAAGTTTACTGAGGTTCACTAATGGATCAATATGACTCATATAGACATGATAAATACCTGAAACTTGATAACTTTCAGTTTGATTTTTCAATTTTATCCTCCCCCCGTACCCTCAAAAACTCATATCCATAGGGCTGAAAGACTAAAATGAAAAAATAACCTACGATAAAATTTCTCACAACTACAAGAAGAATAAATTTCTCTTTTCAGATTACAACACAGCACTACTTTAACTTAGTAATAAGCAGATATTCAATTTCGGCTAGAGATATCTGAAAACCTTAAACGAAAAGTCACTTTGCTGAAATATAAACATTTGCTTGTGCTGCCTGTAATAATCTGAAATTCTGGGGTAAAGGACACATAGGTGAAGAGTTAGGTGATGGCACAATATAATACAGAAACACTAATTATTTCCTCAAGTTGTCCAAGTACCAGATATTTTTACCTTATAACCATTCAGTTGCTCTTCAAGGCTATATCTGACAAATTTCTGTATTGGTAGGACAAAAGACATTACAAGTTATTTTGATTTAGAAGAGGACTGTCAGGTATATTTACCATGAGCTTCATATACTGTTTCACTTTCTCAAGAGCTGGCTGTTTTAACTACTGCCTCTGGTGCTGTGATCTGTGAGTGCTGTCAGCTGACATCACAAATCCAGGGAAAACTGATACATCAAAGCTAAGCTCAGGCAACTTTTGCTTCTGAGCCGTTTGCTTTGCCAGAACTGGGCTATGCCCTGTCCGTTTTCATCTTGTACATGCTTTGTTGTGCACCTCATTAAAGGAAAAAGCAGCAGTCTATACCCTACTGTAAGAAGAAAAGATTGTTAAATGAACTCATAAAAATGTGAAAAAATATTTTCTGAGGTGTTTCTGTTCAGGGCATGAGGTTTGAGAAAGGCACCATGAATCTGAAAAAATGTATAAAACAAACTGACTGAAAAACATGATGGGGGTTCCAAGGTGGGGGAAACCTGAAGGAGATGTCATGTTTCCAGATGAGAATTAAACATGCACTTAAAAATATGCTCCTGTCCGGGGGAAGGATAAGCAACATATAGACTTTTTTCCCCCCATTCAAATTTGACTTTCAATTCATACAGCCTATATTTGGGCTGTCCTTGTAYCCTGATGGTCCAGTCTGAGCATGTGGTCTGCTTTGCCCACATGTGAACATTAATTTCTCAAGGAAATGAGCAGAGACAATAGGGATGGTGGAACTTCATTTTCGTCACAGGATGGAGCTGGAATGTGGCTAAAGGTTCGATGTAGATGTGCAACCCAGAAAGTGTTCCTAACTTCCCTCCTGTTCAAACACAGCCATAGGAACCAGATCCAAAAGCTTGGGACAAAAAAAGTGTGGATAAAAAATTATTCACTCTGAATTGGGAATCTGACCCTGCAATATTTTGAGTTAACTTATATAGCCATCACTACATATATATAGTTAGTTGCCTGCATGAGGAAACTGAACTAAATATCAAAAATAGCTATTAAAATATTAAAAAGTAGCAATTAAAATAGTCTAACCTCATTCTTAAATCAATCTTACAATCTACAATCTTAGTACCAGGAAGCCCCTACAATTAGTCCAGAGCCATATCTGAATCCCTAACTCGCAAATGTAACACTTCAAACATTACTTAGACTTACTCTAATAGGGGAATACAGAGTTTCCAGTTGGCCAGAAAAAAAGGCTAAAATTTTGCATCAGAAAAAGTAAAAGGTTTCATCCAGCTGTAAGCAAAACATTGCATGTTTAATTTCTTTAAAAGCTTTTTTCACTTAACTGAAGTACATTTGCAAATTATCTGCAGTTCTGAAATTTAAAATGTGGTGTTCTACTTAGAAAACTCAGCAATGAAGAAAGGAGATTCCTACTGTTTATAGCAAATCATCTTTGCCAAAATAATTTGACACAATTGACATTTAAAAAAACCTGAAGATTCTCCCCTCCAGCTCTAATGGGCTCAGACCAATGGCTCTTTTACTCTGATATCCTAGTCTCTGACCAGCCAGTACAAACGATTCAGAATAATGTATAAGAACCTAAGTATGAAGGAAAAACATCATGAGGGAAGGAATTTTCTTCCTAATTTCATATAAGTATTAATTAGTTAATAGCCTCAAAGAGTTGATAGCATCTATATGATTTATCTTAGCTAGAATGATAGCTTAGAAGACTGATATTTTTCAACCCATATTTATTTAACCTTTATATGATTTTAATCTTATTTTGTATTCTGTTAAGCTCCTTGTCTTGACTTAATATTTAGTTATGATTTTCACAACCACTTGTCAGTATGGAGTACCAATCACACTCTCTAGCCATTCCTTGCTGCATCATTCAGCTATTCCGCCTGCATTCGGCACATCCACCCCCCATTTCCAAGGATGGCCAAGGGTTTAAACTGCTTAATGGATCGAGTTAATTTAGCACCTACAAAAGATGTAAGTGATTCAAACTGTTCCTTCAGCTATGTTCTGGTGTTTAATTTTATCAGCAAATTGTCAGAGTGGTACAGATTCAGGCACACACGTCAGAGGTGAGAGAGCACCAGTGGCCAGTGGCAAAGAACACCTGCTTCAGTTATGTCCTGGCTGTTAACCACATCTCTCAAGCGAAGCTGATAGTCAAGTGTGTCAGTGCTCCTCCTCTACGCACTTCCACTGTGTCATGAAGTCAGGAAGATTAATTTACGCTGCATGGGTGAAGATAACGCACTGACTGCACAGTGGAGAGGAATGAGAGAGACACCAGTTACAGCTGAGGGGCAGTTTGGGATGCTCTTCCTTACACACACTCTCAACACACTTTATGCTGGTTCTGCCAACAGTCCATCACACCACATTCGCAGGAGAGCTCCAAGGTACGGAAGGGTTTTAACCTGCCTGCAACTTTTGAGACCTGTTCCAAAGGCAGCTGTTGCCTGCAAATAGGGTTTTATCCAATGTGGGTGGTTGGGTGATTTAGGGAACAATATCACAGACTTAACTTTCACCCAAAGTGCTTTACATCCCTCTTAAGATTTTAATAACCTAAATACATACTTAAATTAGGAAGACTGATTATTTACTCTTCAATTTTCTTCTACTGTATTAGTATACACCAGGCTCAGGTTACTCGACTGCCCAAGAAACAGAAAATACTTTCAATTCTATGGCTTTTTGTAGAAGTTTTATATGCCACAAGTTTTACACTATGAAAACAATTTTTTTCAATTTCAAAAACTGATGACCCATATCATAGTGTTGTTAACATGACCTACAAAAAGAAGTATGTTGACATTAAGATTTAGATACAGAGGACCTTCCAATGTGATACTGCTGAAGGTTGAACTTGATGTGTTACAAGATATTTGTCTATATATAGCTGTATTAGAAATGTCTTGCTGCAGTGGGTGTACCACCTTTAGCATGAGTGGCAGTATATGACCTTTTAATTAAATATGCCCTATGCATAACTATTTGGATAAGAATGTTTTTATAAACTTTATAATGACATATTGTTTCATATTCGCAGAGTACTTTTCTGGTAGACCTAATTAAATCCAAAATAAATTCAGTATGTAATAAGATCTGCATTTTTTTTCTTTTCCCTTTTTACATCTGTGTAGGTTTCACCTTGTTTTCTTCTCTTTCTTTAATCCTTGAAGTTCCCATATATTTTCTATTTCAACTTTTGTCACAGTCTGCATTCCATCTAAATATAGCAAAACTGATAACCTCTTTTTAAAAGCATTCTGGTTATGTTTAAGAAGCCATCTAGGGTTTCTTCTTTATGCAGTTTTGCCATTGAGCTTTTAAGTACCACTGAGTAAATATATAGCATTTTAAGTTGACTGATCTCTAATCTCATTTCAAAATCTATCTCCTTGATAAACAAAAATTTTTTACTAAGTTATCAGTAAAACAAACAACATATCATAGTAACTGAATATAAGAAGCACCAAAAAGCTCCCAGAGTCAAAACCAGTTGAAACTGTCATACTTATGTAAGTAATTACTGAAACAGAATTGAACCAAGAAGATTTAGTTAACTTCCAAATTATACCAGTGGGTGGTGGGTGGGAGTGGGGACAAAAGGGAAGTGCCAGGGGAGCCAGAGGGAGAAATTAGATTTGCGGTATTATTAAAAAATGCCAGTACTAGTACCATAACACACACTGCACCATTATCAGATTCAGAATACTGTTGGCTTCACTTCTTCTATCTTTTTGTGTATCTTTTTGTAGGACTTGTTTCCAAGAATTCCTCATTTTCCAAGCAGACTTTGTATCAAATACTAGCATCAAAGTAGAAAATGGGTGCTAAAATCAGTTCAAAATCACAGTTCTGTGATTTTTTTTCCCCCTGAAAAGTGTAAACAATTTTTCGTACTAAGGTGCCCCTGGAAATTGCTTCTCAGATTACCACCATACCCCCAGTAAGTGCAACCAGAGCTTTTGGAAATACCCTCTTGCATAGGTACCTGATCCCTAGGCAGCCTAGCTGAAGCAAAGGTGGATTGGCAGCACTTTGAAATTTGTTCTTTTTACTGGTACAAATTGCAAATTTAATGTCAGTTTAATACAGCTCACTTTCCCCTAAGGTATATGACAACACAAGCATTTCTCAAAATCAAAGCAAAAAATGGATGCAAAGCAGTCCAGGCAATTTTACAGCAGCCTGACCCAGGGAGAGCCTCCAAAGCCGTGCTCGCTAAGCCAGCAGGGAAGGGGAAGCACTTTGAGTGCCGGCATTGCTGTGTGATACGCAAGTTGTTTTTCAATCCGTTTTTCTTTTTTCTCCCCATTTCTCTCTCTTTCTATTTTTATCATCTTTATTATCTTTAGAGCTTGCAAGTTGCGGTTGTGTRAGGATGAAAAGTGCAGGCTCAAAGGCTGCTGTCAGTTCTATCCCTGCTAGTTCTACCATTTGTACAGCTATTTTTCCTTAGTTTCTTGAGCCTCTTGTAACAAGTCCTTGTTCCTAAAAGAGTAAGGACTTTTCACTGTTGCTGCAGTGAACTGAGGATTTGCACCTCTATTTTTGCAATTTTGCAAAAACACAGAGAAAGCCTTAACTGCAGTGCAATATTAAGGGGGAACTGTTTTGCAGCCTTTTCTATTTTCACAGAACATAAAGGCATATTTGTTTGGATTTGTGCTCAAATGAAACAAAGAAATTACCATTACTGTCTCTGCAGCACACTTGCTTTTAGTTCTTTCTGCTCATTTAGATCATCAGGAGAGGTTCAAATATAGGCAAGGACTCTTCAGAGTAATTTAACACCGAAAGTCCTTCAGTACTCCAATAAGCTGGATTTATCATTCAGAACTTCAGTGCTGTTGGATGAAAATCAAGAGTGATCTTGTAAAATCTCATACATCAGAAGAGAAATGAACTGCACCTCTGGCTGGGAAAGAAATATACTGATAGAGGAAAATTTCCTTTAGCAATGTTTTAAAATATTTTATCCTCCTTAAAATTTAGTACTTCTCACCCCCATTTCCCCAGATGAATTCTTTTAAGAAAAGGGCTGGTAACTCCACAGATGCTAAAACTGAAAATCATCTTCCCAAAACATGTTGGGCTGTGATAGAAGAGCATGCTTGCTCCTAGAAAATATCGAGATTCAGCACCTACTATGTGTGAGTCCTTTTATGGCTCAATAGATCATAAAGGAAGCGATGCAAGGGCTATTTGAATGGAAGGATTTATCACCTGTAGGTACCTCCTGGGAGCGTGTGGGCAAAGTGAAGCACTGACCAGAGCACACACCAATCATAAAAAGCACGTCAGTCAGTATGTCTTATTGTTGCTATCCTGTCTGTTTGCCTCAAAACAGCATGACAAGGAAAAACCCTGGGAATATCTACAGTTTATGATTCTCTTAAATACTCTATTAAGCCTATTGGTCCTCTCTCTTTGTATATTACAGGTGAGAGAAAAATATCTACTTCTTGATTAGTGTTGTTTAGCCAGGAAAAAAGGGCTTCTAAAGCAGAGCATTGTGCTTTAGAGGGACCGTCTATTGGATTATATATCTGTATACCTAATATATTGTTGGATATTAATTTGCGTGCTTTTAAAACATACACTTTAATTCAGGATACTATCAGTTTCATAGTGTCATATGTACCAGATAAGCCAGATCTTGGGTAAGGGGAGGTACCTTGAACCACTGCAAGGAGCTGACAGGGGGAACTGCAATTTCCAGGTATAGCTGAACATCAGCAGTCCCCCTCCACTTCTGAACGGTACAAACAGGCACAATTTCAAACAGTCTGCATGGCCTCTTTTGATGAGGACTCGGGGGCTCAGCCAGCCGGGGAAACTGAACCTACATCACCCAGTGTTACTCAGTCGACCCCTATATACAGCCACTCATAGCTCAGAAGTTTAAATTCCAGTGCAAAGTGGAAGGCTTTCCTGATGATTTCATGTTCATTCATATAGTGTGCACAGTTTGTGTTCAAAATTTAGCAATACAAGTAAGTAAATTCAGGTATGATAAATACATATAAAACTGTAGCAGCTCTGTAAGCCTGAAAATTGATCATGCATAGCTTACAATAGCGTACAAAGAAAATATACAATATTTGTTTGTTCAGGATCTGTATTCTGTCTTGGTAGGAGATTATGTATTTTTCAAATGACACAGGTAAGCATATGCACTCCACGCTTGATGTCCGGCTAGTACATTGGCCTGCTCCAACTGCTTTAGTGTTTATAATGAACAATTCATTTTACGGTGGGTACCTTTCTACAACAACATAAACAGCATGCTTCTGATCTCCAGATATTTATGGATTACGGAGTTCTTAGAGCTCCCAGTTGCAGTCAGTGAGAGAAAGCTTAGATTTTAAGTTTTTATTACACTGCAGAGCTACTAAACTTATGCAGAAATATTACACTAAGTGGACCAAAACACATTTGGCCACTATATCTTTCTAAACAGCTAGCTTACACACAGATATCCTCAACTCTATGATGGCATTATGTTAGTATATCACATCCAAAGTAATTTCCTTTAACAGGTAAAATATCATCTACTTTATAAAGACAAACAGCCAACTTTATCAAGTCACTTTAAGAAATTCTGTATTCATAAATAATTTTTCCATTTTTTAAGTGCTGTCCAAAACTTGCATTATGAGATTTAAAATAAACTGTTGCATTAAAAAAAGCAAACAAAACACCTCGAAAAGTTAGTAAATCAACTGCTGCCATCCAGAGCAAATATTCTGTCAAGAGAATTTGTCTCTCAATATGCACAATTGTTACATCCTGAAGAACAAGCCATCGGCTGTGCTTTTGAGAGCTGCACCTTGATATGATAAAGTTTTCAGTAGAAATACCAGATAGACTCCCCTCTCTCCCAAATAAACAACAAATATATGGAATACTTCTGCAGAGGCAGCTACCAAAGAAGCTCATGTAAAAAAACAGGTTTAGAAAGAATGCAGAAAAAAATTGCCAGTTTGAAGCCTAAAAAGAGATACTATTTTTAACTTCACCCTGTCCTGTTTTCTTTCTTATAGGCTACTTTAAGGGAAAAAAAAATCAATATATAATATTAAAAACTACCTAATGGTTCTATTATGTTATGAAAGGGGCTACCACTTAAACTGATATTTATATATTACAATATACATTATATCAATTATATCAATTATATAATTATTGTATGTATGCATTATTTTCCACAACTTGCATTCCTAGGCTGATAAAACTGAAAATCCCGCTCAGTGGATAGGGAACTGGTGAACTGTCTTTATTTATAAAAAGATTCAGTCATAAAATTCTATGGCTCAGTTTGTCCTTGAACCTTTCTATATTTCTGGGGAAAAAGAAAAAAACCCTCTCTTTTGTCTCTATTTCTTCCTATTGGTTTTCTCTGCTTTACAATCATTTGTTTTGTTAGAACCAGTTAGGTTACTGTGTGTATTAGAATAGATGCTAGATTTAAAAAGAAAAATAAAATCTAAACAATTTCCTTCCCCAGCCCCAGCAACTCTTCCAAAACATCCCTACAAAGAAACTTCTCAATATTCATATATTTATACGACTGTATTTTCCTTTTTCTTTTCTACCCCTTCCTTCCCAAAGTAGTAAAGTAGGCTTCCTGTTGTTTTCCTTATGGAAAGTATGTTTTGCTTATCTTGAAAATCTTTGTTAGCATCAAATGTGGTCTGTCTGTCTCTCCTCTTTTTTTAAACCCATGAAAGGCAGGATTCTCAGTCAATGCTTATACGCCAGATCCTCCAGCATAAATCCAGAGCTAGCATCTGGTCTAATCTGCTAATAAACTGTACAATATCAGTTAATTCCTACTGGGAAATTTTTTGTTTTGTTTTTAAAGAGGAATATCCAATCTTGATTTAAATATTGCCAATAAGGTGATTCTTACACAGTCCATGGTATGTTCAGTTTCTAGACGTCGCATTTGTTACATCTTTGTTCCCTAGATCAAAGGATCTAGTATCGGTTTGATTTTTGTGTGAACAGTTATAGATAACTAAAATTCTCATTGTTAATTTATATAGACTGTGCTCCTGCACATGGTGTGTTTGTATGGTTTTCCTCTAAACCCTTTCCATATGGTTTTCCTCTAAACCCTTTCCATTTTTATTACCTTCATGAATTACAAACTCCAGAACCAGACACTTTTCTTCAGCAGCTGTGCCCAGGGCCAAATATCTAAGTAACACAACATTATTTTCAAGATTATCCTTGTTTATACAACAGCTGTGGCTGCTTTCAGGTTACAGTAGCAAAATAAAGCAGGCAGCAAATGGTGATTCAGGAGCTGCTCTGTGCTCCTTTCATATGTGCTCAGTGGGGTGGAATAAACACCTTCGGCTGGAATCACCTGGTCTTTCCAGCCGACCTTTCATTGGGCAAGTTTCTGAGTGAGAAAACTAATTTGAAAACTGGCAACAGAACAGAGCTCTCCTGTACGGGCCACCCTGCCATGGGGACACACACGGGTCCTACCTGCTGCACTCCAGCTGTGCTGCAGCTGGGCAAAGCACACAGACTTCCTCTGGCACACTTGTTTTCCTATCATTGCTCCAAATCTAAAAGGGAACGCTCTACATCTGACTGAATGAAGATGAAAATATTAGGTGTGTGAAAAACAGTAGCAGGATATTCTGTTCCTGAGAGCAACATTTCATAATCCTCTCTAAGTATAAATATCAGCATGCAAATAACTACTACCTTTTAATGCTGGATCCTTATGGTGCTTTTTTTGCAGCTATATGTTAAAGAAGGCAAACAGATAAAGTTCTGGCTGAGTGTACTCACAACTTTATTTATGGATTTGAAAATATTCAGTTGCCGTCTTTACAGAGAAAATCAAGTATTTCAGTATTTATGAGGCTGTGAATATATGACAGAATTTGTTGTCCTCAAGTGCTTCCACACAGCCTAAGGAAAGGAATGAAATCTGATATTCCACG
Source organism: Apteryx rowi (assembly GCF_003343035.1). NCBI lineage: Eukaryota > Metazoa > Chordata > Aves > Apterygiformes > Apterygidae > Apteryx > Apteryx rowi. The sequence goes on along the minus strand of NW_020450661.1, from coordinate 226,411 downwards.
GTATCTGGCAACTACTGAGCCAAAGGAAAACTGCTGCCTTTGCATCCCCACTCTCTCAAGCAGTCTGTATAACCTCAAGGAGGAACCACAGAACTACTAGCTCAACAAGTCTATCAGAGGACCTACTGAACCGTTCTGTGCCTGTCACAGATCTAACACGTAACAGAGCACATAACCAACTTTCAGTGTTAATAGAGTCTTGGACAAAAGGAACAGATAACTTGGGAGTTGTTTTGCTTCCTTGTCATGTTAAAACCTGCAAGGAGGTTACTTTTCTCTTGTTCTAACGGGTATCATTTGCTTCTATCAAATACGAGAAGTTCATGAAAGGTTTCTTCCGCCATAAATAATTCCAGGATAACATTGGAATATAGTAAAGGTAGTAGCAGAAAAACATATTAACTAAGAGAAGAGATTTTGACTAAGGCTGATTAACAGAACTGTACTTGAATCTTATTCAAGTTCCTCTGCCTAGCTTTAACATTTTCAGACAACTTAATGATTTGTATGTGGTTCCTGAGACCAGAGATCGGAAAAATGTCATATTACCTCCTTATTTTCTCCTAGTTTTCAATATACTCCTTAGAGAGCCTAAAACAGGGCCTCAGAAAGGTAATGGGATGAAGAGTTAACAAACGAAATTGTCCTTCTACCAGGGAAGGATGACAAGCTTGGACCATGTACGAACATTTAACTAACAATACCTGAATTTTAGAGACGAGTATTTGTCCTTCCCATCACACCTTTCAAACCCAAACATAACATTTTGTTTAAATTAAAGGAGGTTACATGACACGAAACACATAGCTTTCACTGATGTGCATCTCATTACGCATACTATCTTCTTTTTCTCATCCACTGAAAATTAAACACAGTACAGCTTCAATTACTTTCCTTGATTGTCAAATATTGATTTTCAAAATAGAAGGATGTATCATGTGTGGGTTGCAGGCAATCTGTCCTGAATCTGCCCTACTTTTTCCATTAATGATCTGAAAAAGAGTATCCCAGTTAAAAAATAGCTTATCTCTTAAATTTCCAGGTAACAGGAAGCTGAAAAGTGCCAAAAGCTATGGGATGATGGGATTAAAATTCAAAATGATCTGGTCAGATTGAAGAGATGAATTGAAGAAAATTGATTTCATTCAGTAAAGTGAAACATTCAACATTCAGGGAGAAATTATCAGTTGCACAAATGCAGGATGGGAGACAATTTCCCTGATCTAGTAGTTCTTCAGAAAAAGGATCTCTGGTATATAGCAGATCAGAAGCTGAACATGAGTCAATAAAATCAACTTACTATGGAAAAGGCAATCATGATACTGGGAAACATGAGTATAAACATGAGTACAGCCCTCCAAACAGTGAAAAGAAATCCATCATCTCTCTTCAGCACTAACACAGACTGAGGTGAAATGCTGTGTCCAGTTTTGGGTACTACTCATCAAGACAGATTTCAGCTAGCTGGAGTGGATCCAGATGAGAGCAGTGAGAATTATCAGAGGCCTAGAAAACATGAGGAAAGATTGAAGAAATTGGAACTGAAACTGGAAGGGAATAATTTTTCCTTTTACCCATGGCATGGAAGAAAAGAAGTAATGGTGATTCAGTCTCAGTCTAGAAAAATTTTTAAAGAAAAGGGAAGGTAAGCGCAGGAATAAGCAAGCCTGGAGGACTGCCGGAGCACCACAGCAGGGTGTTAGACAAACATCTGTCAGCAGGGACAAGCACATAGAGATCCTGTCTTGAACTGGGAGATGGACAAGATGGTCTCATGAGGATCCCTCCAGCCCTGCTATCCGTGACTGGCTGTGGGCACAGACACGCCATTTTATTTGACTGCATCACTCTACATATATAACAAGAAGGAACAAAGATATGCATTTGCTACTGCTGCAGAGTTCAGTTAACATACTTCAGCTTACRGTATAACGGCAGCAATCCGGGCACGATTATTAGCAATTCTGCTGGACTATAAACTTGGTTTATAGCATGTGTGTATCTGTACATCTGTCTACCGCATCTCACAGTAGTGTGTGCTGGGCTCTGCTTTTGTCTTGGCTGCAGGCTCTTTCACTTGCAGTAAATCATGCGATCTCTGCTTCTTAATTTTTGCTCCTGAAACCTGAAATAATAAAGCTCCCATTCCATTATATAAAACTTTAGGACCAGAAGAGATGTTTCCTATCATTTAACAAGACCTCTTGTTAAGACCACAGAATTTTCTGGTAATTTCCTCTTTAACATCTAAAAATGCTATGAATATCCCACTTCCAGGACAAACTAAAGTTGGATATCAGGATGTAGAACGTAAGCATCTCACTAATTTCTTTGGCTTTCACTGTTACGCTATATTTTTTCTTCAGCAGAGTATTTGAATCCACTGTGACAGACTGACAGAGCTCACAAAAGCGAGCTTCGCAAGGTGGAGTAAACTTTCAGCCATGCAAGTTTATTCATATCTCCCCACTAATGCACAGACTACGAGTGGCATACCCCCTGTTTAGGTTTCTCCCTTGATCTCCATGTTTATTAGTACCAGAGTAATTCTGACTCTCACATTGTAGAAATACGGAACATAGGGCTGGCCCCAGTGAATGGCATAGACCAGATTCACATCTACTCTCATGTCAAAGTTGAGAGCATGGTCTTAGGCCGAACTTCAGACATCTGAGGATGTCTTTTGGTTAGTACACTACTGGTGTTGTCTAAAGGTGCTTAGTCAGCAGGTAGGCATAACTGGGCAGCCTGTCAAATGAGGGTCAATGTGACATACAAGTTGAATCCGTACCAGTAAAATACTCAATGCCACGGTGTGAGGCACCATTAGAGGGGCATCTGGGATTCTTCTGGATTCCGGGGTTAGCTGCACTGAACTTGAGAGATCATCATTTGTCAAGTATGAGAATTTATTAGAGATAAGAGGTTATAACAAAGTTAAAAGTATAGAAAAGCTAGAAAAAAAACAGAACTGAAAATATACATGCATATCAGAGCTCTACAGTTAAATCACGGGTGCATGGTACAGCAGCCGCTCTTGCCCCTCATGGGCCACCCCTCTGGTATAGTTTCCCCCGGTTTCTCCTCACCACACCGCTGACATCAGGGGCATCCCCGCTGAYGGAAGGGCCTTCAGGTCTGCACCCCAAAGCAAACCCCTCTTCTATGGGCTGCACCATCCGGAGCCTGCCTACGTGGCGCCTGTCACAAGGTCGGCCCTAGGCCAAGTATTGGTTTAGTGATACCCGTGCTAGGCCTCTTTTAACGTCCAAAACAACCAAAATCCAAATTGCATAATAGGAATAGTCCTGGTCCCTTCTAACTCCCAAACAATTACTGGGAATTGTCTGGAAAGGTTAGTAGGCTTGGGCTACAACTGTTCAAGGGACCCTTCTAATAATTTTAAATGGTTAGCCATCTAGATTACTGAGTTCAAGCATTCAAACCTGTGCCTGACACTGTTCAGCTTACTACTGTATACCTAGCCACAAATACTTCAAAGAGAACTTTGTAAGATAAATAAAAATAGCCATCTACACCGGTAAAACTTTTACCATTCTTCCCAATTAGATTGGGTTTTCTGCCCTGCTCACTACAAAGTTGTGTCACATCCACAGTTTGTAAGCGAAAAATCAATTTTCCCACATGTAACCAAACTTAGAATTAGTAAATGCAAAACACTATTGGCTACATATGATCCTGTATAATTACCCACCTTCCCTCTTGACATCTTCTGAATATATGTACACGTCAATAAAAATCAGAAACACGATCTGTTACATTTATTTCCCTTTGCTTTCAAAATCCTGATATCTTAGGCTGTGACTAGCGACAGCATCTTTAGCTATGACACGTGGGAAAACAATTAATTGATTGATACTTTTTCTATTATGGGAGAGTAAAATTACTTTTTCAAGAGCTACCTACAAAAATAGACACAAATACTCCCCCCAAGGCTGCCAGAAAATTGAGACTAGTTTTTATCCTTCATAAAAAAGACTGTACGCCATATATTCTATATAAAATTGTATAGAAAAGGCAATGTATCTTGATATAGTCTGGAAGCAGAGCCAACAGCTATTATGCATCTTTATAACTCCCATTTCAGCCCACAGAATTAGAGAATATTTAAGAGTGCTTTTGTCACATGCCAGCGTGTAAATATTACAATGCTAAGTACTAATGCCTTAGTTGCACCGTATTCATGTCCCCTGTGGAACCAAAGGGAGAGAAGGTGAACGGGTAGCTTAGATAAGGTAAGGCAAGATAAGGTAAACTTATATCCAGCCTTCCAATGCAGCTGTTAAGCTTGGACAACTAGATCGCAGTCCAACACGCTTCCCTAAGCCATGTCAGGTGAGCTGCTGCTACAGCTTGAACAACACACTCTAGCTGTCTTCACAGCAACAACAGCAGTTCTTCTCAAACTCCTGGAAACACCTGTCTTACCGCACCTTAAGGCACGGGAGAGCAGCAGTGAAGTTAAAAGACACCTCTCCATATCAAGATACTTTTGAAACCAGATTTTGCACTAGCGGGATTTAACCTGGAATATTTGAGAAGCAAAGGACCTCCATTCCATTTTGATTCAGCTGACAGAGACAGAAGAATCTGCACATTAACAGAAGTAATCCATGATGAAAAACACTGATTTACTTTAAATCTGGTTTTAATTAAATGCCTTTTATACTGTTTGTCTCTTGTAAACTCCTGCATGTTCTACTGCAAGAACTTTACTGTAGCGGTTAGGTGTTTCTTCTAGTGAATGATCATTGTTACACTAGAGTTTTTAAAGGCACCATACGCTATCAGTTAAGCAACACAGTTACAGAATGAATGGCATGAAACAAAACCTAGCTTTTCTGAACAATAACTACTGAACACTGTTACATCCCTATAGGTGACAACCTACAAAGCCAACAACTCTGGAAACAGGGTTATATACAGAAAGAAATAGGAATAGGAACAAGTCAAAGGATCTGAAAACAGAGAAACACATTCTGAATACGTGATTTTAAGTATCAACACTTCTCCTCTGACATCGATGATGTAATAAAACAGGAAAGATTTATCCCATTATTTATCAGATATGTAAATCTTATAAGTTATGCTTCACTACTAGTGTTGTCTCTGTAGAAATAGTTCCAAAAACATCAGTAGTGAGCTTTAAGTCTGTTTACAGGTATTGGAAAAAGGCCACCAAAGGGTTTCTTCAATCATTATGGGAACTCCAGTGAGTTGGAGCAGGAACACGAGTACCTACCCGTCATGAAAAAGCAAGTAACAAGCATTTACTCTGTTACGTTACTGTCTTTTTCAAATAAATGATTAGCAGTCATGTGTTGTAATTTTGGAACACAGGATATCTGTTAATTTATTTCAAAGAATCATTCTGCCAACTCAATTTTGTTTTGTTATCCTTGATTCTGCTGAATTACGAGACACTATGTTATTCAATGATTATTTTCAGGTTGAAAACTGGTGCAGAAACTGGCACTGGTTTAGACATATTACTAAGAAGAAGTAGTGAAAGCCAGGAAAGAGGAGATCTGAGAAGACAGTTATTGGAAAGACAGGGATTCATTCTGGAGGTTGCAGAAAACAGTCCTTTGTAACAGCGTTGCTGTTTATTGAGACCCAGGATTCTTGTAGGGGAAAAACGGGGCAATTAGCTAACATGTAAGAACAGAAGGGGAGTGCTTAACTCACTTTCAGCCTTTTTATTTAAGAGTTACAGCAAAGAGACCATGAAACCATTTAAATGGCTACTGGAAATTCCCTAGGCACGCTGGAAATCTCCAACTGGTTCAGAGCCTGCTCCTATAGAAAATAGCCGTGCAGGTGGGATACTGTCAGCTTTCCCCAGGACTGCTGACTGGTCTGTGAGCCACAACAGTCCAAAAGCACAGTTGTTATTTCTAGTTGTCTGACTTATACCTTGGGACCGTCAACTGCAGAGTGCCAGGTACAGGGGTCCTCATACAGCAAAAAGAGAAAGAGTAGAGGAGGGAAAGAAAAGGAAAAATCTTAGGAAAAATAATAAAGCCTTTTTCATGGGTCAAACACCAGACCAGACAAGTTGTGGAATCTCCATCATTGTAAATATTCACAACTGAACTGGAAAAGGTCCTGGGCAACCTGCTTTAACTCTGAAGTTGGATTAAGTTGGCGTCTCTTCAAGTTCAGTGCTGGATCAGATGACTTCCAGAAGTCAATTATTTATTGATTCTGTGATATTTTTTTTGATTCTATCAAGAGAAAAGAAAAGCCTGCGTATGTGAAAAGTGATCAGTACTTCTACAAAGTTTGCATAGTATTAAGCACTTTTAAGCTTGAGGTATATAGTCCTGATGGGGAACAGCTTAGGTGCTGTTCTTCCTGGCAAGTTAAAACCTTGCTTGTTTTGAAGTCATGGTGAGCTTTCCTCATGATTTTAGCATGAACTGCATGATCCCCTATGATTAAAACAGGCTAGACCTCTGCTTTGTGCGCTCCAGAACCCTCAGCTTCATTAAAGGCATTGGTTCAAGCTGACATAATGTGGGGGCACTTCCAAAAGAAGCAGTCTACCCACCCCTTGACCCTGCCACTTGCTTTTGTTCCTCTTATGTTTGCACAAGCATTTCTGCAGCTGTGTAGTAATTCAGAACAGGGAACCAATCCAGGTCAAATTTATTTCAGGATATTTTGCTTTTATAGCCATTAATGAATTACTCCTGACAGCATCCCTGAAGAGTAGTGTATTTTTTTTTTTGATGAGGAAAGTGGATGCACAGAGAATGAGGAAAGTGCCAGAACTATGGTAGACATTTGTTAGAGAGTCAAGAATTCAGCTAAGATGTCCAAACTTTCTTTTTTTTAGCAGTATTTTCTTTACATTCAAGTGTAATTAATTCAGTTACCCATCAATGCAATTACTTTATTTACAGAACCTGCAAGGTTTTCTTCCGAAGRAGTATTATATCTTATTAATTAAGTTGTACTAAGCAATTTCCAGAAGCATGTATTAATACTTCCAAACAAAAATTAATTGCTTTGTTCTGTCTCGATAATTAAAAACGAATGGCAATTTTTTTCTTCGAGCACAGGTCAGCTTTCTTTTCCCCCCTTTCTCTTTACAAATATTGAGTCAAGCCTAAGGGACAATGCACAATAAGATTGATCTAGGTTGATATTTCACACTTGATGCAGTAAAGCCTACCTGACAGTGGCAAGAAACTGATTATACATAGTAAATAGACCTGTGATACATACTGTTTTCAGTGAGCTCAGAAAACACCTGCACTTTTTTCATTACTTTGTTTCAAAAAAAATTTTTGTTTTTCTTACAGTTCTACAGCATTTGAAGAGACTTTTGCATATTTCACCTATTTTTGCCTTCCACACAAAACTAATTTCTATGCAATCTACAATTAAAAGTGTCCCAAGAAAAATAAACTCAGTATTTGTAATATGGAAATTGAATCCCTGTATTTAATGGCTGGGATAGCATAAACTAATAAGTTTTTCTCTGCCTAGTGACTTGAATCTAGAGAGTCTAGTCATGAGCTGAGCTTCCAGACTTTTTACAATGGAAAAAAAAATTCAAAGACTTCCACAGTGTCTTCATCACTGTGCTGCCTTATTCAATACCTTGATRGTAAAAATCACAATTAGATGTAGTAACTCCAAATGATTTACATATGTGATTACAGATGTGTGCATACAAAAACATGCTTCTCTACACTGAGGACTGTAGCTACAGATCTTTGCATGATTGTAATGAACTCTCAAAAGCTTGTTGCTGGTGGCTTCTATAGAGGCACTCGAGCCCAGTTTATTTGGTGGGCTTTCCTCCAGTGTCGTGTGACTTAGAAATAAATGCTTCCCCAGATAATCATCAAGTTTGCTTTGAGTTAATGGAAAGCTTGCAAAAACACATTTGGAGCACTGATTACAGTTTCCTCTTTGGCATTTGCTTGTGCTCTTTGTGCACCTACCCACTTAATAAATGTCCCTGTGAGTCTTTAATTAATTATTTGATTATAAAGCCATTTCTACAGACTTACATAGTTTAATTTAAGTGCATTGGACCATGCCATAATTTTAGTTTAAAATGAGCCTTCTGGACTAAGGCTAATTAAACTAACTTCTGGGTCACAATGTACACATTACCACTTAAAAACATGACTTAAAATGGCAAACAGTGTAACACATGTTCTTACAGGCTGTGGAAGAAACTACATGCACAAGAATACTACTTATCAGAAGAGATTCAAAGCATGCTGTGCTCTGGTTGCCAAAGGAGGGGCCTTCTTTTTCATCATAGTATAAGGTCAAAAATAACTGGCCCAACACTTCATTCTCGTTCATTCTGTGAAAAGTGAATGAAAAGTTGGCATGCTGCAAAAATTAGTATGCTTATGTTTCACATTGATTTTGCAAAAGTGTAAAGGATTAAACAAGGCCCAAGAACATGCAGACTTGAAGGTGCTTCTGCATTTTTGTTGTTCTCCTGCTGGATTCAACAGATCCCTTTCCCAACTGAAAGCTACCAYCTCCTCGTAGTTCCTCTTCTTCCCTTCCACCCCCCAAAGTTGTCAGAGTAGATTAAAAATATATGGTAATAAGCAATTCTGCAAAACTAAATCCAACTAAATCCATTTTTCCTATAACAATGCAGAATTAGCAGTAGCAAACTTTTATTTTTAGAGTCACCAGGCCATTCCTGTCAAATGGAGAAAAAAAGCACTCCCACACATCCAAACATACAGTTAAGCCATTTTAAAAAAGAAACATTTCAACTTTTTGATTTAATCATTCATTTCAATTTCACACCACCATTTCATTAAAAGAAAGTCTGAAAAAATATTTAAACAAAATCTCAGAACCAAAGTGTCTCATTTGGATTAAAATGTTTAATTCAAACCAGAACAGTAAGTTTCAATATTTTAGCTAATAAACATTTTACTTGAGGAAATGCTATGGCACAATCAGGTATGATGCTTCCAAAATAATTGCTAAAGTTTCAAAAGGCTCTTGTATGCTTTTTTTCCTGGGGCCAAAGAGAAGAATGAACAAGCTCCATAACAAACAGTGATGATGTAGAAAAAYGGAGATGTATGTATTTACAGAGAAATTTGTTTAGGGTTATATAACTGGAATTTTGTCCTGATAGAGCTTGAAAAAGGGATACATATTCTTTTTTTTCCTATTTTATAGACATTTCATAGGAAATTCCATGCAGTATTAGTTTATCTCTCTTTTGCTTTTCTCTGCAGTTTGTTTGCTTTCTTTCATAAATTTTCATAGGAAGCGTAGGAACAAAGCTACATCTGAAATTATATTTGGCACTGTGGTTTTTTGTTTATTGGCATCTTTTAGAAAAGCATTTTCTGCCTAAGCAAAAACCACTCCTTTGACTACAGATATACATTTTTACCATGTCTACCACAGTACTACAGAGCACACCCAAAGCCAGTAATCTTCCTTTGGGTTCTCCAGCTGTGGGTATCACACGCATCCATGACTCCTTCTCCAAATTATTTCCTAAGAAACTAGCACACATCCCAGGGGATAAGGAGCATACATCTACTGTCCCCAGAGCAACATCCAGAAGATGTCAAATTTATGTAAAACTTGAATAAATGTGAAACAAATTTGGTACAAATGTAAGTATCTCTGTCAGAAATAGTCCAAAACTGGGGATGCAGTAATGCAGGGTTGGAAAATTTCAGCAGTTCATTCTCCCCTAAAGTATTTCATTTTCRTTATCCTAGAAATACCCTTTCCAAGTTTCTTGCAAAAAATATTTGTTGCCCAATCCTCCTTTATGAAAAAAATGAAAATAAAYATCCTCCCAATTTATCTCCTGAGTTGGACTGTGCTAAGAGTTTTGCAGTGCTGTTACTACTTAAACTCTACAGAAACAATGTGCAGTATATTCCGTCTGGAAGAAATACATTCGCATAAACAGGAGGCAGGAAGCAGTTAAAATGGCATTTCTACCCTTTGCTTTCTACCTCACTCTTCCTAAATTCTTAGAAATTAAACCTCACCCTTCAAACTAGATGTTAACAGTATTGCCTCTTTTACTGGATACATATAACCCAAGTTTCTGGTGTCCTCATTGCTGCATCAGCTTGCTAGTCCCCTTCCACCCTCCTCCTTGTGACAACTATCTGGTTCCAGGCCCCTTCTCTCTTATTACCTCCTCCTCTTTTCATACATCTATAATCCTAGTATCACACCTTTAAACCAGGAGAAAAAAAACACAGATACATCTATTAATACAAACCATATTGTAAACAGAATTGCCATAATTAAGAGAGGCCTGTGGATCACAGCTAGGATACTGCTGATTTACAATATATAGTTAGAAAACAGAAAACATGTAAGTAATACAGCATACCTTTTAAAGATGACACAAAGTACATAAATAGCAAGAAATACTAAGCAAGAGGAGGCAGTGGGTATTAGATCTTTCCCATACACCCAAATGGCAAATATTTTGCTATAGCAAACACTTCTGCTATGGCAAACAATCTTATTAAAGCAGTTGAGAGTTTTGTTCTTATTTATTATTTTGGACTGATTTCTCACTTGTCCAGAACATACTCTCTAATATCTTTTAGTGCAGTGGTAGGCAGCACTTCAGTGACTTAAGAGAAATAATAAGTTTTTTTTTTAGTAATAAGAAAAACCATTTTGTCCTGTTTCAACTAGGATATATATCAATAGACAATAAATATTTAGCCTGGTATTACGATGCATTACCAAGCCAATCTATATCTATAATCTTTATGCTTGGTGCCACCATACTAATTTTTAACTCCTAAGAAACTTAACACTGTGGAATTTTGCCGGGTCTTGGTCTTCAACAAGTCATACTCCATTAATTTACTTTACAAATCTTATGCTAACAGTGTGGTCAAACCAGGTGTTTTGTAATCTCAATACATTTCGAAGCTTCTTTCTCTATTATAGTTTAATGATGCTGCTATGCCGATTCCTATATTTTTTAACCTCAACATTTCATTTGTGCCACATTGTTTGCCAGTTTATAGCRTACCAACTTCAATTAATGCAGCTTTGTGCTGCTCAGTCTTATGTATTTTAAATTCTGCTGCTACACTGGTGCCTTTAATAGAATCATCTCTTGGCATCTATTCAAGTACTGAAGTACGTGATAACTTCAGAGTGTAACCAGAAGAAGGGTCAGAAAATATTCTTTGCGAAGTAGCTCTTTTTACCCCCTCCAACTCTGGCAAGTGCTGCAACATTTTTGTCGTTGGACAAAAGCAGGGACACAGTGGAAAAGGGCAAGAAGGACTTTCACGGTATAAGGGGGAATAAGAGATTTCAAAGGTAGTTTGTAGCAGTACTAATTAGGAACAGAAAGAAAAATCTAACTTTTTACTAGGTTATAGAGTTGACTGTAGGTAGGTTTAGAGCGTGTAAAGGACACTTTTAATGTTTGCCATTTGACTTTATCTGTAAAACTATGTCATAAACCAGCCAACTTCTGACATTTGTGACAAGTTCTGTTTCTAAATTTATTTCCTGCACTTCATGTTGTGATATGTACCCATCTCTTACTGTCTTCTTATTAAAAAAGACAAATGGGATTTTTTAAATTTAATTTTTTTTTAAATTAAGAGTCATTATTATTTGTCTTATGGTGGGCCTCCTGACCTCAATGAGAAATAAGCAAATGTGAAGCAGAGGCAAGAGAAAAGGAGATGGGTCCTTTTTAGATAGCTATAGGTTTGTGAAAAGGTACAATGGAAGAGTCTGAGTGGGTAGGGAGCTCGATGGGTGCCAGAAGTAAAGGAAACAGAAGTGCAAAATGAAGGAATGCTGCAAGACCTGTAAGATGGTAATGTTTCACATAATATTTGTACAGCCTATTTCAGCTTTCTCTGCAGTTCCTCCTTTTTACAGATAGTTTTGCATTAAATTAAAATGCATCTTGCTCTTGCAACTTTTAAAACTATCCTTCTAGCATCACTGCTTGTGATTTCATTGAATGCTTTCCAGCAATCTTTTTACTTCTGCATTTTAATTTTTATAATTTTAATATATTCTATTAAATACTATTTTCATGATATAAAAGAGATTAAAGCCAATACATATAACAGTTTTATTTTGTTACTTACCCATGTCATTTGTGTGTGTAGGGATGGGAAAATAATCTAATTGCATTATCCAGTTCCCATTGCAGAGAGCAATAAAACAAATTTTTTTTTTTTATTTTTCCTTTCTCTCTTTCCTGTTATTTTTTTAGGCTGCCAGTAAGTTAATCCAGACCACTCAGCTAGTCTTGTTTCACATTATTTATAGGAAGTGTGATGACAATTTTGACAATGGTTTAATAAGTAACAGGACTTTTTTTCACTGAAGGAGAAAACTGCTCGAAAACAGCTGGTTCATAAAATGAACTACCTACATTTTTGTGAAACCTGAATCTGAAAAACTTTTTATTGTAAAAGAAAAAAAAGCCTGTGTTCAAGTGATGATGACAATGATTAAGATAAAGGCCAATTATTAATTAGTAGAGAAAAGGCCAAAAAATGTGACAATTGAGTTGATCTTGGGCAGCATTTACATAACAATGAAACAAACAATTCAATGCATTACTCTTGGTGAACTACATGACACAAAAGGTGTAGGTTTAGAAACAGTCTAAAGAAGCATGTGAGCCAGAGTAGGTGTTCCTTGTAAATCATATAATGTCAATAAATAGTATGAATGTGCATATGTCTAGTTTTGTCCAAAAACACTACTGAGAAACTGTTGTGTTTTTATGCATATATAAATCAAAATGTAATAAACAGAGCTGAAAGGTACCAGAGCTCAAGAGGTACCTAGTCTATCCCTCCACTTTGAGGTAGGAGCAACATTATTTCCGTTTTTATGGCAGATACTTACTCCTTGTATACTCAAAAATATTCAGTGGTGGAAATGTCATCGGTGACAGATCTTTAGAAGCCCTGGTTGATGTCAGTGGATAAAATAATCACCTCCCATTTCAGAAAAACAGAACGGAGTCATTAAATACCCATTGTACATGACATACTGAGAAGTCACCTGCTCAAGCCAATACACTATAAGGCAATACTCATTAAGTCCAAACTTTCTGAGTTTTCCTGGTTGTGACTGCATATACAGAAGCAAAGGATTCACTTAGCTGTGTTTTTGAGAAAGAGGCTGAACGTAAGCAAAAAAGAAAGCAAAAGAAATAGAGCAATGCTATCTTAAAGCAATGATTCCCCCAAATATTGGCTAATTACAAGGGTGTAATAAATGAAAGATTTAAGGCCTCACTTTCATTTCTGGCAGTAATCAAGGATTTGGCATGAACCTTTGCTTCAAGAGCAATTTATGGCTGCACAAGGAACTGAGGAATGTTTAAGGGCTAGTTCAAGGTTCACTGGAGATAATGGATGCGCTGTAACTTTCAGTCTAAAGAACATAAGTTGCCATGGGGCTTTCAAAGGAGCTTGGACCATGTTCTCATTGATAAGATGGCTGTACTGAGTCAGACTAAAGATCCATCTTGCTCAATATCCTATTGCTGTCAGGCAGCCAGACACTGACTTTTAAAACAACACAAAAACTACACTCAGTTTAATGACTTTCTGAAGTACTGCTTTTTATAGACTTTTTTTTTTTTAAAGAAATATAAAACATAAAGGTTGATCTTTGAGACTGGTTTCTGCCAGAGTAGCTTCAAGTGAGAGTTCATTAAGAAAGAAAAAGTAGTAGAATCCGATCTCACCTACATCCTGAGAAAACACTCTTTTGGTAGAAGACAAACAAGCACAGGCTGTAACAGTGAAATCATTGTGGCCTGCTCTTTATTTGTTACCAATCTAACTTTCCCTCTGATGTGTTTGCTAAGTTAGCAATTGCTCTGCACTTGCTTGACATCTCTGTGTCCTGTGCTATAAAACTCGGATGCAATGACACACTCACATGGGATCCTGGACACAACAGATAAAACTGAGTAGCTTGGGAACTGGCAGTTATTGGTGAGAGATCACTTCTTGTAAGATTATCTGACAAATAAGGCTTTCAAAGAGTACCTGTGAGAGGCTGCTTTCAAATGACAAAAATGAATGGTGGCTTGTTCCTTTCTTTTTTCCTCCAAATCTGCATAAACCTCTGTTATGACAGCTAAGTGTAGCCTGTTCTCCTGACTCCACCCAGCGTGGCAGAAGGACCCCCTCCTTGTAGACACATGGGACCACAGAGCCTGTGGGAATAGCCAGTGCTGGGCGAGTTCACTGACAGAACCACGAAAAACTTCAGACTTTCTAATAAATTTCCCACAATAACCTACAGCCACTCCAAGGATACTGAATCCTTCGAAGGAAGAGTGTTTTTAATGCATCCCAGTGGACATGACTTGATAGAACATCAGTTATCTCCAGTTATACTGCAAACTGGGATAGCATGTATCTACGTTGCTCTCAGGCATCTTCTATTGATCTTATGGGGATACTTTAGGTATCTCATGAGTATAGCAACAAGATGTTCAGCCCTTGCAGAAATTCCCACCACCATGCCAAAACTGACTAATAGATTCAGTTTCTAATTTGTCGAATTTATCCAGTATCTAATTCCTCTTACTATGTAACAGATGGAAATATATATTAAAAAAAAGTGCTTCAGATGTGTTTTTGTTTTTTTTTTTTTAAACCACTGAGCTATTATCATCATTTCCATGGATGATTTCATCAAACTCAACAGAACAGTTTAAAAGGCCAGACAGCAAGACAGATTAGTAAACAAGGGCTACCAGCTATGGGCTCATCATTCTTTATGCTGTAACCCTGCACTGGCCTTTAGAAGACAAATTTCCTCTGTGCTCTGTAGTTTCTGCACCACGGCCCCATGATTAATTATCAGCCACCTCATGCAAAATCCRCCATGATGGATTGTCTGCAGGCATCAGCATAATTACTAACTAGAGTCATTGACAGTCCTTGTTACTGCAGCAACCAACCAGTAGGATGGAGAGGTGAAAGAAAATACTTCATAAGATGATGGGGCAAAGAGAGACAATTAGAAAAAGCAAGACCTACCACAGCAGTTATCACAGTCCCTTAGCTATAGGGATCAACAGACAGCTGACGGCAGAGAGAATAATCCACAACAAACCATTTAGGAATTGCAGCCTCTTTTGCAGATCACAGAATGCACATGATTAAGCTATAGTTTCTGCAACTGTTATTAGTTATTGATACACCAGATATTTTTAAACGAGTTTTTCCTCTATAGACTACATGGGAGTGTGTTGCTTAACTGCTTATAAAAAACACATTACAGTTTCTGATCCTCAAATGGATGAACCATGATCATAGTAAAAAAAGACTTGAAAAACTGACAGGGCTTTGAAACTTTTAGAGTGACCGTGGATTTTTTTTTTTTTTTAAGAAGACAACGAAAATAAATTGGATTGTGAACTCTGATAAACTGTAGAACTTCCGTGCTTTACTAAATATTTAAGTTGAAGYGTCATTCCTAGATTTTTAAACTCACGTCAGTGGGTCAATGGAAAGACTCCCATTCGATGGGGTTAGACACTACCTATTATTTCACCCTTATCTTCAATAGTCTACAGTCTAGTAAATTCATCATAGGAGCTTGGCTGCTCACAACCCCCACCTGTAAAGGCTACAGCCAGACCTGTGTCTGCCCTTTTTACCTGCCTTCTAAGAAACTGAGGAGATTTTGTTGTCCTCTGGGCCTAATTCTTCCTTTCCAGTCCTTTCTGCGTTAAGAGCAGTAGGTGGAGGCAAAAGGCATTTCAAAAAAAAAACCCAAAAAACATTTGGCTGTTCAGAAAATGCACCCACAAGGGACACGAACATGAGCAAAAGCAAGCTGGTTAAAAACAGATACATTGGGGGGGGGGGGGAGGCAGCCCTACCCATCAGCTACGGCCAGAAAACAAAGATAGGTATGGGGTTTTTTTCTTCTAATGAACTGGCCCTCCGAAGTGTAACCTTTTATTCTGCTGTCATCTTGGTGTGAAATTTTTACACAGACATATAACTTCTGAGTGGAGCTCTTAATGAGGGTGATATGAGAATGGTGGGGATTGAGTAGAAAAATAAATCCTGCTGCAGGGAAAGCTGTGTATGCATGTTCTTTTGTGAAATGTGATGATATACCACATTAAACACATATTGGCTGTTTGCCACTGAATCCTACCCTGAAACTTAACTGCATGTGAGTGGCAGGCTAAAATGAGACAGATGTTAAGGAAATAAAAGTGGAATGCCTTCAGGTACTTTTCTTGTAGCATTAAGATCGACTTGCGCTTGGTTACAAAGTGGACCTGCCATTCAACTATTCTCACAACCGGGTCAATCAGGATTAAGAACTGTAAGAGCTGTCTACTTAGCACATCCCCAGCAGCATCTTTAGTAGCTATAATATATTCTTGCAATTTTTCACTAAAAACTGCAGGCGCAAAATTACAAAATGAGATTACAGATACAAGAATTTGCACACTCTGCTAAATGTTTTAGCTGTAATCTCACTGTGAATTAACCAGATAAAAATAAACAAAAGGGGTTTTTCTATTGCTGCTGCCATTTTTACAACGAAGGCTATATTACAGAAAGGTTTTCCATTTTTATAAAATAAATGACAGCACTGTCTGACATCGTTAGTTAATCACCATGGTAAGGCTGCAGCACAAAGACACTAGCAGTTTTCAATTGCTCATTTTGTTCCAAATACTGCAAAAAACATACATCTGATTCAATTTTAATAAGATAATATTAAGGAATTTTACTAAGAAACTCCTATCATACGTTTATCAATATCTACTCAGTAGGCATGTCCTCAGCCAGAAAAAAATGAAATGTAATTTCTATATTAACACATTAAGATGATGAACTTATTGTCTAAGTCATTATAGAAAAGACCAACAATCTAGGGTTAAGACTTGTTAAAACACTGTAACACGACATGACAGTAATCAGCCCATAGAAAATAGCCCAAACTTTAGGTAAAGTTTATGCATGAAATCTTAGACTATATATGAAAATGAGAAATCTATGATTATCTCAAATATCACAAGTTTATTAAATATTAGCTATGATTAGCCAACACAAATACAATTATGTATGGGAATACATTCCATACATGCCACTATGTAAGGGAATGCATATTCCCTTATTCCACTATGGTATTTTTATCGAACTTCTTTCTGATAGGAAGCATTGTGACTTCCATATATGCATATAAAGCATATTTGAGAACAGTACTATATTGTGCATGTTTTAAGATGCCTATACTCTGACAAGAAACACACCGGTATTTCTGTGGAACAAGGAACCTGGGGAACGAGGTCTCTAAATATGAATCATAGCTCACCCTGTAAGAAATGGCAAACCTCAGTAATTAAATAAACCTTTCCTCTCAAATTTGAAATTTTCTGTGTTTTTAATACTTCTTTGTTAAAATTCCTCTTGTATGGGTAATTGTACATGCTTTTTACCATGGGGATCTTCAACTTCTA
The DNA here is from genome assembly GCF_003343035.1 of Apteryx rowi. NCBI lineage: Eukaryota > Metazoa > Chordata > Aves > Apterygiformes > Apterygidae > Apteryx > Apteryx rowi. The sequence continues at coordinate 208,893 of NW_020450661.1, read as the reverse complement.
GAGAGAGACTGAATCCTACGTATTTTTTCTGCTCCAAAATAGTGAGTTCATGTTCAGTTTTGTTGTCAGGCATTGGAAGACAAGTTCCAGGGAAATATGAAAACACCTTGGAGAAGGGAGTAGGGTGTGTGTGTGTGTGTGTGTGTGTGTGCTTTAACAGAAATTTGAGCAATCCACAACCCTGCAGATTGAGAGATCCTAGAAACATATTCTCAGATAGATATCCTGCCATATTCTTCATGAATACTGGAAAAATCTTTCATGAGCAGGAGACAAGGGAGTGTTATTCCACTTATCCCTCTTTTATAGTGAACACTTTTCATCATGGATAATTTCTGCAGAAAGGTATGCAACTTTTAAAATTTAGGAAAACAAACTCATGTGTGATTGAATAGTAAGCAATGAAATACCTTGTGCTATAGTATATTGTATTGAGTTATTAATATATAAGATATCCCAAACTGATACTATTGTGACCAAGACTGATTCTTTTTGTATACACACTATGTTATTTAGCATTGATTTCTATTTAAAAACACCTGTCTATATGCTGTTACTAAAATCCTGGAAATATATGGTTACAGGTGTTTGGCATGCTGTACAATGTATGTCTAAGATATAACAGTACCAGAAATACGGCATACTTTGTTATATATTATTGCTAAAATACTTCACACAGCTCCAGTGTATTTTAGAAAGGAAGCAATTTAGGTTTTATAAAATATGGACCTAATATTCAGGGGGGACAACTATATATATATATTTTTAAGCTTAGAAACATCTCAGTGTAACAAATTCACGAGGAATCATCAAATTAAAATGTTAAAATTATTAATATTTCAATTATTGTTGTTTGAGTTACTGCTCTAATAACATTTATGAACCTGATATGGACAGATGTTTTAGAAAACAACCATGACTTTGAAGGGAGATTTTTGGATGATGTCAAACTGCAGATCTTTTTGGAGGTTAAGAAGAGTTTTAATTATTTGTGGTGTTCTGTAGTCCAAAACTGTTTTAACTATACAGATAAACAGAAATATCTAAGGTTTTCATTCTTATATTTAACAATGACATACAGAGGAAGACTATATATTTATCTTGATGGTCTTTTGTTTTCCATTTTCAAGTATATTTTCCTTTTGAATTGGGTAAAATTATTATGTACTTCTTCTGTGTGTGGTAAATATTCCATAAAACTCTTAGTAAAATTGTCAAGTAACACAAAACATATATATATATATATATATTTTTTTTTCACATATATAATTTCCCATTAATTCTGTTAGGGGAGAAAAACTGAATGATATTTACAAAAAAGAAAAAAAGGCAGAAAAAAACATTCAGAGATAAGTATTTTGCTTAAGAAGTGTGCCAACCTTTTATTAAAAACTCTCAGACTCGGGCCCAAATTAAAGAAAAATAGCTTCTGGCAGAAGTCCCAAGTCAGTTCTTTTATCACTTATATGATCACGTCACTGTACAGAGCAGAAATGTAAAATTACCTTATTTTAAAATCTATTCTTACTAAAATTATTCCTTAATCCACTTGAAGTGTAATATTTAATTTTGTGGCAATCATTGTGTAAATTATAAATTCTAAATTATAGTGCCTACATTATAAGTTTGAAATTCCATATCGAGTGGCTATAAGCTACAGCCTTTACCTGAAGTATTATGACTTTCTACACAAAAAGTACATGCATCCAGCACTGACTCACAAAGTCTTAAGATAAATTTTTAACTCGAAAACCAAGTAACAGCATTATTTTTACATTATAAGCAGTGCTTGTGCCATAACAGTTCTTTATAGCTACATGAACTGGAGCAAACAAAAAACAAAGAACTTCAAACAAACCAACAAACAGTAAGTGTAACCGTCTCCAAAGAAAACTCAGATCTGAAATTGTCCTAGAATCTCAGTATTTGATAAAGCTCCTCAAGAATTTCTCACTCTTCAAGTTCATTTCCAGAATTTAGATGACTTCAATGCACAAGAAATAAAAGTTTGTTAGCAAGACAATAAGTTGGAGAGGCTGAAAAGAGGGCTTCCCCCCCCCTCCAAAGTGTCCTCGTAACTAATGTAGGGAGTTAAGCTTCACAGAGAGTTAGGATTAATTCCATTTTTCTGTTGAGCTCTGCAAGAAATAACTTCTTTCCCTACCACTTGCAGGCAGCAGAGGTGACCTTTCGTAGCAAGAGAGGGTTTGGAAAAGCATGGTCRCCTCTCGCAGAACGCGCGGCACCAACGCTTGCCTTGCTGCTCGGGGAGGCGCAGGAGGTGCCGCTGCCACGGGCTGCAGCCGCAGCGTTCCCATTGCCTCTGACGAGGGAATTTCTGCTGTTGGGAAAAGTGCGTTTGAAATATTTAATTGCAGTTGGTTGTATTTTTTTGTTTCATTCCACAAAAATCCACAAGTGAATCCTGCTTTAAACAAACCAATATAGAAAATATGCTGAGGATTTAAGTAAATTCAGATTTAGTGCCTTATTTTATAAACATCATAGTTCATAGACAGTAAACATGGTTGCTGACTATCTCCTTCCCCCCGTATTTAGGACAAAGCTGACAGGCAGGTTACCAAAAAGTGGCTTTGGTCAGTTCCCATACTGCCTTCATCCAAGTTCAAAAGAGAAACATGCAACCCATTAGCTGAATTTCTATTATATGTTATTAAAGAGAACACCTCTCCCTGCAAACACCTGGAAACCCTTTTCCATGCAAATCTAGGCAAGAGCTGAATGAGGAACAACACGCCTCAGGGTGGACAACCCAGGCTGAACGCCCCCAGCTGCGGACGGGGACAAGGACGCCGGCGCAGAGTGCTGCGGGCAGTGGGGCACCTCTGCTCGAAGAGCAGAGACAGCCCTAATACTGCATTAGAAAAGTCAAATAGCTTCACAGCTTCCAACCACACTTTTCGTTGCGCAAACTACGAAAACAACAGTAATCAAATCTTATATTTTGGCATCTAATAGTTACCTAATGGTCAGAAATAATTCCCCTCTCAGTCATACCTACTGATACCATCTGTAGTCGTGCAATGAAGGGAAGCGTTGCAGGGCTTGGGTTAGAGCATTTCTTCTCTATCGTTTCACAAGGTCTACTTTTTTATTTATTTATTTTTAATATGTTAGACAATGTAGATTTGCTCAGAATAGAAAATTCTATGAGTCTCTGCATTTTCAGCATAGCTAGGGATGAAACTGTGGCTTCCTTAGCTTGCTAAATCTTCTGACTTATATGTAAGAGCTGCACACTATAAAATGTCTGAATTTAGTCCACCTAATTACTAGTTTGGTATTACAAAAAGTTTTCTGATTAACATCTTAAAACTAGAAGTATCAAATATTTCTGAAGAACCCAGGCAATTTGTGCTAAGTTTTTTTTTTTTCCAATTTTGCTCATTGGCTATTTTCTCCAAAATCAATCTATGGATTATAAAAAGTGAAATAAATACTTCTGTGCGGAGATGCTGGATTGACAGCAGGCACTGAGCATAAAGATTCCTCTGTCCACGAACAAGTCAAGAAACAGCCTTACCCACATCAGAGCAACAACTTTATAGTTCCAAAGGCAACTTAATCTTTCAAGTATTAAAGAATGTATGAAATACAAATTATTTTCATAGTAACTAAAAAAGATGCTTCAAAGGCAATTGTTGGCTGCAGTTGCAAGGGTCACTTCCCCGTCTTTCCCCCTTCCCCTGATTAAAACGCTGATATAAGTAGAAACATAACACAGTAATAATCCTACATAATATCTCCTAACTTTATCCGTTCCTGTCCTTAGTATATTGAAAAGGCAGCAAGCAATATTCTAAACAAAAATCAAAAAACCTGAACAACCAAAGCAAACAGCTCTCAACTGAAAAAGCTCAAGAATTCTCATCAAGAATAAAAAATAAATCCTGTTTTGCATTTTTATTAGATTAGATTCATGTAATGACCACTATCTGTCATCAGCAGAGTTCCAGGTTAGCCAACATTGTCCCATTCCCAAGCTGGAACACTTCAGAGAAATATACGCCAGCCCTCTAAGCAAAAGCGAGGGAGCGATGCTAGCAGATAAAATCACTGGAATTCGACTGAATAGGAACAAGGACAATGCATCATTGCCAAATATGTAAAGTAATAGCACTATAAATTATAGCCAAAGAAAGATATTGCTTCCTGTAAGTGCAAACCTCCAAAGCTGGATGAAGCAATCAGCAAAAGAGCACTGGACGGTGTGGAGGGGGAAGGGAGAAGAGGGGAACGTATTTTGATACTAGTGCAGCGAGACCATATGAGACATCACTTAAAACTTTAAACCGAAAAGGGAATTTATTTTGAACTAATGGTTATTGGAGCAGCTCTTTTTATTTCCTGTGTTTCTTCATGGTCTCAGAGCATGGATTACTTCTGTCGGAGAGAGACTGCACTTTCCCCAGAGCTGTACAATATCTGCACCACATTGCCGTCCTATATTTTCAGCACTATCCGATAAAGAAAGCCACAACTAAAGCCTTCCCCTTCTACAGACTTCCTGTATATAGTGCATGCCATGATTTCTTTCTAACTGGAAAAAGAAATGAAAGAAAAAAATGGTGTTGTATTCTCTCTGCTGGCCCCTGCTGTGCTGCAAGAATTTTCACCTGATTGGCAAAATCACGAAGCTGCAGTATAACAGCCCTTGGTCTTTTGTTAGGAGAGAGAAAGCACATAAGGACAGTGGTTGATTTTAATATGGTTACAGTTCTTCGTATCCTGTATTTTAAATCACATGGAGCAACCTTTCAAAGTCTATTTGGAAAGCATATCTAAGAGGCTGCAACTTCTTAGAGAACCACCATGAACAATTTGCTGCTTCTCCTTTTTCCCCATCATCCTGGCCCCACAACCATTCTCAAATCTTTTTGCCAGAGTCATTATAAGCTCTAATGAAGTTACAGCCTCTTACCCCCCAATTACAGATCCTTTCTTTTCTCTTCCATTTGTTCCATCCATCCATTAATTTTGCTCATTATCCTTTTTCACAGACAAAGGAACGGCAGAAATCAGGACAGTGGGTTCCAGATTCCTCTGCTGTTGCTATTAGTGGAGAAGCAGGTCAGCAAACACAAGGAGATAATAAATGCTGCTACGGTAAGGCAGCTGGAAACAAGTTTGCATTTTCTGCCACAGACTCTGAGATTGTTCTGCCAGCAAAACAATGATTTAGGCCATCTGGAGTCTCTAGACAGCAAAGAAAATAAAATCATTGAAGAAATGATTTTCACTAAAAAGATAAGGATAAGGGAAAATGCACAAACATGAAACCTATCAGTGCTACAGATTTCTTAATGTTACATTTCATACCACTTTTCCAGAAAGGTGTGATTTTTAATCAGCCTGAAGTATGCAACAAAACGTATGAAATGGCTTACAGTGGTTTATTCCAGCGTGGGGGTGGGGGTGAACGAATACCTAACTAAATACATACGGATTCTTCACAATGAACTTCTCTGAACATTGTAGTTCTCAATACACGTGTCAAAGAAGGTCCTAGACAGCGCACAAGAGAGAAGGAACCAACAGGATGGCTGCCCAAGAAAGCTTCTAGGAACACGGGAGGTGCGCATGCTTCAAAGCAACACACTGCCAGCAACCTCTTCAGCTGAAAGGTAAGCACCAACAGAGGGAAATCTAAGAAACAGCAGGAACAAGTAAAAGTATAGGTAGAGGGTGCCACAAAAAATGCCTCCTGCAGTTTTCTGCACAACGTGCAGCACCTGAGTCATGCTGCCACCCTGCCTTGGTTTTTGTTGACAAAGGAAAAAACAACAAAAATCCTCCACAAAGAGTAACCATGTAGCCTTACACTGCCTTTTGATTAAGCCTGTTACTTCACATCTTGCGTATTGAAACCATATTCATATATTTGTCTCGTGTTTTTCCAGCCTTACCAGATGAGATAGTGTTGTTATAAAAGGAGCAAATGAGCACGGTGTCGGCTTACAGACCCAATTTTCCCAGCTGTACCACATCTTTTTTGAAATGTTAACTCCACAACTTTCTGAAATGCGGTACCCAAAACCTGAACAGGAGTCGTGCAACAGAGCATTGCCAATGCTGTGAACAGCGGGATGCATCCACATAGGCTCCAGTTCCTGGTCTAAAGAAGTGCTGCTGTGCAAGCTTCTCCATCCTCTACTTGCTAATTATTTCTATTTAAGTGTAAAAACATTGCACTTGCCATTACTGAATAGATCTCCCTTACTGAATGGATCTCCTTTTCAGATTAATTTACTTGTCAAAATAATTTTTAATAGTAATCTTGTCATGCAATGTGTTTGCAAGGCCTCCCAGCTTGCTGCTGGTGGCAAAAATACAAGAAGCAGGTCTCCTAAATAAGCAGGTATTATAACAGCCTTCTTTCTATAGACAAGGAGCAAAGAATATTCTGAAGAGACATATCGTTTAAAAAAACAATAAAAACTAAAAAAAAACCCATAAAAGTATGGACCAACAGAAACAGCACTTCCAATATTTCACATGCACTGTGCAGATGAAACTGTCTCTTATAGAATGCATCATACTGGCATTTCAAACAGATACAGCAGTGCTTTCTGGAAGAGAGCAATGGGGTGGACAAAAGTCTTATCAGAACTTGCCTACTTTCTTTTCAACTGACGAAATTATGAAAGATGTTCATTTTTAGAGAATACTACTTGTCTGAAACATGAGCTCAGTAGCTCTAGTAATGTGGAATATACATTTTAATACTCACTAAACCTATTGTCTCAGTGAAGGATAAAAAAAGAAAATGTAAAAGAATCATTAGATAACAAAGGCAAATGAATATGCTTCCAATTTATTTTTAAACAGATTTTTATTCATATTTTATTAGTCTGACTTTGATGGAACTTGCAAAAGCAGTTACTCCCTGTTATGCCCTTAAAAATAAATAAATAAATAAATAAATAAATAAATGTGCTTTATAATTCATAAAAATCTTCCTGTAATTAGAAGCTAGGGATTCGGGCAAACAAAATAGAAGCTGCAATACTGCCATATTTAAAGTGTGTTTAGAGACTTTAAAAGGCAATATACATTATAGACAATGTTTGCATATTTTTACAACCTTAGCATGACATTATTATCATATAAGAACCAAAAATGTGATAAAGAATACTATTAAAGAGTTTGCACAGAGTAGATAAGAAATGTGTGGTTAACAGGAGTGATGTGCTTCATAATTAGGTACCATGAAGAGGTATTATTGTGACCCTCTGGCTGTGACTTGACCTCCATTTGCAGATAAGAGTTGTGAAAAAATATTACCATTTAGAGGCACACATTCCACTTGAGCAGGAAGAGAAAAAGATGCAGCAGTAGGAGCAGCACAAGCATGACCCTAAACTGAACCTGGCTCTCTCTGGTGTAGCAGATGTTTTTACTGTGGTCTATAATTTGCAGGCTCTTAAAAGCTCTCAGATTTAGCTTGTATATTTTGCAGGAGTCAGTGTTCCAGAACCCATGATAATAAAAGCTGGCCCTATATGTGTATGTATAAAAACACAGATAGAAAAATCTTCCTCTATGTTAGAACAATAAAAAGGCACACCAAAACGTAGATGCATAGCCACAAATATATCCTTTTTTAATATATATAATTATACATGGATCTGCAGTGTGACTAGTGAGTGTTTATATGTCTGTAACCATAAAAAGAAAGGTTAAAGGATTTATAGTTCAATCAGCCCAATGCATATACTGGATCAAAGATTAAATTTACTTGTAATCACAGAGAAAATAAGAAAGTGTCAAGTAATGGTAGCATAGATCCACTCGGAACAAATCGTATCAAATCAATCGGATTCCTTCTCTAACAAGGTAAGGAGTCTTCCCAACAGAAAGACAGCAGAAGTCATACATCTTGACATTTCAATGCTTTAAAAACTGTTTCATTAACATTAACATCCCCTAAGTAAGGGAAATCTGCTACAGACAGGCAGTGGTTGAGCTATCCTCAAAAGAAAACAGGGTGGATACGCAAAGCGGTCACTGCCATAAAGGTGATATTGGTTAGTCTTGCTCCAGTGCTAGGAGTGATGGATACAAAAGCTTGCTTATTTTTTCAGCTGTGACAGCTGGTCTACCAAAAAGACCTATTCTGTATACCTTGCCCCACTACCCTCAGACCAGTATAGCTACAACATTTTTACTTCTGCTTGTAATAAAAGTTATGAAAGCTGCATGCTTTCCATGTAAGTGGAAGAGAAATGCTTTACAATTTTGCCAGTCCTCAAACTCTCTTACTCAGGTGCCAATCTTTAAAAAGGTTTCAAAAAATATCTTGCAAATTACAGGCTTCAGTAACAAATTATGAGAAGGTATAACTACTGAAGGACACCTGGGTAAATATAGAAGCAGCCTGCAGAGCTCCTGCAGAAGGAAATCCTGCCCTGCAAACCTTTCCGAGTTCTTTGCACAGAGATAAAGGTGGCCCAGCCTATAGCCAAGCCCACTTGGATTTTCATGAGGTTTTTAAGGAATTTAATAAGCCAAAGCATATGATGAAAAACCTGATGCAAATAAATACCTGACTAAAGGGTAAGGTGTCGAAGGTAAAAATAACTGGCTAGTTCTCACAGGAGATCACCAGTGGAGTTTTGCTATAGCCTGCACTAGGACCTATACCATTCAATATATCCAAAAATTACCTGGAAAAAAAGGAAGTTAACCACAGGGTGACTAAGTCTGCTGCTGATATGAAGTTTTTCTATGCAAAAAGGACAATGGCCAGCTGTGGAGAATCACAGAAGGACGTACAGGGGGAGACTGGGCAATACTTGGACCATACTGATCCGGTACCTTTCTGCTGCAGCACAAGGGTGAAGACTGCTGTTACATATGCATTTGCTAAAGATTGGTTTTATTCTTAAAAAGCTTGCATATGAAAGTTGCCATTTTTTTCTCTCATGTAGCACTATTTTCACTTGAGCAAATTTAAATGCTATTTTTCACTGAGGTGTCAGTTGGAAAATTGCCCTTTTGCTTTAGTAAATGGTAATGGGAAATTTTCCTTCAACAGGATTTCGTTCCATGTGATTCTCCAGGTAAAAAGGTGGGAAAAAGTAAATGGTCCTTTAACCTCATAACAACTTAGGTATTATGTGAAATACAATCCAGTTATACAACTCTTGGCTGAAATACAAAGGGAAATCTTTCAATATGCATCAGATGAAGGTCTTAGGGCCACTAATTACTAGTACTCTTTTTCATTTGATGGCACTCAGAATCTGTATTCTGATTTTGTTAATCTGATTGTAGAATGATCACCCAATAGCTAAACAGATTAAAATTTTATAATGTAACATACAATTGTAATAGCTGAGCAACTCAGTTCGAAAACCAGTATCGGTCGAAAAAAATCCCTATTAGGCTTCACACAGTTTCTGGCATGTATTCTTTTATTGATTTGCCTGTGTTTAAGAGAGCGTATTTTGTTGTTTTTTATGGCAGAAATAGTGGATGGAAYTAGAAATAGAAGATTTTGTGAAGTCTGGGAATAAATGAAACAGTGGTGATAAATACATACAATTATACAGAATTTCATTTTTACCTAGTGAAAATTGAACTCATTTGTTAAGAGGGTAACCAAGAGAGTCACAGGAAGATGATATATCAGTAACAAATTCTTCTTACTAAAGAAACAGCTCCAGATATTTTGAAGATATGAGCAAGCACATGTTGACTGGCTTTGAAAAGCTGAAGACCCAGTGAGTTTTACTCTATTGGTAAACCAATTGACATAAATATCAAAATTGTATAAATAAAAATTGCAAATGAATGGCAAAACTACCTATTCAAGAAAGACAAATTCATGCCCATGGGGGCTAATAAACCAAAAGCAACTCATGTTATTAATTAGGAGAGTGATACCAAAGATTCACATTAAGATCCAGCCAGTGCAAGCCTGCTACCTTTGTTGACAGTGTTTTTTAGGACAGCAGTAATTTAGAAACTGAAAAGCATGTTGTAACAAGAAAATTAAGTCATATTGTCATCTCAAGGGACTCAACGCCATCATCAGAGAAATGAGAGTTATAGACTGCATTTATACGACACAGAAATCCTTGCTATAGATCATAAAACTAATTGTGAATAGCATAGAAATAAATACAATGAAACTTACTGCTTTTATCTCATGAGGAACTAAGTAGACAAAAATAGCATCTTTAGGCTATAAAGCATGCTTAATCTGCACAAAGCAACGGACCTGAGGAAGAAAATGAGAGCAACAGAAAAAAAACAAAGTCTCTGGTAAGCAAACCATAGTTTTACTCATGTGTCTATGTAATTTCAGCTTTTCTTTATTGCCTAAAAGAAAGGATTTGTTTGATAACTTTTGGAAGAAGTAGGGACTGAGGAAGAAGGGCGGTATAAAACTATGGAGATTGTTAATGGTTAAAATACATTTTCATTTTCACTCCTTTTACATCACCATTACATCATCATCTGTAACAACGGACCAATAACCCAATCTCTGGCACAGGTAAGTATGTGTGCATAGAATAACAGAATGCAAATTTGCCAAGTTGTCTCCTGTATGAAATTAAGCAGATGCTAACATAAACAGTCTCCACCATCATCTTTGGAGGAAAAAAAAGGACATAATCATAAAGATGTGCACTTCCCTGTATTAGTTGTTTAAGTTAGAAGAATCTGTACTGTCCACTGTCAAACATAGTAAATACTCTAGTTCCATAGAACTTTCTTTTAAATTTACTATTCCTTAACATGCATAAAAGACTTGAGTAGTACATACTTTGGCTTTCAAACAAAGGTCTTACAGGTCATCACTAAGATAAAACACAGCTAAATTAATTACAATCAAAAGAGAATGAACGTAACACTCACTTGTAATTTGGAAGGAGGAAATTCCCCTTGGAATACACATTTTTTATAATTTCAGATCATGCTTGACCTCACCTCCTTTTTTTTTTTTTTTTAAACCAAGCCTATTAATCAAATACATCCCAGAGGTGGCTAATGATCTTTCCGAATTCTAATAGAAGCAGAAAGTCAAGGACAGCACAAATTGATCCACATCACCTACCTTATGAAGTTTACAATGCTGACAACGCTTCCCTACTTTTACTCGGATTTGCAGCCCATCTGGTTATTGTAACACTGCTGTTTAAGAACTAAAAACAATCTGACATACTGTCTCCCAAAGGACTAGATGACAGATTTTGTCTCAGTACAATATATCCCTTAAAATCTATGTTGTATTTTTTTTCCTTCAGACACAAAGTTAATGGGGCAGTCAATGTTTCTTTTACAATCCTCCCTAAAACATGAAGCCACCATCACAGCAAATGGCTGTTGCTGACTATAATTTTGCTATCTGAACATGTTTTATGGAAATTGCTTATTTATAAAGCAATTTATAAATTTTTATTTTTATTTATTTTTATAAATTTTTAAAAAAATGTTTATCAACATTTCCATATAAAGCTTTGGTACCACTAGACTTCATTTATTAAATGATATCACAGTTTGCATTCTTCAAATGTCTAGCAGATTTTTGAAAACACGCTAAAAAATACAAAACAAGACACAGCAGCACACAAGACTTCTGTCATTCACAGACCTCACAAAAGAGCCTCCTGATGCAAGTCTTTTTCAAAGACAAAAATCAGAAACAATACTTCCAGCGTTGCCTTTACACGCAAAATCTCAGCAACAACTAAATCTGAGATCCATTGCAACAACGGTTATTCATAGGAAAGGAAGGACGAGTTTTTTCCTATTTTTCCCATTTCTGTAATTAAGARGATTGGGAAGTCTTTCATGGGCACAGATGGGCAAAAACTGGAACTCACTAACTCAGTTCCCACCCAGCACAAACTGGGAAGGGAGATGGAAGTTTCAGCTTGTGGCATCGCTGCTTTTGACCTTTAAAGAATATACTGCTCTCCCACAGCAGAAACATACAGAGGGAAGCGAAACATTACTTTAAATGCTAAGGGATGAATGCCTATGTTATCATAGAGATTAATTAATAAGTGAGAGATTAACTGCATTATTAGTCACCGCACAGACTGCATTTTTTCCCTAAACATGAATATATATTGGAGGAAAAGTTTGCTGGTATTGGGAGGGGAAATAGGAGGTGATCTGCTATTAAAATATATAGAGAGTAAATTTGTTTTTATACTGAACAATACATTGGTGATATATAAAACAAAACTTTCTGATTCAGGAACCTATGTACATATCTGCTGTTAAGAACTGTGCCATGCCTGGTTCCAGATAGAAAGAGGACAACATGAACATAGGAAAACGAAGGACTCAATCCATAGGTGCTGAAAAACTGCTGTAGTGAAAAATCCACTGTGCATGTTTTAAATAGTAAAAAGAAGAAGAGAAAGACAATCAAACAGAAAATACTAACATTTTGTCACAGAAGGAAGAGAAACAGATAACAGGACAACYAGAGATTTACTCTATTCTTTACATAATGGTAATGTGGAAAGAAATGATTAACAAAGCATGGAAATGTACAAAGATGAAAACACGAAAAAGGAGTGAGAATACTATTGCTTTAAAAAAATTGTATTGAAATGATGACTTTATTTAAATTGAAGACATAAAAAGTAATATAAAAGAAAACCTTGAGAAGATTATGACTGTAACAAAGCTTAATTAAAACAAGGAAATAATGAATTAAAATGACAAAGCAGCTCAAGTCATCCCATTGTTCCTGAGCTTGCACATCAATATCCATCCCAGAAAGGCCAGCAGGAATCTGCGATATCATTTGTTGATCATTTATTTACATTACACAAGACACATGGGTCTCAGTTTAAAGGGACTTTTTATTAGTGTTAAGCTTGACATAATTTTCACAGTATTTTTTCATATATTTTCCTTTTTTTTTTTAATGTTGACTCTCATTCAACCAAACAATACTATTTTTTGCAGCATTCTTTCTCTAGCATTGCTGCTATTGTTATAAAGTTGAAAATGAACTGCCATGCATCCTCAGAAACTTTTTTTTTTAATTAACAAAAACTGGTGTTTTATGCATCCAGATATAGAGAAAAATAAAGAAACACATATGAGAGAGGTGCTTGATTAAGAGCCTCATTAAACCAAACGCTTCTGATGACATGGTCAGAATCTTCTTCTGAGTTCCCATTGCTCTAGGGAAGGGATTTAATGCCCTAAGTGTATATCTAGTATACTAGATACTAGTATACTAGATAACTTCCATAATTGATATGAAAATGAAATCCATAATACTTCCATAATTGAGATGAAAAGACTGCTTTGCTAAACGCTTAACGGGTAGAGTTACAGCTATACTTTCTTTCCTCCTTCTGCCTAACTTAGAACTGGAACTGGAGCATTAGAAGATATTCCTACCCATATTTCACTTTAAAATACTTTTATTAATGGCTGCCTCACAGATGCATTTGTCAAATAGAAACGCTCACTTTAAAACCACTGAACTGCTTCCCTTTCCCCCACCAAATGGTTTGGTTTTTAAACTGAGAAGTGCTATATCACAAGAAAGTTTGAATGTAATAGATGAAGCACATTGAAGTCACCAGAATTCAGAGTAGTGGCAGATGATAGATATGAATTAGTCATGATTTTACTGAAAGAAAAAAAACACAATTCCTCTAATTACAACAGCACTATAAAAACATTTGAAAACTACAATGACAGAAGAAATTATTGAAGGAAAAAATAAAAGTTTATCAAATTATCTAACATAACCGACTATGATTTGAAGGATCATCTTGCTCATCTTGAAGGTTACCAATTTTATTCTATTCTATCTGTACGATGGAAGAGTGAGTAGAGAGACAGGTTTTTTGGAGGGACAGATTTCTTTGCCGCTTGCTCCCACACGTCCAAGAAACTAGCAACTGTTTACCTTGACATTCAGAAAATAGGACCGAAAGGATGTTAGTATTAACAGGTAAAGTCTAGGGTTACATAAGGGCTTCAAACTCACTGGAAGTCAAGTACTTTTTAAAGACAATGCAAGTTAARAAATTACATAGGAAAAGCTAATTACAAACAAATAACAGTATCCAAATAATGGCACCCCAAGATTAAAATGACCCTTTTAATGTCTGAATGCCACAATCTCCATGCTGCAGTGATATAATTTCCCTTTTTTCCATGATACCAGAGGATATATTTTTAGGATATGTTATTTCATATATAGGATACTATCTTTGCCAATGAATTGGCTAGTTTGTTGAAGCTTTTTGCTTTATATACATTTCTTCTGTTGCCTTTGCTCTCCAGCTTTTCCCACAAAGATCAGCTAATGGGACCACCTTGCAGCGCAGCCAGGCTGCAAAGGAAGCTAAGCTGATTCAGTCCAAGGACACTTCATGATGTGAGCCAAAACACAGTCAGGTAGGATGACAGGCAGCTTTGCTTTAAAAGCACACTCCTGACTTAAACAATACTGTAGTGGCACCCACTGTGTCTAAGATACAGAAACAGGGCACAGGTTCAGAGGCACCCCAGTGAGTCGAGACTCATCTTTCCTGAGTGAATTCCTGATGAATATGGCATTTTGTGTTACTCTGTGGACCACCTATTTCTCTTCCTGCACTGAACAGAGAACCTCGTAGCCTATATAGGATTAGATTTTGAGAGCCAGAGCAGGTAAAATTAAACACTGTAGTCTGTAAATCTAATACTGGATCTATGCTCGAGTTCACCGTCTTTTATAACTAAGTTCACCATGTTTGTAATAGGGTTAGGGTACTCGCCTATCTCTCAGGCACCGTGAAGAAGAACACAACAAATATGATTTAGATTATGAGCCAAATAAACACCTCAGATAGAGAGAAATATATTTTAAATCTTTACAGAAAATGACCTAGCTATCAAATAATTTACAGGATAACCTATCTGTAGGACTGAACACCATATTTCAAATCTGCCTCAAAGTGTTCTCATTGGGCTTGACTGCAGTGTCCGCTTCCCCCTCCATCAGTTTGAAAGCACATTACTCTTTATCAAAGAAACACCCTGCAAAATATCCTATGTGTGAACAGAATTTAGAAAAAGCAGATTAGTCTCCACAGGAGGCTTTTTCTATCGCCAGTACACCTCAGCCAAGAACACTTTATCTCTGGCTGTCACACGGTCTGACCTTGGCCCGGCGAGCTGCGCTCGGCCCCACCACCAGCCACTGGCTCGCAAGGTCCCAAACGCCGCTGCAGTTGCTGCTGCGCTTGGGCACCGCAGCTACTGAACTGACAGAGAGAGAGCGAGAGAGACCCTACAAAATATGTGGGAGCCCAATAAGGTCTCGTTTGTTTGTGCTGTGTAATAGCGCAAGGATATCCAAATAAGTAGAACTGCTGAAGCAGTATGTGCTCCGGGCTGGTCTGTAAAGCATGAGTTAGTGTGTAAGAAATGGTCGCTGGGCCTAAAGTAGAATACTATCTGCTAAAGGTCTTCTAAGGCTTTATGACTGTAAGAGATATTGAGCACTTTGAACAGCAAGTGCCATATATATATATATATATATATATATATATACACACACACACACACACACCTTTGTTATCAGTAAAATAAATCAGTCTTGCAGCCAATTCAAACAGAGTTGATCTAGTTAAGGCATATGATTAATCAAAACTGGAATTATTGATATCCCAGTGTCACATAACCCGGGAAGTGAAAACTTGCAACTAAAAAAAGCATTGAAATATATTTTCCTTTTTTTTTTTTTTTTTAAGTACTGAGATCCGGTTTCTCAAACAAGATAATACAGCCTTTTATATATTACTCAAAGCACAAACAACTAGTATTTAATGGTACTAAAACATTACTGGGCTGCTGGCGATTCCTGAAACATTCCTCCAGGGAACAGTGAAACACAGCATGATTAACGATTTAAATTAACCCAAGTATAGCGATAACAAGTACTTTAATTAGTGAGAAAATCATATCAGAAGCTGTGCTACAGTAATTTGATACAATGCAATTTTTAGAATCGAATGAAAAGTAATCAAGTTACAATAAAGACAACTGAATAGGAATGTGCACAGAACTAAAGTAGCGTCACACCCAATTAATGTCCCCTGGTAGTGAATCTATTAGTTTTGTGACGGGGTCCCAGGAGGATGCATACAAATAGGGCACTGGGGACATTAATTACATGTGACAATATTTATAAAACTCATACTCTCATTTGTATTACTGAACAACAAAGTTCCATTAGCAATTCATTTTGGAATTGCCACCAAAGCCTAAACCAAAAATCTTTAGCAAAGCACGGCATGCGTCATCAGTAAAATCCACAAAATATCACAAAACTAACACAAGGAGCTTACTTGTCCTCAGCACCACAGGCTGTCTTCATAATTTCTTGTAATCTCCTGATAATGACCACCTCATCACTCCTAAGTAGCAAATCCAGCACCAGCTGTATTACCTGCACCAGCTCAAATGATGAACTTCTCCATTCAAGGTAACTGAAAAGGATCATCTGTGTGGACGTTCTTCTTTAGAAGGAAGCTGTTTTTAAAYAGTTTCACATATCTGCATCTTTTGTTTCACTGCTGATGACAGAAGAAATCTTCCTATATCACTTTACTTTTGTATCCTTATGTTTTTGGGTTGTGTGGGGTTTTTCTTTTTTTGGGGGGTGGAGTGCAAAGAGAACGGTGTTGGGCTGTACATGCAAACAGCAAAATCTGTCTGACCTGAAGCCTAAGGGGTCTAATTCTGTAACCTTCACTCATGCTGACAAGCAATTATTCACAACAATAATCCCATTGAAATCCACAGGAACTGGCTGCATACGTGATAATCAAGACTAAGAGTTTAATAATTATAACTTTGGATTTCAATCAGTCTTCATATGGAAAGGTATCTATGGAAAAACAGCAGCTGCTCCAATAGTTATATAATAATGTTATAGGTTTTTCTTCCCATTAGGCTAATTTATATTTCCTGAAAGAATAATTTCAAATCCTGTCTCTCTTCACAAAGCAAAAAGAGAGTTTTGTGAAGCAGGTATTTTGATATTCCAAACATGTAAGAAAATTTTAGAGCCCTGAATGCATTTTATCCTGTGAGGGGGAATCTTCTATCGTGTTTACTTTGCAGAAGAACTGCATGTTGTTTCTACAAATGGTTTACAAAGCAAAAGAAGAACAAAATTTGAAGCAGATCTAAGAAACYACCATTATAAATTGAACAACTGTCAAATGTGAATGGAAACTATACACATTTCCTTTAAAAGTAGGGAGATAATTTTTGTTTAGTTTTGATTTTAAATATAGAAAAAATTAAATGGACCTGTGACTGTGGTTATTTCCCAAATGCATTTTCATTATCCTCCAGCAAACAACAGTCAGTCTTTGTGATACAAATGAAAAAAGATGTTTTTATTTTAACAGGAAAAATTAAGGGGACATACCATTTCCTCATTCCTTCTCCAGTTCCAGTGTATATAAATACCCTATCCAAGCTCTAAAGAGAATCTCTATTAACTGATATTACTCAGAATTTTGAAAAGAGCTTCATTACACAGGTCATATAGACACCTGGCTTCCCTCCTTCCAAAGAGAAGTACCATGACATGCTGATGGCAAACTGTAAATGAGAATAAATGTTGGGGCATGATAAGAATTCATGTCAGTTAATGATAGAAAGTAAAACTAACAATAAAAACAGCGTATGGCCTACTCATTCGGAGGGCTGTTCTACGTAAACAGCCTGTTTTAAAATTGGGAAATCTCATAATATATCTACTGACATCTATAATATAATAAATCTCAATGATAAATCTACTGCTATGCCATGAGATATAATTAGAAGCTTGTAAGCACTTAATTCTAAAATTTAGATGATCACCTTTTTTGCATTAGCTATATCAAGATAGCATTTTATATATGGCCAGTGCTGGAAGGGATGATATGAGATGTTTTCTTCATTAGAATCATTTTCAAAAGCACCCTAAGCGTAACTTTAAAAATTAAATACACCCCAGCAATCCGTTTTTATAAATTGTTAGATTTCAGCCTTTCTCAACCAAGAGACATTGAATGTATCCAAAGTACTCTACAGACTACAAACACAACAAGGGCTCCCTTCTCCCTTGTGTGTGAATTGCAATAATTTACAATATATTTAGAACTCTTATGTTGAAATGAGCAGTGGCTTGGGCTTCATGTCTAGACAAGCATATCAACCCCAGGAAAACCATCCAAGGCAATGGATTCACCTTCAGAGACTTTCTCTTCCATGCTGGTAGCCATTTTTCCCATACAGTTAAGGTACTGAGTTTCTATAAAAAGAAAAACATGACAGAAAACTGTCGGTTTCAGGTTTATCTTAGAGAACTTCCAAAATGAATCCTCATAAAAAAGTTTCTACAGCAAAGTGCCAGAGAAAAGACAGGAACAGCATGGATCTGCCCACAGACTTCTCCCTATTTACGGAAGTGAGGGATGACAGTGAGAGGATGTGAAAGTATATTTAAGCATAACACCTTCCAGGGGGAAGAAATCTGTGCTGATTTTAAAAAGGCTCCAAAGAGGAATTGTCAGACCTAATTAAACTATTACTGGAAATATAATCAAGTGAACGTGTATGTTGGGGGGGGGAGGAATTATCAATATATTAGAAACATTTTTCTGAAATGATCAGAGAAYAGGCTACACTCTTCTTGCTGGGAGAGCAAATCTCCTGGGAAATTTTGCTTGCAGCTGCCACTGAGGGAATGCCTACACAGCACAGTGCAACGCCTTGTGGAAATAACCTGTGGATAGCTGGAAAAGGTGAAGTTAAATATTACATAAATATTACACAGTGTATCGAATGAAATACTCTGCCTTTCAGCAGTACCTCACATTGTGCTAAGTAGGTATCTTTTACGCCATAGATTATCATGAACAGAGAAAACTATAACCCCCCACCTCTATACTGTACCCAAAGAAAACAGGTTCTCCCTATTCAAACTGCTCGATAAGGCTTTGCTTAGTGCAGCCCCAATGACAGCCACTGAAGATATTGCTACATACTTGTACCTTTTAATGAACTATAGAAAATTTTCTAGATCATCCAGAATATGGAATTTCTGTATGTTCTGTTAGATTCCATATGAAAGCTTTCAACATGTAGTTGATAGCAAACACATTGTTGAATATTACTCTAAAATAATGAAGAATAACATGCTGCAAAAGATCATAGTTTTCATTCTAGCAGACTTGTTTGACCCACTTCTGGTTTCAGGCAACAGAGAGAGGTTTTACTTGCAGGTCTTAGGGCACGCTGCTTCTGGAGCACCCAGCAAGCCTAGGGCACTGTGGACACACCACTTCAGGGGACAGTGGTTCGCTGCTTTCTATAATAATAATAATATGATAATGATGAATCATATTTCTGAATTTTATCTGTCAGAAAAGTGGGGAGGAGTTTTGATTTTTAAAAGGAACGCCTGATAACAGGACTTTCAGAAGACAATGTACCCCACAACAGGAAGCTCTCCCTTGTAACACTGCTCTTTTTCTTCTGGGCTATTTTGTGTCACATTATCAGACAGATGTGAGCACTGCTGGCGCCTGGGGAAGGAATGGGAAGCCAGGCAGCCACTTGTGGCTGCTGACTCTCAGCCAGCACACTGGCTTTTCATGGCTGCCTGCCTTCTGGTCGTTCAGGCRGTAGGAGCACTTTTGCTTCTGTATCCAGGCCAAAGTTGGTACCTCACATTTCTATGGTATTTACATTCTTTCTAAACAGTTGGGAGAGTCATGGAAAAATGCTCTACTGTTCCTAGGCAATTAGCAGGTTAAAGATCTCTGCCATGGAAATATATTAAACAGTTTAATTACCAGAACAAGACTGGGAATTTTTTTACTTTATTATTACTAAGAGGATCACACATCATACCTATACATGGCAATTTCAGATGGTTGTTCTGCTAACAGAAAGGTGCCTACACTTAGCTGTATAAAAACAGTACAATATAAAACTGATCTTTAAGTGTAATAAACTTCTCTTAATATCATACTTTTCTTGTCACAAAGTTTAACAACAATTTTGAAAGTCCAAACCCCAAATCATATTTCGTGGGCAGATTTAGCACTGAGTATGCAACATGGAATTCTGTTCTGAATTTGGCTGCTGGCTGAAAAACAGTCTAGGCTCCTGACTGTGAAATCTCTGCAATCAGTCCTATGTTGTTGTTTTTCAATATTGGGTTCTGTAAGATGGCTTTGATCAAGGGAGTGCTGGTGCTAGAATAATAATAAATACTAGCAGTCACTGCCAGCCCCTACCTGATAATGGAGAAAAGAGAGGGATAAAGAGTGAGAGCATTTTCATGACTTCTATTAAGAAGTAAAAAAATAAATAAAAAAAATCCATGCTTCAGAGGATGAAAAGCACCACTCAATTTCATATCAGCTCTGTCCTTAAGTCACCCAGAATGTGTATCTGATTTACAGCAGTACGCTTGCTCTGAGAATTCAATAGCTGGTTAGTCACAACCTGTTGTGCTCATTGTCATCTCCAGTCCCCCTGGACATTAATGAATTGCTTGATGGTGCAGTCTCAACAAGACAGATACTGTATACTTTTCACTATGTATACCACACACCAATGCATTAAACATCATTTATGATTTTATTAGATTCTACACAAGCTATTACTACTTCTCATTGTGAGAATACTACTGAATTTTCCCAAGCATAAATGAGTCTTGTAACTCTTCCTTTGCATTTCAGAGGCCTCATTTCAGGGCATCAACTGTACATAAGTAAATAGGCAGATTTTAAATATAAAAAGTCCACTTAGTGTGGCTCAAAACTTAAATGTCTACATTTCCCCATTACAGAATCTTTGACTGTGAAATTGAAAAGCAAATTTCAATATTCTCAGTCAGTGAAGTTCATCCAACATTTTCTTAGACTGCAAAGAATCTTATTTAAAAGCATAGTCCTACCAAGAAGCAGAAAACTAAATTTCCACTGCCTGCCATTGCTTGAATGATTGACAGCACGGAGTCACAGAGTGGCTGAGGCTGGAAGGGACCTCTRGAGAGTGTTAAGGCCAACACCCYGCCCAAGCAGCAGCGCCTAGAGCATGCTGCCCAGCACCATAWCCAGATGGGGTTTGGATATCTCCAAGGATGGAGACTCCACAGACACACACAGGGCAACCTGCTCCYGTGCCTGACCACCCTCACAGGGCAAAGGGTTTTTTTCTGATGTTTATATGGAATTTCCTGTATCTCAGTTTGTGCCTATTGCCTCTTGGCCTGTCATGAGGAATCACTGGGAAGAGTCTGGCTCTGTCTTCTTTCCTCCCCTCATCAAGTATTTATACACCATGGTCAGATCCCCCTGAGCCTTCTCTTCTCCAGGCTGAACAGTCCCAGCTCTCTCAGCTTCTCCTCGTAGGAGAGCTGCTCCAGTCCCCTAATCATCTTTGCAGCCCTATGCTGGACTCACTCTGGTATGTCCATGTCTCTCTCTCATACAGGGAAGCCCAGAAGTGGAATATGGATTTCATTAATTAAAAAGTAATATAAGAATTTAAGAAAAAAATAAACAGGCAGCAATATTTGTTGATCTGGAACTTTGCCGTGTTTGTATACAGGGACAGATCTACCCTAAAGGACTCTATCACCTCTTCTTCTGTATTTACATAGTGCTAAGAACCAGATTTACTTCACTTGGAATTCTGAATATAAACTGATATGACAAGGTAGATTCATTCTACTAGGACTCTATCTCACAGATATATCTGATAAAATTAGATCACTCTATATTGAAGATTGTGATATATAATCAATGCCCAGAGACTACAGATATTATTATTTTATGAATGACAGCATAAAAATATGATTTTATGTCTTAATTTTAGGTTGCAATAAATTTCTCTTTTTGAGTTAATGTAGATCTTTAGGGTCATAATTCATCCCAATTTTTAAAAGGTTTTTCTTTGATTATGTTTGCTTTTCTTTAAGCATTCATTTTCAGTAAATATTTTAGCAAATTTCCTGGTATAAATATTGCCGAAGTAGTGAAAATTTACCAATTTTTGTAAAATACTATGGAAAACAAAGTTCACATTCAATTCTTATCCAGCTGCACAAAATATTTGGATCTTATTAATTGAATAATTTTGGATGTTGAAAAAATTCATACTAATAAATTAACAAAAAGGATGTTCTAAATTTTACATTCAAAAATACTTTCTGCTAATTGTTTTTATCTTAAACATATCTGAATTATGGATTTTCCATCATTTATCATATCTTTCTTAATTTTCCTATCTTGATAGTAGAGTGTTTCAAATAGTAGAATTTTGCGTTCATTTACTTCTTTAAGCATCATGTGCCGTAAACATTCTGAAGATTCCTACATAGTCCCATCTCTAAAACAACACAGAAAAACATATTTTGAATACAATTATTTATGTAGGTATCTGAAAGGCTTCTCTTAGTCGTTAATAGATTTGTGGATTAACTTTGGATTTTTAAAATATATATTACCAATGCACTACACAAAATCCTCCTAATRAGCCTCAGTGAAATCACTGCTCTGTCAAAATTGCAACTAAGTTCAATGAATAAGGTGTATCGGATCATATCCAACCAACCAGGGAAATACACATAAAACATAATGAGGGATTGGATGGCACTGAGCCATCAGCAGGCTCATTCATCTGCTTCAGGCATGAAGACTATGCACCTCATCCAAAGAGGCCTATTAAAAGCTGTATTGTCAACATAGTCCTAATACTTTTGCATTATATCCAAGGAAGTCCATCCATATGTTTCTCCAAAAACTCTATRCTTGACATTCTCCACGGGGTAGGATATTGCTAAAGATCAGTACTTGTCTACAACAATGGAAAATCTGAATGAAAGGTCAGATCAGTTTTGTGTTAAATGCTTGTTCAAAAAAGCCACTGTGCAGGCACCAGGACCATCAGTGTTACAGACTCTTTGCAGGTTCAGGCACATACGTTTTTGTACAGATTTCTATGACGTGTTACTGACTTTTTGCAATCTTTTTCTGGAGGGAATGAATCTTGATATCAAAGAAAGTCCTGGAGGTTCCTGCAGAGCACTGGTGACAACTTCTTGACACAGGTGGTGGAGGAGCCAAC